>NW_024423344.1:59310850-59414977 GCF_017311325.1 Ursus maritimus | reverse complement strand
TATATATACACACATTATATTATATATATAATGCCCAATGTACAAGCCAAGTGGGCAGAGGAAACAGCCGTTGCATCGTTAACCATTCCTTGAAGCTGAGGCAGGCAGGAGTTGCCCATTGTGCATTTGAGGGAAATCTTTGCCCTACTTCCAATCTGAAACTTTCACAAGACCCATTCAATTTGATCACCAGCTTTTCTAGCATATGTAAGAATGGAACTGTGGGGTTAATGTATATTTGCATTTTTCATTAAGTATTGGTACCTGTACAACAATGTCCTTACTAAGGTTTATCTCTCCGAGATTTATCTGCCTTTTGTCCCAAACCAAAGTGGTTTAAATACTTAAATTTCATAGAAGTTTTCAATATGTGCCATGACAAGTCCCCCATGACGAGTCCTCCTCTCCTATAGGATATTTAATAGCTTCCCTTGGTTTTATGAATAATTTGAAGATAAGCCTAATATGAATTTTCATATGCAAAGTCATCCACCCAAAGTATGTTTTTTTAATCTATTTATTCTCTTCTATAATCTCATGGTAAAGTTTCCTTCTCTACCTTCTCTCTTATTTATTTTTTTAGTAAATAGTATTTATTTATTTTAACTTACTATTATTATTATTATTATTATTATTATTATTATATTTTAGAGAGAGAAAAAGAAAGCACGATGGGCAGAGGGGCAGCAGGAGAGGGAGAGAAAGAATCCCAAGCAGACTCCTCACTGACAGCAGAGCCCTACTCGAGACTTGGTTTCACAACCCTGAGATCATAACCTGAGCAGGAAACCAACAGTCTGGTGCTCAACCAACAGAGTCACCCAGGTGCCCCATGCCTGTTTTTTTATCAGTTATTCCAGGCACAGGATTTGTCCATATGGCTCCTGCATTTCAGTTTATCTAATATTCCTCCTTGGTACTCTTGATCAAATGTCTCAACTCTTACAATTTTTGCTTCTGAATTATGCCTTTTATAAATTTATATATTTACAACATAGTATATAAAAGCTTTTAGACTTAATTTTAAGTTCTATATTTCTTTTTTTCTTCATTTGTTATTTTTACTTTTAGCTCTTCACTTTTCCTTTATTTTTATTAGTGTACATTATTTCCTTTCTTTTTTCTAAGTTCTATGTTCAATAATTTTAGTTGAAGTCTTTTTCTCATCTATTTTATTTTTTCTCATTTAATAAGGTAAATGCTTGAGCATATGTGCTTTTTTTTTTTCTATTTAGTGTAAATTAAGCATGCCTGATAGGTATAGTACCTTCTTGATAAGAAATACATTTATAACCTCAGTCTGCTCAATATTTGGATACCTTTAATCAGGAAAATAACATAATAATCTGATGTACATTTAAAAAATATTATTTATAGTTTGGAGGATGGCTTACAGAAATGTTGCAATTATATGTAGAAGGCTCCTGAATGAGTTTTACCCATGTTTCATTGCTGAGGTTTCAGAAATTCTGTGTCTTAAAATGCCTCTCCTGCTAGGGGCTGCAAGAGAAGGGACCAGTTCAAAAGAGAGCCAGATTTCACTAACAGATAGACATCCTAAGAAATGTTCATGAATCACTTGAAAACATAGTAGAGCTCTTTGTAATATAGGCCTGTCTTACAGATGGACTGGTCCAGATCTATGCTAATCTCTGGGGACACCTAGAAGTCTGTTATTGACCCTTGGCCAAGATAAAGGCAAGGCAGACTATCTAGTCATTGAGAATATTTTATTTAAAGTTTGAAATTCCCCTAGACATAAATAATATAGCACAGACCTCAATATTCTTATTTGTAAAAGGAAAATAATAACCAAAACCTACATCAAAGAATTTTTATGAGTATTATATGAGTTAATTATGTGTAAAGCACTTAGTGTCTGGCACATAGGAATTGCTATGTGATATTAACATTAACTGTTTCAGATACTGAAATGTGTTGTTAACACAATAATGAAAGGAAAGTGCTTTTTCTGGTACATGGGTAAGTAAATGAGCACCACTACCCCAAGTCTTAAAAGAAAAATAAGATCACCACTTGAGAGTTAAACTACAAATACTTCTAATTCATCAAAAATGTGTCTATTAAGTCATATAAAAAAGGGAAGGCCATGGGCTTACTTGGTGTATGACTGGCCCTATTACAGTATGGAGGGAAAAAAAAAAAAAGAAGTCAAATCAGAATGTGAGTCCTCAGCAAAGGAAGCATGAAATAGGAAGATGAAAGAAGAAGAATTGCAGAATTCTTTAAAAACTGTCAAAAAGAAAGTGCTTCTTCTAGGAAAACCAGTATCTAGTCTGCTGGGCTCTCATTTTAGGAGATATTAGATTATCTATTAGCTCTAACCGATTGTCCTCCCTTACTTTGCTATGGTGTCTCTGAGGCAGGTATTAGGTCTCAATTGACTTTACATGTATCTAACTAGCTTAAAGAGTAATAGTATGTCAATCATATGAACATTGTATCGCTTATTACAAAATAATTATGTAGGTATTTTTATTTGATATATATATCTAAATTCGTGAAGAAGATATCACGAGCAAATAACATCCACTCTCCAGTTTTTTACCTAACCATTTATTATTGTAAATAACTATTAAAGATCTTTTATTTATATCTTTTTTTCTGAATGGATTTATTAAAAATCTCTAAGGAGAGCCAGCTTTGTGAGCAGACTTTGTGGTTGGCATGACTGAGAGCTGAGGGCAACAGTCTATAGCTAAGGTAGTTTAATGTATTGCCATATTAGCCACCTGGATTTTCCTAAGCAACAGTCAATGTCATGGTGTTTTCTCTATTTTCAAACTGCTGCAGACTGAGATGCAAAATTATGGTAGTGGATTGGGAACAAAAAGAACTCTGAGACAGTTGAGTCTATAATCAGCAAAAGACCTTATGAATATATTGTAGAAACATTATTTGAATAGAGGAACAAGGAACACCCTGATAACGCTTTAAGTGGCAAATGACTATTATATAGAAGGACAGATTAATTGGATAGCACAGAGAGAAAAGCAGAAAAGAGAAATTAGGTAGCAATGGGTAAAGTACACATAATCAAATTTGATGAATGCTTTGAATTCACCTAGAAATAATGCATATAAAAGCAGATGCATGTTCTATCACTGCCTTCCATAACCCTCCCCCTGTCCAAATATACCTAAGGAACACTGCATCTGAAAAAGACCCTCAAACCATACATGTTTACTGAAACAAAAAAGCAATTATTAATAAGCTCTCAATAAGAGAGTGGAGAAGAAGTTAGTTGTAAATTACTTCACTGTAGCACTTTAATTCAGCATATATGTTTCAAAGGTAGATAATGTCTCTTAATTACAAAATGATGGTTGGCAAGTTAAAATACTTACTTGCCGTTTTTTTAGTCTCTCAAACATTATTCTATTCTATATGAATGCAATTATTGCTACATTAGCAATAATACAATTTATTTGATAATTATAATTTTTTTTTTTTAAATTTGAATACACTCGAAATCTGCTAAACTTCTGAATTCAGGCTTATTTTTAAGCCAACTAGGACAGATTCAAAACATGGTAACTTTTATGCCTATTATTTAAGAGTTTTAAAAAATAATATTTTGATTTTTTTAAAGATTTATTTGAAGAGAGAGAACAGAGAGAGAGAAAACATGAGTTGGAAGAGGGCAGGGGAAGAGGGTGGAGCAGGCTCCCTGCTGAGCAAGGACCCTGACATGGGGCTGGATCCCAGGACCCTGGGATCATGACCTTAGCCAAAGGCCAACTCTTAACCAACTGAGCCACCCAGGCATCCTTATTTTGACCTTTCATATAACTTTTACTGGGCAAAATGTAACTTCAAAAATGTGTGTATGTTATTGGTATCCACTTTATTTATTTATTTATTTATTTATTTATTTATTTATTTATTTTTTAATTGGTATCCACTTAAAATAGTAGTACTGTATAATGAAATGTGTTATAAAAAGCTGTTAGAAATGTTTACATTTAAATGTTTTGTTGTATTTTAAAAAGATACAGAGATTTAAGAAAAAATTGCTCTCAAAGCATACAACTACTTTCTCAAAAAAATTTTGAAGTACCTCAAAAAGTGTTTACATTTTATCATTGCGAACAGGCCACTCTGAAGCCCTCCTCAACAGTTTATCATTCTCTTGGCCTTTTCTGAGGAGACCGAATCCAGGCAAGAAAACACATATTTGACATCTAGAGATAAATATTAGATGTTTTATTCTTTGGCCATAACTAAGCAAAGTATTAAACATGCTCATTTTTATTGCCACAATTACTAATTACTGGACATTTCCCAAAATTAATACTATAATGTTAAATAAGATTTACAAATTAAAAAAAGACTCACTGAAAAATGTAATATTGCATGCCAAAAAACCCTCTCTTGCATTATGATAGATGGCCATTATTGTATTTACCTTATTATGAACTTTTAATTATAGCTAAAAATAATTAAGGAGAAAAAGTTACATTGTCAGATGTTTTTCTTCTTAGTGGAAAAAAAAAACCAAACAAACACCAAAGATATCAAATGACCGAAAGCTTATAGTTGAAACATGGACATTGGCCTCTAAAAATACATTCATCATTAAAATTCTAAAAGAAATTTTATCTTTGGTGCCTGCTACAAGCCATGATGGAATAACAGGGAAAGTAAAACTGTCTTTATTCACAGACAACATGATTTGTTATGGGAAAGAACTTCAAAGCATCTACGAAAAGCTATTAGTCCAATACATGACTTTTTTTCAACTTCACGCTATGCCATGTCAGTATACAAAAATCAATCGCATTTCTACACATCGGCAATTAGAATTTGTATTAAGTACACTTAGAATAGCCCTCAAATATTAAATGATTCAGTATAAAACTGACACAGTATTCAACACTTGCATGATGAAAACAATAAAATGCCTCTAAAGACATCTAAACAAATGTAGTGACAACATTGTGCTAGTTAAAAAAGAAACTAAATATAGATATTAGTTATGATGTACACATGTAGATTTAATGTGATTCCAAGCAAAATTCCAGCAGGATTTTTTTTTTTTTTTTTGTAGAAATTGACAGGCTTGTTTTAAATTTCTGCTATAGAGTTTGTGGAGTTTTGTGTTTTGTGTGTGGTTTTTTTTATCCATTTTCAAAAACACCATACCATGAATTTTATAGATATAAAGACATATATATGATGTTTATGATGTATTCTGACATTTCTGATTACTTTTAGAAGGAGCTAACAACCACCATAAATAGTAGGAGAAGGAAAAAGTATACTTCTAAAAATTGTAATAGTCTTCAGCTTTTCTTTTAATAAACAAACAGAAGAAGGTTTTAGGAAAACAAAATTTTAAATTTAGATTTATATACTTCTTTTTTTTGATAATAGGTGTGCAGATATTCTTTAATCCCTCTGTTATCTGGAAAAACACACTGTTTTTGTTTACCTGGTGCATTTTCTTCTCCAAATTTGCTGTGTATGTTAAGTATAGTGTAAAACATAACTATAATTTTTACCAAGGCTAAATCAAAGTGATGAAATTGTTTGGGGTTTATACTATAATGCAAATATAGATATGGTAAGTAGATTGTCCCAAACAACATATGAATATTTCATAAGAGCAAATTTGTAATATATAATTTTATTTTTTTTCTTTAAAGATTTATTTATATGAGAGAGTGATCAAAGATATATAAGCTATATTAATGTTTTTAAATTTGTTTCACAATAAAATACAGAAATATAAGGTGCAAATATTTTGTTAAAATTATGTGCTGTTTAAATTTTAGAATTTTTTACAGAAGTTTTATACAAAGTTTTCTACAAAGGGATACTCATCTTACACTTATATTATGTCATCACTATTTGTCATCCCCAGAAGGATCCTCTTTCAAATATTTTATTTACTACTTTGAGTACTTACCACCATCTTTCTGGGTAACAGTATTATACAGCTACTACTATTGTTTTCCAGTTTTAGACATTATTTTTGATTTTTCATTATTGACTATAAGGAGATTGTAAAAACTCCTTCAGATCATGCTACCGATACATTTATGGCATAATTTTTAGTGAAATTAAAATTCTGACTATATTTATGTAATATGTACATATTACTGACACTAGAGTCATGCAGTGTAGTTTTATAACATTTCATTTTTTCAAAAGATTTTTTTTATTTGAGAGAAAGAGAGAGAGAGAGCCAGCATGAGCGGGGTGGGGGGAGGGGAAGAGGACCAGCGAGAATCGGACTCCCCACTGAGCAGGGAGCCTGATGCAGGGCTGAATCCCAGGACCTGGAGATCATGACCTGAGTCAAAAGCAGATGCTCAAATGACTGAGCCACCAAGGTGCCCCAACATGTCATTTCTTATACATCTTTCTGTTTTCCCTGATATTAGTAACTCTTCTTGATTAGTTTATAGCATTTCTCTATTATTTATCTTTTGGAATTTTTTTCTAATTAGTGGAAATTTCTCTCAATCTTCCTCCCTAATTTCTTCTAAGCCTTGTGTGGTTCTGTCACATGCAGTAAACTGTGCAACATCCAGCAACTTTGGCAGCTGAAATGCTTCCCAAATCACCCTGTAATGTGTTCTGTTACAAATATTGTTCTGCAATATGATACCTCCATTCAGAAAGAAGTCTGATGAAAAATGGAAAGTTAAATATATCATCGGAGACATGGATGGAAATAAGTGGTACAAAATGGAAATTGTTATATGTGTTTAACATGCAAGTGGCAACTCATTTTTCAAAGTAGATTATTTGGACATAAATTTGCATGATTTATGACTAAATTGAAAGGACCTGTAGGACAAAAAAATGGGTTCATACAAGAAGGGTGAGTTCAGTGAAGACATATTGAAAATGATAGATTTTTCAAAACATTGCCAAGATAGAGTTTAAAATCTTTTCTGGTTTAAGTATGACAGTATGAAAAATAACTTGAAAATTTCCATAAAGAGTAGTTGAGTGCTGTAGAGTTTATAAAACACACACACATACATACACAGATAAGTACACATCTACTTAGCACTGAAATGGAAAGTACCCAAGGCCATATTAAGGATCACAGATAGGGGCATTTTTAATATGTGCCTACTTTACATAATGGTGATAATTGAAGCAGTGTTACTGACAGATCACATACGAATGATCTAAGAGCAAAAAATAGCTGAGTAGAGAAGTTTTGAATACTTATATTTAGCATGCTACATAATAAATTAGAGACTAAGGAGCTATTTAAGAAGTAATATTACACACGGAAACAAGATAGGCGAATCCATGAATCAAAGGAAATAGAATCTATAAATAATGAATTTAATCATTATGTTGAATCAATGCCCTTTCATGATATAAAAATATTACAACTTTATTTTTATTTCTTGCTCATTTTAATATTGATTCTTTTCTTCTTCTTCTTCTTCTTTTTTTTTTTTTTTAAAGAGGCAAGTCAATGACTTTTCTGTTCATTCATCCAAAGTGCTACTGCCATTTCAGGTAATAAAAGTAATCTCTATTTAAATGTCCAGTTACCGAACAATAAGGAAAACTCTAGATTTGATAGATAAACTTTTTTTCCTAGCCTTAGTATCCATGCCAAAAGAATTGTCATGTCCTTACTGTTCCATTTTTCATCAGATCTCCCTCATTTGCTGGTTACTGTTGCTGGCCCCTTCAGCATGGGGCCCAATAGGAGAACTGACTATGAAGGAAGAGCTTACTCTTACAAATATATGATGCTGTGTACACTTGCTGACTCCATCTTTGACATTCCTGTGGGAACGTCACTATTAGCTGTGCCGAGCACTTGTGGCTAACAAACGATGTTGGTGAATGAACCATTCAGCCTGCCACTCTTCCCTATTCCTGCAGATCACTCTGAACAATAGTAAATATTTGATTTCTTTTGCTTCGCAGGTGGTCTTCTTGAGCAGAACTTAACATGACTCTCATCAGCGCTCTCCTGTTACGATCCTTCCTGTTCCGATGAAATACTCACTGAATCTTTGACTGACTAGCAAACGCAGTGGTATCTCCCCTCGACTCTCCCTCCCAAGGATCTCACAGGCCACTGAATGCTATTTTCCAGATTTCTGGGGGTCAGGGGTCAGACCTCAAACTCAAAGGACAAATACATTCTCTATAACCAACACCCGCCAGACTTCGGCTTGAGAAATACGTGCAGGAAGTTCCCAGCTCTCCCATGGTGTATGTAGATTTAATGAACAGCTAGCTCTAAAGAAATCCTCCTCAAGAAGTCCTCTTTTTCTACTACAGGTCAACCCCTTTTATTCGCATGTCACAGGTAATGTCGCAAAAGTCCTAAAACCTGTGATTCAATGTGGACTTGAACATCTGCATTTTTTTTTTAAAGATTTTATTTATTTGACAGAGAGAGAAGGAAAACAAGCAGGGGGAGTGGGAGAGGAAGAAGCAGGCTCCCAGCAGAGGAGCCTGATGGGGGGCTCGATCCCAGAACGCCGGGATCACACCCTGAGCCAAAGGCAGATGCTTAACGACTGAGCCACCCAGGCGCCCCTGAACATCTGCATTTGTCTGGCAACACACATTTGTATCAATGATCTTAAGTTATCAACCAGAACTTCAAATGTAATATCCTCCTCATAACTGTCAACATGGTCAAATTCCAAAAACAGGTAGTGAAATATAAGGATAAAGGAAAGGTCACTGAATGTAAAAAAAAAAAAAAAAATCATAAACTCATTGCTGAATTTCATGAAAGTGGTAGAGGCAGAAGCGTGAGTGTAAGGGACTTAGACACTAGTTATACATTAGCTTACTAACTTTTTTTTTTTTTAATTTATTCCTTTAAAAAATAGTATTACAGAAATCGGTTATTAGGAATCTAATAAATACTTGCTATGTCATAAAGTTATCTTGAATTTAGAAATCTATATAAAGTTAGAATTATTTTTTAAGTCTATAGTCTACTTCAGTCACATAAATTTAAAACACCTCAGCTCCGAAAATAAGACTCCTTAACTTATAAGGATATATGCATTTTAATTCTACGTACTAAACACACTGTATGACTTCCTATGATGCTGGAGAGTCAACGATGATGTGAGGGATGAAGGAGAAAGAGAAACACATAAGAACGGAGCACTGTAAAGACAGAAGCTGGGAATGCATGCCGTGTTCACCACAGGTGTTGAACCTGAGGTTTAATACACTATACTACACACACACACACACACACACACACTTCTACTTGACTACTTTTAGTGACAGTCCCCAGCAAAACAAAGAGAGGCTAGGGGCTAGCGATGAGCTTGCTTAAGAAGTTGGCTGTCCAACAGCATCTTTCAGTCCAGAACATGGATGATTCATCTCTTTACTCATTTCAACTCCTTATCCCCTCTGCCCAAACACCCCATCCCGCCCCCTAGACACACAGGAAACAGAGTTGCTGCAAGTACGGCAGCTAGATGTGTTGAGTCCACTTGCACCCTCTCTCTCCAGCATGTGTAAGTCTCCTGATTTTTAGGCAAAGTTGCCCAGCACAGCCACACCCAGACTGTTTACATATTAGAAGAGGGGGAAGTAACCTCTGGATTCTCTGATTCCACTTGCTGTTCTGAGCCTGTCCATCCCAGAGAGGTTGAGTCAGGCAGATTTCTCACACCATGGCCCAGAGTGGAACATCAAGCAGAAGTATGGGGTGAGGTGGAGGAAGGCTGGACCCTAATGAGGGCAAATTCTTCCAAGGGAGACGTATGTCCCCTTTGGGGTGACAGGAGTCTCATGCTCTTCTGCACACCAGAACTCTTCCAGTAGTTTGTAGTTAAGATATGACAGGATGGTAGACTTGCCCTCATATTCTAGGAGCATTATGGGAAATACAAATAAATATAAGGCTTAGGGTTGGTAATTCAAAGGGATCTGGGCAGAGTGAAATTGTAGTGCATAAGAAAGGGAAAGAAGTATTAAGGGGATCTTTGCAGATTACCTTGCAGGAAGACAGATTTTAAAAGTTTTGACCTAATAGGATATATTGTGAGAGAGAAGGTTTCCATGCTGACTTCACGTGGAGTTTGATCCTGCTCTCCCACATTATAAAGGGCTTTAGAATATTTGAATTCTGTTATCTCCCTCCTTACTTATACATTATTGTTGCATCTAGAAATTTAAAATATTAATTATATATATAATATTTTACATATTTTCTAGGCATTATTATTGTTTAAAATTTTTTTAATATAATCTAAAAATCACTATGTATTTTTTTTTTTGCTTTTCAAGCAAATAGTTTAAATATTATCTAAAACAATATTTCTGGGACGCCTGGGTGACTCAGTAGTTAAGCATCTGGTTTCGGCTCAGGTCATGATCCCAGGGTCTTGGGATGGAGTCCCCACATCAGGCTCTTTGCTCAGTGAGGAGTCTATTTCTCCCTCTGCCTGCCACTCCCCCTGCTTGTGTTTTCTCTCTCTGACAAATAAATCTTCAAAAAAACCCACATTATCTCTTTTTTAAAAATTTATTTATTTGACAGAGAGAGAGAAAGTACAAGCAGGGGGAGAAGCAGAGGGAGAGGGAGAAGCAGGCTCACCGCTGAGGAAAGGAGTCCAATGCGGGGCTCCATCCCAGGACCCTGGGATCATGACTGGAGCCAAAGGCAGATGCTTAACCCACTGAGCGACCCGGTTGCCCCTAAAACATAGTATTTCTTAGAGTATCTTAAGGTCAGCAGAATTTTCAACACAGAGAACATGTTAAAAATAGTGTTTTTTTGTTCTGGTTTGGTTTGGTTGGAAAGGTAACTTTTTAAATTTATTTTTAAGTTGTGAGAATAGTTTGAATAACTCTCTTCTATTGTTTATTAAGACTAAATGATTATTTACCTTTGCCCAGTTTACTTTATTGTTCTCTCTCTCCCACATGTGTGTGGGCTTATGTGTGTTTCTGTATGTAGCCTCTGGGACTCCATTTATCTGGAATTTTGCCTTCTCAGATTCTATATTGATAATTTCCTATTAGCCTCTCAGTTCTTCAGTGGTTTAATCCAGTGTATTTAATTGTTTTCAGTTGGACTGTTGGAACAAACTATTTTGCTTACATTACTGGAAATATAATTTTATAAGAATATTCTTTATTTTCTTTGGCATCAATAATAGAACCTTTTACAAACAGCTATGTAATTAAGTAAACATAAATAATACTACCATCCAAATGACATTTAAGAAAACAGTAGTACTGTTATATTGGTTGATAAGAGTAATTACGTTACGTCCATAACACAGGGACAATTAATATTTGAAATAGAATGAAGCAAAATATATGATAAAAGTATAAAATGTTAAAACAACAAATTAACTCTCTGAATTATTTGAAAAACAAGTTTATGTTTTTCCTCTTCTAATTACATTTTACAGCAAATTTGATTATGATGTGTTTGCTTTCTTCATCTTTCTCACAACTAAAGCTTTCGTCCAAAAAATTATTATAAAATTAGTCATAAAATTCCATTTTCTTTAAGAATTTAAGTTTATTTGCAATATACTGGTTGATTATATAATTATTAATAGCTAATGCAGTATTAAGCTAATTTCACTTAAGCTCAAAGTAAGAAAGAAGAGAACACTTTCTGGTTTAAAAGAAGCATTTTCTAAGAAGCACACGATCCTTTCGATTATATGGAAATTGTAGACTGGCTCAGTTCTCATTTCCTGTTCTAAAAATGTTTTTAAATATCACAAATGTACTTAAATATGCATTACTTACATTTTCTCAAAAGTCCCTTTGATCTTATGTGTGATAATTTTTTCAGAGGGTAGAAACCAATGATAATGACTTAATGTGGCCAGATTCTGTAATCTTTTTTAAAATTATTAAATTTTTATTTTTTTAATTTTAATTTTATTTTTTTAATTTTAATTAAAGAAATTTTTTTTTTCAGATTCTGTAATCTAATGGCACCACGAGTTTTTTTTTCTTGCAGATTGACTCAAGATGTGACTCCTGGTTAATTCCTGCAGCCCTCAAAATATTAGAGGCACTTTCTAGTGTGAAAGGAAAACTTAGCTACCCACAGTTCATTAATGTGGTTAAGCCACTAATGTGGTTGCTTTTCCCCCCAAATGTTGAATCTTACATTAATTTGGTATAGTTTAAATACTCCCTACGTGAATTAACTTTGTTAACCTCATGTTTGATTTTTCCATAGCAATAGTTTCCATTGAATGGCACTGTGAATGGATAAACAGTGTGATAAATTTTCTAAGAGTCATTTACCAGCATAATGGAATCATTACGTGTCCGCTTACTCCATTTTTCATTTTGTACTTACTTAGAACTTCATTTTTTAATGTATGTGAGATCATAACATTCAATATATTGAAACAATCATTATTTGGTTCATTCTGGATCTGAGAATGTAATTGGTGTAATATAGAGTCAATTTGTTTTCTTTCTTATCATTTCTGAATATTTGTTAACTGAATTCTAGTAACCTTCCTATCCAGAGCCCTCTATTCCTATCACGGCATTAAGTGATTGTACTAGAGCTGATTACACACTCAGATCTTAAGCTCAGTGAAGCCAATCACTTCATGTTCCCCTTTTGCCACATTTGTTGGTTCAGTGGTGGGCATGTGATATGAATCAAACAATTACTCTGAATCTCAGGATTTGTTCTGTGTATGCTAGGAGGAAGATTCTCTCATTCTGTCAAGCATGAAGGATGAAGTGTATATTTCTGTGAGCTGTTAACAGAAATACTGGGATCATGGATTTTTAATTATAGCAGTAATTAATATGTGGAGATTAGAAAAGGAAAAAAAAAGTTCCTTCTTAACAACATTGATTTAATAATCAAAAGTATCCTGCAGTCAAACTTTAACCTCTCTAATTCTCAATTGCATAAAACAAGTCAACCACATTTTTTATTAAGATACACCTAAAAAGTGATACATGGCACAATAAATTATCACCTATGGAAACACTACCCAAGTCAAGAAACAGAATGTCATCAGCACCTTCAAAACTCATTGATATCCCCTGCCAATCTCTATCCTTAATTTTTTTGCACAGAAGCAAACAATATATTGGATTTTCACGAGTTACTGATTTTGCCTGTTTCTAAATTGTAAATGCCTAAATTCATATACTCTGCATTCATTTGTATTTAGCTTCTTTCTCTTAAAATCATGCTTATAAGAGTTATCCATATAACAAAAATTCATTTATTTTCACTGCCACAGAGTTTTCCATTTCTGGCTGTAACAGACTGATGTATTCATTCTTCTGTCCATATGTTGATAACTTTTATTACTAAATATGTCACATATATATTACCTCCTCATGGTTTTGTGTATCTATTTTTTCATTCTCTTAAGTTTTCTCATGAAGAGCAGTGTTCATAATTTTTAGGAGTCTAATATATTATTTTTTTAATGGTTAGTCTTTCTGTTTAAGTAATCTTTTTCTATTCTGAGGTCATGAAGATAATATCCAAAAATCAGCTCCAAAAAGGTTATTTTACTTTTATTATTTGGTTCTCAGTCTTGCTAAAATATATTTTTCATACAATGTAATGTAGGAGTCATTGTTTGTTTTTACCCATATGGATATCCCATGGATTAAGCAGCATTCACTGAAAAGTTTCCTCTCCGCTCCTCTTTCCTTTCCTCTTTCTTTTCTTTTCCTTTCATTTCCTTTTCTTCCCTTCCCTCCCCCTTCCCTTTCCCCCTTCCCTTCCTTTTCCTTTCTCTCTCCTTGCTGTCCACCTTTCTTATACATCTGACATCTTCATATGCATAGGTCTCTTTGGATCCTATTTTATTTCATCATTCCCTAGTTTCTTTTGGAGACAATGTGACACTAAATTAAACCATAACTTTATAATAAATCCCAATATCTAATAGTGTAAACTTCACAATCTTTCTTCTTCTTCTCTGAGTACCTTGAATATTAATAAACTTGTAATTTCAACAAAATATTGCTGAAGTTCTTCCTATTCTGGTACTTTACTAATCAAGTAATGCAATTTACTGTTGCATTTTATTGTTGAGGTAAAGCAGACAATCCTGCTCAATCTCAGCACAGTGGCATCTCTGGGTAGGCACCTGACACTTACCATAAGTCTGGGGCAGTCAGCTCTGAGCTTCCAAATTATTGCTCTAGTACCCAGAGTTTCTCATAAAAAAATCTGTAATGCATTAACATTTGGTTTCTCTTAACTGATTTTGTATTGAGAAACAAACCTTGCATTCTTATTTTTTTTCAAGTTTTTTATTTAAATTCTAATCAGTTAACATATAGTGTTATACTGGTTTCAGGAGAATTTAGTGATTCATCACCTACATACAATGTCCAATGCTGATCACAGCAAGTGCCCTCCTTAATACCCATCACCCATTTAGCCCATACTCTCACCCACCTCCTCTCCAGCAACCCTCAGTTTGCTGTCTCTTATGGTTTGCCTCCTTCTCTTTTTTCCCCCCTTGCCCTATGTTCATCTGTTTTGTTTCTTAAATTCCACATATGAGTGAAATAATGTATTTGTCCTTCTCTGACCGACTTGTTTCATTTAGCATAATACACTCTAGACCCATCTACATTGTTTCAAATGGCAAGATTTCAGTCTTTTTAATGGCTGACTAATATTCCATTGTACATGTCAATTTGTTTTCTTATCATATCTGAATATTTGTTAACTAAATTCTAGTAACCTTCCTATCCAAAGCCCTCTATTCCTATCAAGGCATTGAGTGATTGTACTAGAGCTGATTACACACTCAGATCTTAAGCTCAGTGAAGCCAATCACTTCATGTTCCCCTTTTGCCACACTTGTTTTTCCATTCATCAGTTGATGGACATCAGGGCTTTTTGCATAATTTAGCTATTGTAGATAATGCTGCTATAAACAACAGGGTGCATGAGTCCCTTTGAATCAGTATTTTTGTATCCTTTGGGTAAATACCTAGTAGTGCAATTGTTGGGTCTTGGGTAGTTCTGTTTTTAACTTTTTGAGGAACCTCCATACTGTTTTCCAGAATGGCTGCACCAGTTTGCATTCCCACCAACAGTTTCAGAGGGTTCCCCTATCTATGCATCCTTGCCAACACCTGTTGTTTCCCGTGCTATTAATTTTAGCCATTCCGACAGGTGTGAGGTGGTATCTCATCATGGTTTTGATTTGTAGTTCTCTGATGATGAGTGACGTTGAGCATCTCTTCATATGTCTGTTGGCCCTCTGGATGTCTTCTTTGGAAAACTGTCTGTTCACGTCTTCTGCCCATTTCTTAACTGGCTTACTTGTTTTTTGGGTGTTGAGCTTGATGAGCTCTTTATAGATTTTGGTTTTGCAGCTCTGCTGCATGCAAGGTAACCTTGCATTCTTATATAGTGGCAGAGCTGGCAAACATACCAGAGTACAGAGTTAACACTTGTCAGTAGCTGGCCAGGCAGGAACATGTGACTAGTTTTTGTTGGAAACACATGAACAGATGTTTCTGTGTCCTCTTCAGGCCAAAGCACTTATGAAGGAGGTCTTCTTTCCCTGTGCTTTCTCTTCCTTCCTACTGGCTGGATGCAGGTGACTACTGATCCAAGGGAATTCTGGAGCCTCTATCTGGTGGGAGACCTCCTACCACCCAGGAACACCTACCCCCAAACCAAATGCCAGACAACTTTTACTGCCCATAAAATCTATTTTACTGTTCTGTTCACTGACTTTTCGAGATGGATATTTTGCTGACTAAATTTCAGCCTTTATTTCTTTTGTTAATACAAGCATTTAAGACCACAGATTTTGGATTATTTTGCTGTTTTTCAGAAGTTACAATGTGTAATATTTTCATGACTTTTTAGTTTTAAACATTTTCTAATTTCCATTGTAATTTTTTATTTGACTTGTGGGTTATGATAGGAGATAATCCACAATGTGCACACATCTCTTATTGTATTTTTTAACATATAATTTTAATCATATTATGGTAAGGGAGTAGGTTTTATAACATGTACATCCTAAACATTGCTCAGATAATTTTCACAAATATCCCATGTGTTCTTCTGTAACTGCTGGTTTTATAGTTTTATATATACTAGGAGTTCAACAACTTTCATTCTTCAAATGTGTTGTATATTTCTGTTGTTTTTTAATTAGATTGACCTGATTATTAAGAGATGTAATTTTTCATTTTGGTGAATTTGTCTATTACTTTATGTATAAAATAAAAATATTATTTTACTTTCTCAAGTACACATTGTTAACTGTAATTATTCTGCTTAGGTATCCAGAACTTATTCATCTTAAAACTGCAAGTTTGTACCCTTTGACCAACATCTCCCTGTTTTCCCCACTTCCAGCACCTGAAAACCACCATTCTACACTATGTTTCTTGAAGTTTGAATTTTTCATAGATTCCAATATAAGTGATATCATGTAATATTGGTCTTTCTGTGTCTGACTTATTTCACTTGGCATACTCCAAGTTCATCCTATGTTTTTGCAAATGACAGGATTTCCCTCTTTTTTAAGGAATAAGTTCTGGGAATCTAATATACAGCATGTTGACTATAATTAATAATACTTCATTGTATACTTGAAATTTGCTAAGAGAAGAGGTCATTATATACTTATCACACACACAAAGATAACTATGTGAGGTAATGGATATTCAATTATCTTGATTTTGGTAGTCATTTCACAGTGTATATGTGTATTAAATCATCTCATTGTACATCTTGAAGAAACAAAACAAAAAAGGACTGTGCTTTTAGTTACAGTTTTTTTTCCTTATGAATTGAATTACTCTTCATCCAGAAATTGTTTAACCTAGTTAATTAGTATGTCTACATTTATTTTTATTTTTTTGAGAACTGATTTGAGAATTATTTCTTCCAAAACTGATTTGTATTTGTTTCTGTCAAGAACTTAAGGTCATCAGTGTGGAGTTATACTAAAAACCATACTTGGACAGCTTTATTAGACCACACAAATTATATGAATTCAGCATAATAACATGGGCTATAGCTGGTTTGTGTTGACAGTTTCTTATGATAGATTTTTTTTCATTTCTTTTTTTCATTTCACAGCCAGTGCCAGAAGAATTCTAGTGTTCCACTGATGGTTGAGAGAGTGAAGACAAGAGGTTGTATAAGGAGTTAATTCAAATTTATTGAGGAAGTAGTCTTTGGAGTGGTAACGTTTTGGGGTTTCCTGTTAGTTTTTTGACTATGCATGGGTCCTGAGTTTTGTTTCCTAGCCCCCAAGGCTTAAGACATTGTGAAAAACTATTCATGAGTTCACTATATTTGACAAATGCTTTCAAGGTGAACATCAGCTTCCCAGTTTACTTTATATCTCTGAATTGTGACTTTCCTTTAGATTTTGGCCTGGGTATTCCTTACTTTTTTTTTTTTTTTGCCAGTTCATAAAGGCATTTAAAAGTTCTTTCATTTTGCATTTATATCTGTTTTCAATAGCAATCTGAAGCACAGTGCTATAAACAGATATACTATGTCTAATATAGTACACAGATTTTTGTGCAGATTATATCTTATCTTTTATCTGTTTCATCAACACAGCATCTGATGAATGACAAAAATGCAATTTTTGCTAATGTTTTACTGAAATTTAAAATACCTTAATTTTACTGTGTAATGCTGTGTTTAGCAGTAGTGTACTAGACTCTGGAATACAACACAACTGTCCTCATTAAACGTCAGTCCACTGAGAAAAACCCATCTTCTGTGCAGGGAAATATAATAAAGGAAATATTAGTTCATATCTATTTTAGATAATGATTAAGCTAATGCATTAACCATTTAAAACTTCTGCCTTCTCTCAGGAAATACTGTACTGTAACCTATATAATATATAAAGTATAAGATAATAATACACAAAAATAAGCATAGTAAGACGTCTGCCTTCAGCTCAGGTCATGATCCCAGCATCCTGGGCCTGGGATGAGCCCTGCATCTGGCTCCCTGTTCAGTGGGGAGTCTGCATCTCTTTCTCCCTCTCCCTCTGGGTGCTCATGTGCACTCTCTCTCTCTCAAATAAATAAATAAATCTAAAAAAATATTTTTAAAAATGAGCATAGTAGGAATTCTAGTAAAATAAGTTCCATATCTTTATCATGGTCTATGGGGTTCTACCTGCTCTGTCCTTGTTCATCTTTGAAACAGTGTCCCCTTGACTGCTCTATCTTCCTTAATAATCTTCATGTGCATCCTGGTACCAGACACGTTCTTTCCAAACACAGAGACTTTGCACACGCTTTCTCCACCACCTGGGATCTTTCCACTCAAGTCTTCACGCGGATCATTACGTACTCCCTACTTGGGCAACATCTCTCCAGAGAGGTCTTTTGAACCATTCTCATTAAGGCAGGGATTTTTCTCCATTATTATTTATCATCCTAGCCTAAACAGTATTTAAGAGTAACTGTAACTATATCATGCATTTTAACTGTTTGGTTATAAATGTCTCTCTCAGAGAAGTGTTTTGTTTTTTATCTCTATAATGTCATTCACTAGTGATTAGCACAAAAGTGCTCCATAACTACTTGTTGCAAGGAGTGTTGAATGTGACACTGCATTATGTTCACAAAATGACCAAATTCTTGATACTGAACAGGAGGGACAGAGAAGCACGTGTGAAATAGAAATCTGTATGTACAGTGTAAGGAAGAAGTTTCAATAAATATTACAAATATCTCCCCAAACAGAAGATAATTTATATTTGTCAAAGTACAAAAAGAGGCAATACCGGGGACTCTAAAAATTATTTCTAGTTTGTTTTTCTCTTTTTTTCTTTGTTCTTTTGTTTCGCTTCTTAAATTCCATATGTGAGTGAAATCACGGTATTTGTCTTTCTCTGACTGACTTATTTCATTTAACATTATGCTCTCTAGATCTACGTTGTTACAAATTGTAAGATTTCATTCTTCTACTGGTACAGACATTGTGGAAAACAGTATGAAAGTTCCACAAGAAGTTAAAAATAGAACTATGCTATGATCTAGCATTCACACTACTGGGTATTTACCTAAAGAACACAAAAACACTAATTCAAAGTGATACATGCACCCCCATGTTTATAGCAGCATTATTTACAATAGCCAAATTATGGAAGCATCCCAGGTGTCTGATTGATGCCACCCAAGTGTCCATCGATTGATGAATGGATAAAGAAGATGTGATATACATACATATACATATATGGTGGGATATTACTCAGCCATAAAAAAGAATGAAACCTTGACTTTTGCAATGACATGGATGGAACTAGAAAGTATAATGCTAAGAGAAATAAGTCAGTCAGAGAAAGACAAATTCCATACGATTTCACTCATAGGAATTTAAGAAACAACAAAAATGAGCAAAGCGAAAAAGAGAGGAAGAGAAACCAGGAAACCGACTCTCAATTATAGGGAACAAATTGATGGTTACCAGAGGGGAGGTGGATGAGAGGATGGATTAAATAGGGGATGGGAATTAGGAGGGCATTTGCTGTGATGAGCACTGGGCGATGTATGGAAGTGTTGAAGCACTATATTGTACACCTGAAGCTAATGTACACTGTATGTTAACTAAGTGGAATTAATATAAAATTTTAAAAAGTTAAAAATAGAATTACCGTATGATCCAGTAATTCAACTACTGAGTATGTACCCAAGGAAACGAAAACACTAATTTGAAAAGATATATGCATCCCTATGTTTACTGCAGCATTATTTACAATAGCCAATTCTTTCCAGTTTGTGATGACGGTGCAGTATTGCTAGGACTAACAGGAGGAAATTCCAAAGAGCCTCACTTCAACTACCTGTTTAAAGGGGTATAAAGAAACAATAGCGACAACAACAAAAAAACGAAAACAAAGGGCTTGATGGGCAAGTGACAGCAGATGTATTTATTTTGGAATAGAGTCTGCTACTACAGATGGGGAGGTCATACTGGGTCAACCATTAACTCCTGGCCAATCAGAATTTTTAATTTTCTCTTTGATTCCATTTTCTAAAGAGTGAAGCTGAAATACTGAGGTAGTCATTAATGAACTGAAAAAGAGAAGCTTGTGTAGAGAAAATCATAGTGCAATTAATTAAATATTATAGTTTACCCTTGAAGAGCAAGGGGGCTAGGGGCACCCAAACTAGAAAATCCACATATCACTCTTGATTCCCCCAAACTTTAATGACACTGTTGTGTATGGATGTTTTTGTGATTTTTCTCTCATAACCGACCACCTGGACCTGCAGGTACACAGGCAGGCTAAGGAATGTTGTTTGTGAGACTCGTGCTGTGTGAGTAACCTTGAGAACCTGGTTGGTTTGAAGTATATTATCTGGTCTCCAAGTCAGAACTGGCCCTTCTGGTCTGGACACCAAGAGCGACATATCTTGTCTCACACGCCCTCCTGCTCCGGGCTGGGCTGGCTTCCCCTGAATGGAATCAGAGAGGGAAGGCAGACTCACATAGCCTTGGCTCCTTGAAAATATAGAAACATGATAACATGGAAATGCAGCTCACTCCAAACTGCACGTAGGCAAACAAATGTTTAATTTCAAATCCTGTTATCTGTCTTATAAATAGGGTTTATGGGGATGGTCAGCTGGAAGTCTCACAGGAGGGGAGGACGCTCTGCCCAGGCTTCTCAATCAGGACCCCAGCCTGGCTGTTCCCAGGGGGCTGCCCCAGTTGATGAGGTTGGATGTTGTGAGTATTGGTCTGATGTAACTTTGCTTTATTCTCATTTATTGCCTAATATTATATCATCTGTGTGTAGATTCCTTTCCTCTTCTGTTTCTACTAGGTTTCAAAAATAATAATGAAGTTTTCTTTCCTTTTCAATACTGAAACACAGCTGTTGTGAATCTTTTGTGCACAACATAGTAATAGCTTTCTAATGACTGAAAGCCTTGCTGATAATGTAAAGAGTCAATTAATACCTGTTTTTGGTATGCTTTATGTATTATATCCTGCGTTCTTACAATAAAATAAGCTAGAAAAAATGAAATATTAAGAAAATCATAAGGAAGACGAAACGTGTATAAGTATTCTACTATAAAAATAATCTACATATAAGTCAACCTGCACAGTTCAAATCAACTGTATAATTGATCTTCACACTTACTTACCTCTTCACCAAAATGACCATCCTAGCCCCCAAACTGTGAAGTCCCTTATCTCAGCACAGGATATAATTCCAAGGGAGCTGGCTTCAAGTACAGTTTTAAACAGTTACAAAAAACAGACAAAATCAAACAGCAAAGCAAGATAAAGGACTAACCTTTACTATCTCTATCAATAAACTTCAAATACTAAGGGTTAAAATCTATGTGAAATACACAAAGAAAAAAAAAAGATATGCCTGCCTTTTTGGGAGGTAAATAGCAAGCCTGGGAGAAATTAGTACTGTCATAAAATCAAAGCAAACATTTTATAAGAGCAAAAGTTATACTGTCTACAAAAATATATTGAAATATGATTTGGTACACTTGTCGCTGAACAGATTAGTATAGTTTTATTTTTCCTTGCTCTTCCTCTTCTTAATACAACTCAATACCTTGGAATTATTATACTAGCAGTGATGAAGGACTCTGAAAGAACTCAGACTACCTTGGAACCCAGGGCATGATGAAGTACAATGAATTAAGCTCCTTGGGTTTTCTTTTCATCTCCGATATACATCTGAACCAGGCAATGGAGGATCCTGTGACACCAAACCACCACAAGGCATGGTTTTAAAACAGGCAACACACAAGAATAACCTGCTCTTCCTGGTTGAAGGACCTGAAAAGCGAAGTCCAGCAAAGACCTAGTAGAGAGCCCTAACTCTGACTCATCTGCTGGCTGCTGCTGAGATCTGATCCACTGGTAGCGGTAACAGCAAAGGCTAAATCCTTTCTAGCCTTGCTCAAAATCTGGGCACCACTGGGCATCTGACCTGCCTGGAGCAGAGGTTGCAGTGAAGCCTGGCCCTCGCAGGCCAAGCTTCATAACCTAAACCCAGTGAGTGGACCTAAAGTGATTTATTAGCAACTGTGGCAACAAAGTCCTCCCGGGTCACCCAAAACCCTGCTCATCAACTGGGGTACCAGCAGGCAGCCCAATTCTTTGACAATGGCAACAGCAACAAAACTGCATCTCCCTGCTCTCTACACAGTAGCATAGACACACCAGCCCAGAAGCTTTGCCCACATCTCTCAAATGTTGCCCAGTGACAGAAGGAAGCTCGTGAAAGTTCCTTCTGTCTCTCCAGATGGTACCAGCAGGGATGGCACAGAAGCACCCCACAAATGAAGCGGAGCAGAACAGAACTGCCATGGGAGGAACCTAAGCAGTCATTGGAACTACAGTCCATAAAACGTCAGACCTGCATGTTGAACCTACACAGGGCAACTGCCTGCTAAATTAGATGATGCGGGTAGGATCGAGACTCTCCTAATATAAGAACCCAGATGTCCAAGGTACAACTGAAAATCACTTGTCCTATGAAGAGCAAAGAAAACCTCAATTTGACTGAGAAAGACCATAAATTGACATGAACACCAAGAATAATATGAGTATTATTTGATAAGGATTTGATAGGGCTTTAAAATCAGGCACCATAAAAATGCTTCAGCAATTAAGGGCACATTTTCTTTAACCTAATGAAACAGGAGAAAATTGCACCAAACAAAAAGAAGTTAGAAAACAGAAACAAGGAGTTTCTACCTCCAGGAAAATGGGGTATTTGTACTTTTTTTTCCTATTTCTCCTCTAAGTACAAAGAAAAACTATGGGCATTCTATGTAAAAGCAACATAAGAGAACTCTGAAAACTTGGAGAAGTGTGTGGGCCAGTTAGGGTTCATGTGCCCTGAAAAACAACAGGGTAGTAAGTTCCAGAGATTTCTTATTGCCTCATATACAGGCATACCTCAGAGATACTGCAGGTTCGACCACCACAATAAAGTGAATATTACAATAAAGTGAGTCAAATCAATTTTTTGGTTTCCTAGTGCTGTAAGTTATGTTCAAATTATACTGTAGTCTATTAAGTGTGAAATAATACTGTTTCTAAAACAATGTGCATATCTTAAATTAAAAAAAAACACTTTGTTGCTAAAAAATGCTAACCATCATCTCAGCTTCCACCAAGTTGTAATCTTTTTGCCAATGGAAGGGCTTGGCTCATTGTTGATGGCTGCTGACGGATCAGGGTGGCAGCTGCTGAAGGCTGGTGGGGCTATCATAATTTCTTAAAATAAGACACTGGAGTTGGCCTCATTGATTACCCCTTCCTTTCACAAATTAACTCTTCCTTCCTTCTTTCCTTTCACAACCCTTCTTTCTATAGATGTGATATTGTTTGATAGCATTTTAGCTACAGTAGAACTTCTTTCAAAATTAAAGCCAATCTTCTCAACCCTGCCGCTGCTTTATCAACTAAATGTATGTAATATTGTAAATCCTTTGTTGTAATTTCAACAACCTTCACAGCATCTTCACCAGGAGTAGATTCCATCTCAAGAAACCACTTTCTTTGCTCATCCATAAGAAGCAACTTGTCATCCGTTCAAGTTTTATCGTGAGATTTGCAGCAATCCAATCACATAGTCAGGCTCCACCTCTAATGCTTATTCTCTTGCTATTTCTACATCTGCAGTTCCTCCCTCCACTGACATCTCAAAATCATCCATGAGGGCTGGAATCAACTTTTTCCAAATCCTCTTAATGCTGACATTTTGACCACTTCCGATCAATCATGAATGCTGTTAATGGTATCTAGAATGGTGAATCTTTTCCAGAAGGTTTTCAATGTACTTTGCCCGGATCTATCAGAGGAGTCATTATCTATGGCAGCTATAGCCTTATAAAATGTATTTT
The DNA here is from genome assembly GCF_017311325.1 of Ursus maritimus. NCBI lineage: Eukaryota > Metazoa > Chordata > Mammalia > Carnivora > Ursidae > Ursus > Ursus maritimus. The sequence goes on along the minus strand of NW_024423344.1, from coordinate 59,391,118 downwards.
TTCAATAATAAGACTTGAAAGTAAAAATGACTCCTTGATCCATGGGCTGCAGAATGGCTTTTGTGTTAGTAGGCATGAAAACAACATCCATCTTGTTGTCCATCTCCATCAGAGCTCTTCAGTGACCAGGTACACTGCCAACGAGCAGTAACATTTTGAAAGCAATCTTCTTTTGCTGAGCAGTAGGTCTCAACAGTGTGCTTAAAATATTCAAGAAGCCATGTTGTAAACAGATGTGCTGTCATCCAGGCTCTGTTGTTTCATTTATAGAGCAAAGACAGTAGATTTAGCATAATTCTAAAGGGCTCTAGGATTTTCAGATTGGAAATGAACATTGGCTTCAACTTAAAGTCACCAGCTGCATTAGCCCCTAATAAGAGAGGCAGTCTGCCTTTGAGGCTTTGAAGCCAGGCACTGACTTTTCTTCTCTAGCTATGAAAGTCCCAGATGGCATCTTATTCCAAGAGATTGTTTTGTCTACATCAGGAATCTGTTGTTTAGTGTAGCCACCCTGGTTGCTTATCTTTGCGAGGTCTTCTGGAGAACTGGCTGCAGCTTCGACATTAGCACTTCTGATTCGCCTTGCAGTTTTAAGGTATAGAGACAGCTTCTTTCCTTAAGCCTCATGAACCAACCACTGCTAGCTTCACACTTCTTTCTATAGTTTTCTCACTTCTCTCAGCCTTCGTAGAATTGAAGAGTGTTGGGATCTAGCTCTGGATTAGGCTCTGGCTTAAGGGAATGGTGTGGCTGGTTTGATTTTCAATCCAGACCACTGAAACTTTCTCCATATCAGCAATTAGGCTGTTTTGCTTTCCTATCATTAGTGTGTTCACTGGACTAGCACTTTTAAGTTACTTCAAGAACTTTTTCTTCGTATTCACAACTTGGTTAACTGTTTGGCATGAGAGGCCTAGCTTTCAGCCCATGTCAGCTTTCATTAAACTTGATCAGTTCTAGCTTTGGATTTAAAGTGAGGGATGTGCAAATCTTCCTTACACTTGAACACTCAGAAGTTATTCTAGGGTTATTAACTGGCTGAATTTCAACATTGTTGTGTCTCAGGGAATAGGGAGGCCCAAGGAGAGTGAGAGAGATGGGGAAATGTCACATCAGTGGGGTAACCAGAACACACACGAATTTTATCAATGAAGTTCACTGTTTCATCTGGGTGCAGCTTGTGGTGCTCACGAATTACAAGAGTAATACCAAAGGTCACTGACCACTGATCTCCATAACAAATATAAAAATAATTAAAAAGTCTGAAATATTGTGAGAATTACCAAAATGTGACACAGAGACACAAAGTGAGCAAATACTGTCCACTTCTACAAGGTGGTAATGAGGTTCCTGAACCCATCTACTGGAAGCAAGTCAAAAGAAAACAATCTAAGACAAAAATTTAACCTTCAGCGTCTTTCCACATAATATCCAAAATGTCTAGGTTGCAATTAAATAACAAACACTCAATGAACCAAGAACCAAGAAGATCTCAAACTGAATAAAAAAACACGATCAAGAGATGCCAACAAAATGATGAGAGAAATATTAGAATTATCTGACACATATTTTCAAGTAAACCTGCTTCAATGGTCATGTTTGAAGTAAATGAAAAAAATAAAGACTCCCAGCAAAGAAATAGAAAATGCAAAGAAGAAACCAATGGAAACTTTAGAACTAAAATGTATAATAACTAAAAATATAAAATGAACAACTCTCAATGTATAGGCACAGAAGCAGAAGACAGAGGAATTAGTAAAATTAAAAATAAAAATCATTTAATCTGAATAACAAAAGAAAATGGAATTAAGAAATAAATAGAATATAAGAAACAGTGAAACTATAATATAACTAAAGTCGTGTCACTAGAGTTAGAAAGGAGAAGTAGCATAAAGCACCCAAAAAATAACAGAATAAACTCCCCAAATTTGGCAAAAAAAAAAAAAAATCCCATAAATCTACAGTTCAAGAATTTCAGTGAATCTCCAATCAGATGAACCTACTGAAATACAAACCAAGGCACAACATAGTCAAGCTTCTGAAAAATGAAGACAAAGAAAATACTTGAAAATCAGTGAGAGAGAAAAAGACATTTACCTATAATGGGAAAAAAATGAAATGACAATGGATTTCTCACAATAAATCTTGAAATCAGAAGGAAGTGGCAGAACACTTTTCAAGGGCTGGGGAAAACAAAGAAAAAGCTCTATCAACTCAGAATCCTATATTGAGTGAAAATATCCTTCAGAAATGAAGAGGGAATCAACACATTCACAGATGAAGGAAAACTAAGAGAATTTACTGCTTATGTATTTTAAAATGATGGCTAAAGGAATTTATCAAAACAATGATTTGTATATTCTTCAAGATTAAATTATTGAGGGAGAACAGAATGATACAAAGAAAAACACATATTTACACCTTAAAAACAATAAAGTAACCTATATTAAATGTAAATATATCATAGATTCACATGTTTTTAGTCATTAGAAAGAAATGGTCCACCCAGGCTAAATTCAACTAATTAATGCTATTAATGAAATGACAACTTCCAACTATTTTATTTTGATATAATTATTTTCCATAGGAAATAAAAACATATTTCAACATGCTGACATAAATCATATTGTTCCCTGCTGATTTTAGAAAGACTTAATTTCACACACACAAAAAAATCCTCAAATTTCCCAGGAGGAGTTATGCCTGACAATTTGTAATGACATAAACTCCATTTAACTTGACCTGAATCTTAAATTCAGGAAACAAAAAGAGCTAATCTAATGCTTTAAGAAAAGCAAGTGTCATGAAAGTGGATTAATTCTGATAACTAAAGTATTTTATTTATCAATTGAGAGCACTGAATAGTCAATAGAATGCAAGCAATTCAAAGCTCACTGGACCCTAAACCTTAGGGACCAATTTTAGGAGTAACTATGTTACTCAGTTTGAACGCTCATTCAGTCCTTGATCGCTCTACTGGGGATAAGTAGTCGCTAAGCACTGTGATATAGTGGTTTATTGTTATGTTTAGAATTATTCAATGACTTGCCACTGAATTGGTTCCAATGACTTCTTTCTTAAGAGTTTGTAAAAAATGAGTTACTGAAAGATCAGTATTAAAACCATGTAATTCAAATAAGGATGTTTACATATAAAAAGTTATTTGGACTTATTTATGCTATCTACTTTTGCATTATCTCTTTGCCCTATTTATAGCGCATTTTTATCTTATCCTGTGTTTTTTCTTCTGGCAGGGAAATTTTCCTAATTATTCTTTTTAATCCCTCTCCGAATTTGGAATGTTTTTATACTTCAATGATTATCCCATAAATTTTATATTTAAACCTTCAAAATATAACTTATATCACAATCTTTAATCTCTTACACAATACCATACACGGAATGCTTTCACTCAAGTCATTTCTAATTTACATCACATGAAAACATCTATATACCTAGAGCTACAGCTTTTCCACCAGAATATATGATATAGGGATTGTTTTCAGAATTTCAAAAATCACTAATTATTTGGATTTATCTATGCAGGTCATTTATTCTTGGTTTTTCTCACTTTCAAGACCTAATTCCTTATTTCTTTATGAAAAGAAAAACCCTTCAATCTTCAAAAAACCCTTTAATGAAGTTCCGTCACTAGTACATAACATCAGGGTTTATCTGAAAATGGCACTTTTTGGCCCTGTGTTTTCTGGGTGTGCCATAAAGTGAAACTGACACAAATAGCAAAAACCATTACGGAAAATACTGTGTAAACTCAACTCACTAGAACTGAGAACTTTTTGCTTATAAAAACACAACATAAATCCAAAAGGTAAATCAAAAAATTCAGAAGACATTATTAAAATATTTAATCTTTGAAGCAGTGCTCAAAAAAATCAATAAAAAGGAAAGCAACTTAATGGATAAAATGGGCAAAATATATCACCAGATATTTCACAGAGGAGATAACATAAGTGTTTGTAATACTATGAAAAATCTGTTCCACCGCTAAATAATCAGTGATACAGAAATTTAAATCACTCCATAACTATTTTAGAATCACTATGCTGACAGGATTTTAAAAAAATTATCAGTTACAAGTTTTGTTAGATTGTTCAGCAAATGGCAATCCAAAATTGCAAATAGAGCATAAATTGATACAATTACACAGGAGAACCATTTAATTTACTGGTATATGTCAGTCTGCCTGTAAATTAGGATCCATCAATTCTACTCTGAATATGCTAACCTAAACATATTCCTTAAAAGTTGTATACAAGGATGACCAAAGCAACAATAACCAAAGTGTGCAATCATAAAAACTGCAATTGCAAAAAGTCTGAAAGAAAACTCAAATGTCTTGGGACAAAATTTAGCTGCACATGGTGACATTAAGGTTAAAAAATAGTTTTTTTTTTTAAGATTTTATTTATTTATTTGACAGAGCGAGAGACAGTGAGAGAGGGAACACAATCTGGAGGAGAGGAAGAGGGAGAAGTGGTCTTCCTGTGGAGCAGGGAGCCTGACGCAGGCTTGATCCTAGGACCCTGGGATCATGACCTGAGCCAAAGGCAGACACTTAACAACGGAGCCACCCAGGCAGCCCCCCAAAAATAGTATTGAGAGTACAAAACAAGTTGCTAATAAGTCATGTAGCACATTTTCACTGAATTTGGAAAACATGTAATATTGCACAGTATAATGTTTAGATATGCTGATATATATGATAAAACTATACAGCAAGGCAAATGTGTGATAAATAGAAATTCCAGGTAACTAACTGCAGGGATGGAGGGGGTATAATTTGGGAGGGTTATATATAAAAGATTTATTTAATGTTTTTTTTTTTTAAGTGGGGGAGCATGGGATTGTTTTGTAATTTTAAAAACACATATTCTCTTCTATAAATTTGAAATATTTCATGATTTCAAAATTATTTAAAATAATAAATTTCTCTTTTTTCTAGTCCCACACTCATATGGTTTATAACTCCAGACTACTCCTGTTAGTAGGACCCTTATATATGATTTAAGAGATATCCCAGTCACATATTAGTACCTACTATTATAAAACAAAACAAAAAATAACATGTTACATATTGGTGCATAAACAGGAAAATTGCAGGCATTACAAACTGACTTTTCTTATTCAATATTAAGACATAATGTTCATTTTAGAAATAAAAGTAATTATCAATTTTATCTGTTTTGCCTATGATGCATTATCTATTTTATATCCTTATGTGGTTAGATTTGTTAATTGTATATACTCCAAGAAAGGCATTCTTTCTATCTATGTTCTCGAATTTGTTTGCAAAACTGAAGCAAAATTCTTTATTTTATTCTTATAATTTCACCTCTATATTGTCACTTCAAATTTTTCCCCCTTATTAATAGTACCTGATATATTTTATATAATTTGTTTGTTTTTTTGTTTGTTTGTTTTATTTTTTGTTTTGTTTGTTTTTTCCAAAAAGCAATACCTGGAATGTTTAGTATTTCTACCATTTTCTATCAGGTTTCCTGGTTTGTTAAAATTTAGTATCTTCTTTAATACTTCTTCCTTCTACTCGACAAGGTTATTTACCTTTTTTTAAAAAGCTTTACCATCATGTCATTTACATACTATAAATTGCACATATATAAAATGCACACGTTGCTATGTTTTGACATTGTAGGGAGCAGAAAATTCTTCCCTTCCTCCCTTCTAGGTTCTTTGGCTGATCAAATAATTACATTGAAATAAAACAGATTAACAGGAGAAAAATTTAATTTCATACATACAAAAGATTCATAAAAACATGAGACTCGAAGCCAGAAGCTATACTGCCTTTTAGACATTGAAACAATAAATTTGTGAGGAATTGACAAAATCAAGGTGTTTGGGCTTGGGGTAATAAATTGGTGAAGGAATAACAGTTTGTTTAAACAGACTTTGCAGCCCTAAATTCCGTATCTGTGGTGATAAGAATGCCTTCTACCCTCCTGGTCCAGGTAGGGTACCTTCCCCACATGAGAGATTTATCTCCTGCTTTCAGGTGGACGAAGGAGGGTCAGGGTGTCTTTTTTTGCACCAGTTGTTTCTAAAGACCTTTAATTCCAAATAATCAATATGCCAAGGTGGCATATTTGAGCGTGGCATATTCTGCCCCTCTTCAACATACAACCAATCCGTGAAATTACCCCAAAATCAAGATAAGAAACATATATGTCATCTCCAAAGTTTCTTTGTGCCTCTTTAAATTGTTCCTTCGTTGTGGAAAAATTAGAATCAGACCGGCGAGAGACCAAGTGACCCCCGGGAAGTAGGAGAACTCGGATTTATTTTATGCCGGCGGAACCAGATGAGCTCCTGCTCCAAATTCTGGGCCCCGGTAACGGGGTTTCAGGGTGTTTATAGGGGGCTGCAGGCAGTCAGGCTCCAAGGGCTATGCTGACTGCTGGTAGGTGCGTTTAAACTGGGGGAGTGGCGGCTGCTTTAGGCAGGAACAGTAGTGCAGGGAGCCTGTGGCGGGAAGCCTGTTTCCAGAAGCAGAAACGGCTGGTTATTTCTGGGTCCCAGGAGGGCTTCTGGTTATCTCTAGCTTATTGTTAGTAACTTTCCATCTACTGGGGCCTCCTGGCCTGGGCCTGCTCTAGGCAGTTTTCCTCTTCACCTTCATGCCCCCTCCCATCCTCCTCATTCACAGGCAACCACTCATGGTTTTGGTCACAATGTGTTCGCTGGCTTTTCCTATAAATCAGTGTAGAGTAATACAATATGCACTCTTTTTTAACTGGCCTTTGTTTGCTCTCAGAGTAACCATTTTGAGTCTTCCACATTGTATCATGTGTCAGTAGTTTTCTTTTTCTCCTTTTTTATTGCTGAACTATGTTTCTTTGTTTACATATCATAATTTGTTCACCCATTCCTTTGTTGATAGGTGTTTCAGTTTGGGAGTCTTACTCATAAACTTGCTATTCTAATTCCAGCTCTAATTCTAGCTATTCTAATAGGTGATTAGTGGCATCTCCCTGTGGTTTTAATTTGCAGATTCCTAACATCTAAAGATGTTAAGCATTGTTTCATGTGCTTATTTATGAAGGTAAACGTGGTAAGATGTCTGTTCAAATCTTTTACATATTTTTGGTGAAATTACTTTGGTGAAATGTCAGTTTAAAACTTTATCCATTTTTACTGAGTTGTTTTTCTTCTGACTTTGAGAATATTTATATAATTAGGATGAAAGAAAGGAATGTGAGCAAAGAAAACCTAATACTTCGCACTTCAAGTTGCCGGATATCTAAACATGGACAAGTTACTTACTCTCTGAGCCCTTTTCTTAATTAATGATAATGCCTACCTTGGAAAGCTTGTATGCATCTTGAAATAATATTCATCAAATATCCAGTATGGCATCTGACACATTAGGCATATAATAGGTCTGAGAGGATAACAGTCCAATGGGGTTGGACAGTTTGTGTGTGTATGGGAGAGAGAAAAGTGTCTATGAAGATGTCTATTCAAATAAAAACATAACCAGGACATATAACAACCAAATGCACACATTTTTATATGACAAATAAAGCTACATGGTTTACTTGTTTTGTGTTGTTTCAAATTCTTTTATCATCAGATTCTAGTAACCTGCTAAATCAGTGCAATGTAGTGCAGTGTGTGGTATTTGCTTACTTAGGCTAACTGTTGGTCTAATAAGTTATGAATTTTATATAAACTCTGCTAATCAATTAAATCTGGCAAGTAGTGTTTCTCTAAGGGCTACAAGTGTGGCACATGTTTTCAGCTGAAGAGTCAAACTGGAGCTATATATACCAAGGAAAGAAAGATGGCGCCCCCCCCTCCTGAAAAAGATGGCATCCAGTACTATGAGTGAGTACCTTTTCAGTCTCCCCTGTATTAATATTTTATTTTTGGTGTCAAATAGACTAGTTGAATAATATTAATTCATGGTTTCTTAGGAATGGTTTCTTAGTTTCCTTCTATTACAGGCCCATGTAGATTAAGAGTTAAGAGACACAATAAAGATACCGTGGCCAACGTTGGGGCATGTTTTCAAAACAAGCTACTGAATACATGACATATACCTAGAGAACGATGATCCTGTATTCCTCTTATAATTAATCAGCTTATAATATTAGGACTTCTTACAGATATTTTCCTATATCTGTAAGAAATGCAAGTTGAAACAGTATATCATTCAAAAAAAAATTTTTTTTTGGTATTGCACAAATACAGCCTGCTCAATGGAAGGTTAGAGAGAAGAAGAAAGATCAATTGCTTTCTCATTTGCCCATCATAAAACACAGAAATTAAAAACTACAGTAGTATTAATCTAAAAGCAATAACTGGTATTATAAAAGCAATTAGATTTCCCTCATTGGCTGTATTCACTCCTACATGATGAGATTTCGTCCTGCTAGATCTTAGATGAACAATCTGCTTTCATGAAGTCAGCATCTGGATAAAAACTGTGCTCCAGATCCTGATTAATTCCCCTGGAACAGTCAGGTGTAAGTTTATGATGACGATGTTCATTTATACCTAAAAACCTATATTGAGAACTGCCAAGAGTTGAGTTCTTAATGAAGCCCCGAATGTGAGAGATCCCAAACTGCCTTTATTTTTCTTTTACAGGACTCCGTATCTGGCTTTTAGGTTATAATGAGTGCCTATTGGAAAGTATGAGGGAAGAACAGAAACCATCTGTTTGTAACAAGACTAAATGATTCTGACTAATTTATTACAATAACCAGGAATGTTACAGCCACCAGTGAGACATACGCAGACTTATTTAAGGATTTTGTCAATTATTATCCTAAGAATAGGAGCATGTTATAAAGTAAAGGCATTTATAACTCTATGGGGTCATGTTATAAAGTGTGTGTTAAAACTGCTGCCTACTTATAAAGGTATTTTAAACCCGAAAAATAAGATTTTTTACAACTTAATTTGTTGAATTTTACTGTGTTATCTTTTCACCTAAACAGGAATGTGTACCTTTCTATCTTGAAATGTATATAACTGCTAAAATACATTCATTCCACACAGTTTGACCTGAATATCATTAAACCTTTTTGATATGATATTTTTTATTTTACATATTGTGGGCTTGATAAACTGCACATCTCTCAGAGTAACGTTGGTCTATTTAAACTTAAAGCACATCAAATAACAACTATTTTCCATTCCTCATTACTAATGAGTATTATGTCAAGTTGGGCTACAATGTGAATGAACAACTATTTCTTTTTACTCAATGCTATGAGAACTACAAAAATTCCTTAAGTGTAAAGGATATCTTGATATTTATATTACCCTGAATTTGATGTCCACATTAAAACCTCCTTTAGAGTAAACAATATTGAAAGTGTTTTTTTTTTTTTTTTGAGTACTGGTTTTTACATCAAGATGAAAAATAATCAATTGATGGGGAAAGATGATGTGCAACTATTAAACTGCAGTTGTATCTGGAGTGACAATATTTAAACTGAAACAGCATCTAGAAGAAATTATCCTGTTTTTAAAAGTAAGAAATATTTCCTAAAATTATTTCAGAATATAGCAGAATTAGTACAAAAGCACACATAGTTAAATAGGTACCAGTAAGTGTAAAGAACTTCTGCAACTAGGTAGAATATATATTTTGCTTTTAATTATATATACTACATATACAAAATTTATAATTATATCTATAATTTAGATTTAGAATTCATAATTTATATATAATTTTATATATTTATATAAGCTGAATATTTATACATAATTACTACAAATGAATGAATTATTCATTCACATGTTTATAAGAATGGATTATATATGGTGACACATATACATGTATGCTTTGTATAAAAACAAAGTTTATATTCTAATAACATTTTGCCTATTTTTTGTTCTTTATTATTTATAAGCTTTTTTATAGCAATGTATGCTTTATATGTTTATAACTAATCAACAGATTTAAATCTCTTAATTTAGCTATAAATACATTAATATTGTTGAAAAATTTATTATTGCATCGGTATTGTATACCACATTGAAATAACCTTGAACTCATGACCCAGAGATTAAGACTTGAGTTGAGATCAAGAGTGCAATCAGCACTTAACCAACTAAGCCATCCCAGCGCCCTTCTTAGCTTATCTTCCAATTATTCATTAACACAGCTAAACTCTTTTTTGTTGTTGTTGTTGTTGTTTGTTTTTTAAGCTGGCATTTTTATGTGAGAAGTTACTCTTAATGAGCAGTTCACTTACCAACGTCAGAGATTTAATTTCCCTGGGAATTTTGATTTTTCTTATTACTGTTTATTAAATTCCATGAGAAATCAGAACATGGTTACTTGAAATGTAAGAATTAATTAGCCAACTTATTAATTCCTTCTGGAAGAAGGCAAAAGAGTAGTAACCAATTTTCTCAACACTATATCATCAGGCAAACTAGTGAACTTTATGATAGGAGTTTATCAGATGGTATTTCTCTTTATTGCATACATGACAGAATTTTATCACTTAAACATTTAAACCATGAGTTGAACTAGGGCCGCAACCAATGTATATGTTGTCAGCACACAGTTTTCCCACTCACCTAGACTTGGTTATATTTATATGGGACTTCCATATATATTATGTGGGAAAAAGAAATGAAAAAAAAAAAAAAGCCTACATCTAAAAGGTTTTAGATTTCTGGATAGTAAGCAAAAGGTCATCCAGGAGAGAAAGTAAATAAAATCTAGCCAAAATCGATCATTTCCATTCCATCTATGTTTCATTCTTGTTCATAAAAGTGTTATACAAGCCAGGCAAGCCTCCTTAGAATGCAGAGATTTCTGCATATCAAACCATGAAACTCTGGTTGTAACTCTCTAAATATTTGAATATATATATTCAATATATATATTCATATATATATACACATATATATGTATGTATATATGTGTGTATATATATGTATATATGTATATATGTATATATATAAGAATGTTTGCATGATTTTTTTTCCTTGATAGTCGCTCTGGGTTTTTAAATCACATCTCTCTATAATGCACACACTATGTATTTTTATGGGTTAATTTGCTCTGTCTTATATAAAGTGGAACAGTGAACCAAAAATGTAGTGCATTATTCAAGTCAAATACATTTCTCACCAAATTTCAAATTAATGATGAAAAAGAATGTTATTCAGAGAAAGGTATGTTTATGCAGATTTAATATTACTTTGCAAATAATATAGTAAGTACAATTATTTAAAAGAGTTAGAACATAATGATAATAGATTGAATTTCAAGTATAGCAAATGTTAAAATAAAAATTTTGAAATCGGTCTAATGGCACCTTACTGGAAACTGAAAAATAATGATACAATTTTTCTCCTTCCACCCCATATATACAATATCCCAATTTGAGTTTTTAAAAGGATACTTACATACATCTCAGTAAATTTCAGTTTACTTCAAACAGTTTGCTAGATATGATGCTACAAAAAAATTTGTTCATTATGTTTCCAATTTCTAACACATTACACATTTCTATTAAAAGCAAAGTGACATATAATGAAAACAGAGGACTAGCAAAACCGACTTGAAAGCATTTACCCTTGAGTATTAATTATCATTCAAACTTAGATGGCTATCTCACATATTAATTCTATTTAACTTGTAAATGTCACTGACTTTATAAAAGCAAAGTCATACAGAAGTTCTTGCTGAAAGTTTTAATGCATCGGTGTAAATTTATTTACTTTCAAGATGAGGGTAAACTTCTCCCTAAAGATCTAGAAATAAGTTTTGACTTATTACAAAGAAAGAACAGCATAGGAAATGAACTTAAAAGACTTGGGAAACTCAGAGAAAAGTAAGTACTGAGTGATGCAGCTATACTGAGACAGAGATAGAGAAACCAACAAGACGATGGATTTGTTTTTCTGATATGGTTTATGGAGAACGTACCTTGAAAGCCAATTTTGAAAGAGAAAAAAGACTGGCCCTATAAAAAGTTATATGTTACTAGTGCTTTAAAATTTATGAAGTTATTCTTACTATACCCATGTTCCTTTGCAAATATGAACATTCTTGACAAGCGGATGCACATCGAAACAACTATGTAAATTTTGCCCTGTGATAAAACACGTACCTTTAGAAAAATTATTGATCATAAAACCCAATTACATTGATTGAGCTGGAATTAGTAACAGAACAGATGTTATGGGTTCTCTACCGAAATAAGTATTTCCAAAGCCATGAAATGCATTCAATGATTTGTAAAAGCTTTAGCATGCCTAATAGCTGTGGTGAATGAAATATCTTATCATCAGCAGTGAACTAACGGTCATTTTATTTTTGAACCTAACATGCTTTAGGCAAAATCCTTGCCAGCTCTATCCTCTTTAAGTTTAATAGCTACTTGTAGCTGGAAGCAAGCCGCTACTAATTAGTTAAACTCAACAAAATTAACATCTAGCCTTTTAACCTGCATTATTATTATTATGTTTTTACTTCCATATCTAACCAACTGCCTGGTAGCTGTGATCAAATTAAAACAAAAATCTTTCAAAGACAGTTCTTAAAAGCAAGACTTAGTCTCTAAATATTTAAGAAGCTTCTCCATTTTCAATAACAACTGTACCTTGTTTCTACATAAAATATCACCATAAATACTATTTCAGTCAGGAAAAAAAGAGAAGTGATTTAAAGTAGTCAACAAAGATAATATTTTATATGCACAAATTCATTATAGTTATTCTCTTATGAAATATATGTAAAATTTAAAAGCAAATACTTCCATGTAAGTGTTTATTAAAGAGAAAACAATATATAAAAATTGTGTTAGGGGATGAATTTCTTCAAGTTACACAAAGCTGTTCATATATAGCAGCATATTAATGGGTAAAAAGTATTTAAAAAGCAAATCCTCAGCTACTGGGGCAGAGAGAATATTTATTAGTATTACTTGAAAAATGAACAACATATTGTTTTCTACTCAATAGAGATAATAGTTTCATTATTAAAGATAATCAGCAACCCACTGCACATTTCCAAAGAAACAAAGTGCATCATATTCTTCTACAGGCCAATCCCAGATCACAAAGTAAAGAAGTGGGAGGAGGAGAAAATAAAAAATGAGAATTTACAAAGTAAGAATTGATAAAAGAACATTATTAGAGGCACGAATTTTTAAATCAGTATAATTATTTACATCATTGTGAGGTCTGTACTTAGAACACATTTCACTTAATGCAGAAGCATTAACAATGTATTTCCTTTATTATTAATTATAATACCTAATTATAATTATTAATAAGAGTTCTGAAAAAATTAAGGATCCTATTATATGATTTATGCAAAAGCAAACAAATTACTCAGTTTCAAGACAACTTCTACACTAGAATTTTATTATATACATAATTATGTGTAAATAATTATATAGAAAAATACAGCTGTTATTCCATTATAGGACTAGTAATTCTCAAGTTAAAGAGTGAAAACAAATAAACTTTCTTTACAGAATATATTTTAATTAATAGGTATGTGGAATGTTTTGATTTGAAGCAACTTGTATTCAGAATGTTTATATCAAACCCTTTTATTTATGCTTCGCCATGCAATTATAAACACTTGAAAGTAATTAAAACCTTGAAAAAATCAGCAAAAATAGAAGTTATGAAAAAATGAGTAAAGCTTGGAAGTAAAAAAAAATAAGCAAAATTAAAAACTCATTGGAAACAATATAGGAAATAATCGGTACTGAAAACACATCGATAAAAACTATCCTATCTGAATAAGAAAGAGAAAATGGAAAGGAAAAGAAAATAGTCCTAAAAGTTTGTCAGATAATATAAAATACATAACCTTATGTCCTCAGAGTCCTGGGAGGAAAACAGGAAAAGTGTGGAGCTCAGAGAAAGTAGTAGAAGAGATAAAGGCTAACAGTCACATATTTTGTGAAAGCAGGAGGCAACAACAAACACTGCAAACCCCAAAAAGGAAAAATTCACAGAAATCCACATGATGACATAAACTAATAAAACCACAGAAAAAGAAAAACAAGAAAAAAATCTTCGTATCATGAAGAAAGAAAATGTGTATTACCTTTAGAGAAAGAATGATTAAATTGACTAAGGAAAACGAAGTTAGAAGAAAGCAATTCATTTTTTTCAAATACTAAAATAAAGGAGCTACCAACTTAGAACTCGATGTTCAAATTTACCTATATATCGATCAATCAAAAAAGGGGAAGAATGGAAAGGAAAATAAAGATACTCTCATTGCATGAAAACTGTAGTTGTCACCCTTTATCCCCAGTTTCCCTTCTGTGGTTTCAGTCATCCCCAGTCTACTGTGGTCTGGAAGCAGGTGGTCGTCCTTCTGACAGATTATCAGAAGGTTGATAACAGCTGGACCTACATCACTCACCTCACTTCATCTCATCATGCAGGCATCTTATCCTCTCACATCATCACAAGAAGGGTGAGGACAGTACAATAAGATATTTTGAGAGGGACACAACAATTCACAGAACTTTTGTTTACAGTACATTTTTGCAATTGTTCATTTTTAGTTTTGCTGTTAATCTCCTACTGTGCCCAACTTATAAACTAAACCTTATCATAGATATGTGTGTATATGAAAAACATAGTATATACAGGGCTCAGGCCTCTACTTGGGGTCATTCACAGATAAGAGGCAACTACTGCATATGCATATTTTCAAATCTAGAGCAACGACAAGAAGAATAAAAACACGCGATAATATATATTCAAAAACACTAGAGACACATCGAAGTGTCTCTAAAACAGGTTCAAGTAGTCCACAGAAAGGCAAGAAAAGGGGAAAAAAAGATACAGATGGAAGCAAAAGACTAATAATAAATGTCCAACTCAAACATGTCAATAATTACTTTAAATGTCAACTGTCAAAATGTACCATTCAAAAAACTGAGGTTAAGAAAAAGTGTAAAGAAAAATAAAATGACCCCAAATTATAAGAAGGAGGACCTTTCAAGAGTCAACCAAGATGGCAACACAGGAGGCTCATGAGCTCGCCTCCTCCCACAGAGGTGCCAGATGCAGTTACACATGAAGGAATTCCCTCGGAAAGAGAGCCAGCTACCCGCGGAGTGACTCCGACACATCTTGTGAATGAGACAATACCCACATACCCAGACCTTAAAGGGTAGGGAAGTTTGAGATACAGTCTTGCCATATACCTTACCTCCACACAGTACCATACAACCAGGAGGGACCCCTCAACTCCTAGCTTCTCCCTGAGGAGTAAAGAGTTTGGACCTCCATCTTACACTCCAAGTTTTGAGACTATCACCAGAGGGATAGGCTACTTCTGCAAGGCAATGGAACTTGTGTCCACAAGATCACAAGACAAGAGCATAGAAAGAAACCATCATTTACAAGCCTGAGAGCACTTGCCGTGGCGATCCTCCAAGGTCTCAGTGCAGAGGGATCTGGCAAAATACCCCATCTCTCTCTTTCCCTGGAAGAAGTTCATCTGTACTTAAAAAGCTGCTGCCTGAGGGCAAGGCTTCAATTTAGCAGGCACTATGGGCCTGTGATTGTCCCCAGAGACCAGAGAAGCCTGCAGAAAACTCTCCCACCTTCTCCGTACAGCCCACCTCAATAATAAAAACACTAAAAATATGACTTTATACATTATATATTGTGAAATTACCACCATAGTCAGCTAACACCTCCATTATATAACATAATCACTGTTTCTTTTTTGTAGTACTAATATTTAAGATGTACTCTCTTAGCAACTTCCAAGTATACGATACAGTATTATTAGCTATAATCACTCTGCTGTATTTTAGATACCCAGAACTTATTCATTTTATAATCGGAAGTTTGTACGCTTTGACCAACATCTCCCTGTTTCCCCTACGCAACTCCCAGTCCCTGGTAACCACCGTTCTATTCTCTGTTTTTACCAATTTGGCCTTCATAGATTTCACATATAAATGATATCAAACAGTATTTATCCCTCTCTGTCTGACTTACTTACCTTATTTAGTAAAATGCCCTCAAGTTTTATACACGTTGTTGCAAATGACAGGATTTTTTTCTTTGTTATGGCTGAAAACATTCCATCATATATATACTACATCTTCTCTATCCATTCTGACAACATTATCTTGTTGCAATAAACATGGGAGTGTATATATCCCTTCTATATCCTGTTTTCTTTCTTTTTTTTTTTTTTTTTACATATATGCTCAGAACTGGAGTTGCAAGATCATTTGGTAGGTCAGTTCTTTTTAATTAATAATTAATTAATTTTTTGAGAGAGAGAGTATGAGGGAAGGGGCAGAGGGAGAGGGAGAGAGAGAATCTTAAGCAGGCTCCACTCCCAGCACAGAGCCCACACACAGGACTCCATGTCACAACCCTGAGATTTGACCTGAGCCAAAATCAGGGGATCAGTCGCCCAAGGGACTGAGCCACCCATGTGCCCTGGTAGGTAGTTCTTTTTAATTGATGAGGTACCTCTCTATATATGCATATATAATATATGCACACATATGTAATATATATATTATACACACACACATATATATGTATATATCCAGAGGAAAAGAAAGAAAGGTCATTTTTAATTTGTTTGGATAGATGAGAAATCATTAGAGAAGAGGCAATATCGTATTTCCTAACACTAGAAGAATGATTTGACTCTTCAGAGAAAAAGGATATCTTCATTGTTAGGTAGATCTTCATTTTAAAATCTATGACAAAATAATTTTCCATTTATCTTACTATTGCTTAAAGATAATTGCTTGTTTTTTCATGTTATAAAATATATCCTTTTCTTTTTTTTAATAAAATCTATACTTGAAAAAATGAAGGAGACTAGTTTAAAAATAGGAAGGTAGTAAGCATAAAAACACCCATTCAAGCCCTAAACAATGGACTAAGTACGTATATTTTATGAAAAAAATGGCACGAGGACAGCTGGAATCTTTTTGTCACCTACAATGGAATAAAAAATTAGTCAAGAATTGACCTCAAACTTCTGTGCTTTCCAAAGACTTTTCTTTATCAATCCCATTATTTTCCACAGACTTACTATGATCAAAGTAAAAAAGGAAAATGTTAATGATTTTTCTAAACTTTAAAATATTTAGAAATAAATCATTCACATGTATTGGAAATACTGTCAAGTTGTTTGCTAATAAACCCAATAATAACAAGCCACTGATTACACTTTTATAAGTTATTACAAAGGCAAAATACAAAAATAAATAAAAGCAAAAATGTATTCTAAGATAGCAATTTGTTTTGCATTTGCAATAGCAACAAAAGATTCCTCACCCAATTGAATTTAAAGATATGGTAGTGAAATAAACATGGGAACAGGTGGTTTTATTGTTGGGTTAGCATGGTCTCAAGATCTTTAGAGAATTCTTTTGTTCTTGAACTTATATTGGTCTAATTCAGTTTATGACATTTCTGAATATATATCTGTCTATGCGTCAAGTCCTGGGAACAATGTTAGTTATTATCGCAATAAAAGCAATATTCACATTGGGATAAAAGTTCTGAGATTTAAATTCCTTTGACACAGATAGGGATTTGTTGGAACAGGATTTTTATTTTACCTCCCTTATGATTATATATATCAAGTAGAATAATAAAATGTAGTATTAAAATATTGGGAAATTGTTTAACTTAAAATATCTTGCTGTTTGAGTTCAATATTTCTACAAGGGCAAAATAATTTGATGAATCATTTATTAAAATAAAATAATTTGTCAACATTTTCTGTAGGATTTTTACCTTCATTGGATTCATTATTAAAGAACCTGACCATCCACAGTTGGAATGATTGTAACTTGTTCAGTTAATTTAAAGGTGATAAAATTTTGTGTAATGCTGTGGTTGATTTGAGACAATTCTCATGCTATCTATGACAGTTCTTTTATATTTTGCTATAAATGTCTCACGAAAAGGAATTTATGGAATTTCTTCAATCCTCAGATATGACATTAGAGTCCTACTTTATTTTTGTTTTTCTTAATTTACTTCTTATAGTTAAATTTTCTCAGTACAATTCTCAATATTGAAAAGAACACATCCAACAAAGGTTTAAAAGCTGTCAGCCTCATTGATCTTATATGATTATATTTATCATCTATCATTATCCCTGAATGATAATAATATGCTGAAAAATATATTTGAAAATATTTATCTATTATCTTCTGAACATAAAACCAATTAGTTATACGTAATTTTAAATAATTATTAGACTTGGCTTAAATTATATTAACAATAAATTTCTCAGATTTAAATATTTGTCAAATTGTATTTTTCAAATATATTCAGTGTGTTCATGATATTAATGCACTAGAGTTATTTATCATATGTGGATAAAATGATCAGTGATACATTATTCCTAAATGTACACTTCTTAACGATTTCCTAAAGAAGTTTCTAGTCAGATTACATATTTCTACTTCAGGGTTTACATGAAGAAAGATGCAATGAGTTTTACACTATCAATGGTTATAAAAATGGCCTGCTATATTCCTAGGCGATATTTCTATTTAATGAAATATCAGAAGGAGATAATGCCAATTTGTTAAATAAACTCATTTTGTGATGATGTGTAGGGTATTGACGCAAGGGAAAAATATACTACTGTGGGTTAAGCCATAGACTTTAGAATCAAGACAGGCTAATTACCAGCTCTGAGATCTTGAGTAAATCACACAAAATCTCTCAACTTCAGTTTCATCATTTTTTTTTAAAAAAAGTGTGGTTTTGCATAGTGTGTGGCATATAAAATGCAATTAATAATAAGTAGGTACAAACCACCGCCAAACACAACAGATTATAAAAACATCTAATTTTGTGGGTGATTGGATTACAATGACAAAGTTAAGAGCTCTACCAGGGCTTTGAATGGAGGCGCATGAACCATTAATTCTCCAAACTGGCATCAATCAACACATCACTGCGGGTTTAAAAAGTAGAAACTGTTATGTCCCAACTCAAGAGAGTCTAAATTCATAATCCTGAAATCTACAATTTTAAAAAGCTCTCCTGTTGACATTGACATGTAAATATCTTTGGGGCCTTCTAAAGTGGAGGATTACTGAACACTTCTTTCTTACAATGATCTCCTTTGAACCTCCTCTTAAGTTGTTTCAATGACCTCATATTATTTGTTCTGTAAAATTAAATAATGAATTCTTTCACTTTTCCTTAAGAAAAGATTTACCCTTAGCTCTTCATTTATACTTAGTTTTACACTTAGTTAGGCTTAACAAAGAAGGGAAAACCAAATGGATGGTGTGCTGAGTATTTAAGGATCTTCCTGTTCTAACTGCATGAAGGGAGGCATTTTATGGCAGGGAGCTTGAGGATTGAACTGAGGCCTATAACGCTTGCACGTTAGTAATAAGCATGACAGTAAGAATGACAAGAATATGGGGACAAATTGGGAAAGGAAGGAAAAGCCTAAAATTTTAGTCTCTGAGTTATTTTTAAATGAGGACATCTTTGAATACTGTAGATCTTAAATTAAATAATGACTAAACAAAGTAATAGCTTTCCAGAAAAGTTTAACCTACTTAAAATTAACAGGAAAAAAAAAATAAAGATGCATCTGGTGATTACAGCAGGGCCTAGCGTAGTGGTTTTCATCTTTGGCTTTGCATTGAAATTGCATGTGGTGCTTTCAAAAATCACTGGTTTCTACATCAGATCTATTAATTATTGGAAGTACAGAATGAATATCAATATTATTTTATTTTATTTTAATTGTTAATACAGTAAAAATAATTTGTGTGTGTGTACCGTCTGATGAATTATATAACACATGCACAGTTTTGTTAAACCACAATCACAGAAAGAATATAAAACTGTTCCATCAACCCAAAAAACTACCACATTGTGCTTTTCCTTTGGAGTAACATCCTTCCCCATCCTTAATCTCTGGTAACCACTAATCTGTTCTCTCTCTCTCTTCACTTCTGTCTTTTCAGGAATGCCATATAAATGGTACTATGCAGTATGCAATCTTTCAAGCAAACTTCTTTCACTCAGGAAAAAGAAAAAAATGGTAAACTCACTCTTACTTTCATAGTCTGGTCTTCTCCCCTGATCAGCTTGTTACTGTTTATTTTTCTATATATTCTTGTTACTGTTATTGAATAATTGTGAAATCTATAATGTCAGTGTTTAATTGCTGCACGCCGTGGGTGAGCCAAGGCAGAATGTGCTCACTCTGTCTTAGCTGGAGCCACCCTTGCCCCCAGCAGTATTCTTCACACTTCAATACGAAAGCAAGATTGACAAATACATTTCTAAGGCATCAAAATTTAAGCCCAATGTGGAGTAAATAAGGGACAACATTAAATTAGGCATTGCTGCAATTCAACATTTTAGTGTTTTTCAAAGGAGAATTTAGCTAGCCGCACCAAAGGCCACATAGGGTGTTTGTTTAGAATGCGGGCTGCCAGGGTAAAAGCAGATACACATAATCAGAATCTTTGTGAATTGGGTTTGGCTGTCTCTATAGAAACAGATACCTAGATAATGCTTATTTATCCTAAAGTCTGCAGACCAAAGAGGTAATTGAGATTACAGGAAAGATTTTAATCCAACATCAGACTCTACCATCTACCCGTTACTGCATAAATTACATAATCTCTCTGGTTTCACATGTGAAATTCAATTCAATAAACCAATATTTCTTGCTATGTATTATTAACACACATTGTAATTCATTATTAGCATAACTACGAATTGGTTGTTCTTGATTAGTATTTATTTAATATTTATATGTACCATTTCTACAGAATGCACACAGTTCTAAAATTTATAATGCCACAGTTGAACAAAAATTATCTTCAGAAACTTTTTATATTCAAGAGAGTGAAGTGAAATAATAAGTATACAAAACTAGGATTCTTTTTTTAGAATACTAGGGCATGATACATGGCATGAAAAAATAAATACAGCAGGGCAATGGGGACTGGGAGAGAGTTGTGTGTGCTAGGGGGCCATGATGTTTAGTAGAGTGGTTAAGATAGTCCCCACTACACAAATATATTTTAACAAATTCGGAAGTGGTGAGGGAGTAAGCCAAATGGCTATCTTGAAGAAGGGTATTCCAAGTATTCCATAACTCCACGTATATGCCATCCCTCAGAAACAACAGGGGGAGCGTGTGTGTGTGTGTGTGTGTGTGTGTGTGTGTGTGTGTGTGTTGTGTGTATAAGAGAGAGATGGGGAGAGTGAGAGGAGGGAGGGAGAGGGGAGAGAGAGAGAGAAAGAATAGTAAGAGATGTGCTCACAGAGGAAATAAGATTCAGATCATACAAAGCTTTGGGTAAGTTTGACAATCATTTTCAGCAAAACAGAGTAATCTAATCATCAACAATAGGTTACTAATCTGATTTTATTTTCTTAAACGATTAGTCTGTTTTGCTGAGAATAGAATTTAGTGGACAGCAACACGAAAATTAGGAGATCCAGTTAGGAGCTGCTGCAGTAACCCAGATTTAAAAGTGGTTTAGAACAAAAAAGGTGGCGATGTAGGTGGTAAAATATAGTCAGATTTTATATTTGTATTTTAAGGGTTAAGCACAAAGTTGTTTTGATTTGTTTTGTTTTGTTTGTTTGTTTTCTTGAGAAGTTAGTTGCAGGTAGAGTGCATCAGAAAATGGTAAGTCAAGCTTTGGCCTGAGTTACTAGAAAAATGGAGTTGTTTTTAACTGAGATGCAAAGACTACACAGGTAAAAAGAATAGGCTGGTGAGATCATGAGGTCCAATTTGGGTAAATGAAGATGAACTAGAAATCCACATGAATTGTAGCACACTGCACATATGAGTCTGGAACTATGCAGAGAATTATTGGTTGATGATATACAGGGTCAATAAGAGAGAGGTAAAATATTAAGAAAGGAGTTAAATAGTGTAATAGTGACCGAGGCTCCACCTATTGCAACATTTGACAGTTGTGGGATTATTTGTTGGTTGGTTAGTTGGTTTTTGCTTTTGTTTTGTTTTAACCAATCTGTAGATGGTGAAATAGTATCTTATTTGGTTTGAATTTGCATTCAAATAATGCTTACCATGTGGTAGGCAGATCCTTCTTCCTAACCTCATCATCTTTAGAGGAACCCTGAATATGTTTATCCCTTCACACTTTTATATAAATTCTAGAAATTTCTTGTAAACCTTTTTAAAATTAAGAAAAGAGAATCTTTTGAGATTTTGGTTGGAATTGCTTTGAAGCTCTAAATTTGGAGAGCATGGACAGTTTTACGCTGCTGGGTCATTTATTTATTAAGGTATTTTATAAAACTCAAAAAGCTTTCAAGTTTATATTAACAGTTGCACACCATTTAAAAAGATACATTCCTAAGTATCTATCATTTGTTGCTGATGCAAATTTTACCTTTAAATCAATGTCAGTTTCTAAAGTATATTAATTTATAGAAAAACAATGATCTTTTATATTGATCTTATATCAATGATACTGTTAAAACTCCTTGAAAATTCTAATAATATTCTCTATGATAGTCACTTGAACTTTCTACATAGATAAACATTCTACCTCAGAATCATGATAGTTTGTCGCTTTATAATCCTTTTAAATTTTATTTTAGTTTGTATTTCTTTATTTAAAAAGGACTGCTGGAAAAAAAATTCAAAGGATTAAAAAAAAACATTCAACATCAAGGATGATGTCTCGCATAATAAATGCAGGCAATATTTATCAATTAATAGGACTTTCTAAGTCCTAAAAAAAAGTCTTAGTTTATTTTTATTTCCATGTTTCTCTACCTAATAATAACTATCTCAAAATGTAATGACAATTATTCTCAGGATGGGATATTTTATTTCACTATTAGGAATTTTATAAAGTACAGTTAATTTACAAATATAAACCTTTCTGATGAGTATACAATGAATCATTAGTCTTTAACCGATCAAAAAGGAATATAAACTCATTATCTATTTTCCTTAAATTACTTTGATTGATCATTTAATTATAAAAGCAACTTCTTTTCTAGTACAATACAAGAATCCAAAAAAGAAATGAAGTCATTCTATAGTTACATATCAAAAATGTGCTTTCATCATTATGTGGCTTCATAAAACAAATAATTGTTTCAGGTTCTGTAGTTACCATTAATAGATGTACATAGAGATATTATAAATAAAATCACGGAAAATCAGTAGATTTATTGAGTATTTCATGACAAATATCTTCCCATACATTGTTCCATTTAACCCTTGCAACAACTGGCTGATGCAGGTACTGTTATTAATCCCACTTCGAATGAGGAATACCAGGCTTGGAGTAGAGGATTTACCTAAACTCACACAGCCACTAAATGTTAAATGATAGAACCAAGTTTCTAATCCAAGCAGTCTGTCTCCAGGCGGCTTAAAAATACTTTTAAGCATCTTGTGATCTATTTCAGATATACTTAGTGAATATTGTTAATCCGAGGTATAGGGATATGGTATTTCGGAAAACAAATGTATCCCATGCCTCTTGATGTATACCATATGATAAAGTCAAGAATGAAATACTCTGTAGTGTATTATGGTGATTAAAAGACTAGGCTCTGCACAGTTAAGTAAACAATCAATAAAATTAAAAGGCAACCTTTAGAATGGGAGAAGAGATTTGCAAATGACATATCTAATAAAGGGTTAGTATCCAAAATCTATAAAGGACTTATCAAACTCAACACCCAAAAAACAAACAATCCAATTAAAAAATGGGCAGAAGACATGAATAGACATTTTTCCAAAGAAGACATACAGAGGCTTAACAGACATATGGAAAGATGCTCAATATCACTTAACATCAAGGAAATACAAATCAAAACTACAATTGAGATATCATCTCACACCTGTCAGAATGGCTAAAATGAACAATACAGGAAAAAACAGATGTTTTTGAGGAAGTGGAGAAAGGGGAACCCTCTTATGCTGTTGGTGGGAATGAAAACTGGTGCAGCCACACTGGCGAACAATATGGAGGTTCCTCAAAAAGTTAGAAACAGAACTACCCTACAACTCATCAATTGCCCTATTAGGCATTTACCCAAAAATAAATACTGATTCAAAGGGGCACATGTACCCTAATGCTTATAGCAGCATTATCAACAATCAACAATGGATAAAGAAGAGGTAATATATATAATGGAGTATTACTCAGCCATCAAAAAGAATGGAATCTTGCCATTTGCAAAGATGTGGATGGATCTAGAGTGTATTATGCTAAGCAAAATAAGTCAGAGAAAAACAAATACCATATGATTTCACTCATATGTGGAATTTAAGAAACAAAATAGACGAACACAGGGGAAAGAGAAAAAGAGAGAGGGAGGCAAACCATAAGAGAGACTCTTAACTATAGAGAACAAACTGAGTGTTGATAGAGGAGAGGTGGGTGGGGGATGGGCTAAAGGGGTGATGGGTATTAAGGAGGCACTTGCTGTGATGAGCACTGGTGTTGTATGTAAGGGATGAATCACTAAATTCTACTCATGAAACTAATATTACACTGTATGTTAATTCACTAGAATTTATACAAAAACTGGAAACATTAAAAAAATGAAAAAAAAGAAAAGATGATTCTCTCAAATAGACATTTCAAGATGTCCATTCTGCTACATATCTTACTTATATGACTGTACACAGGTCAGGGAAACTGAATGCCCACAGGAAATATTGGGGTGTAGACATTCATAAACTAGGGAGATTGAGTCTCTGGCTAAAATGGGGAGCACAGTAATCCAGGATGATCAAACATCATGCTCCTAGATCTCTTTAACTAGAAATTCTTAGTAATTTCAGTGTTTATTTGCTATTTATAAGACTTCCTGACTTTGTTAAACTCCTCCCTTCTGATTTTTTATAAATGCATGCTGTTTTTTAAATAAAAAACTGTACCTTCTTTACATCTTTGAACATCCTTAATGCATGTATTTCAAATTCTTGGTTAGCAAGATTAGAAATTACTATCTGATTTACTGATTATATTATTATTATTAGCACTGGATTTCTTCATGAGCTTTGATATTTCTGTTTTCAAGTATGGGAAGTATTTTCTTTGAGAAGTGAGAGATTGTTAGTTTCCTTTTTTTTTTTGTTTGTTTGTTTCTTTGTTTTTCTCTCCCCCTCTAGGTTAATTCCTCACTGTCTAGTGATTTTTGTTTCTGAGCCACACTAAAGCACCTTTCAGTATTATTTCCCAGGAGTGACACTGAGGATATGTCAGATCTCATGATAAATTCAGTGGGTTCGTCGCTTGTCCTTGAAAGCCATATATATCCCTGTCTCTTGCTTCCCTTTTCCCAACCTCTGGATAAAAACATACCGCATTTACATATGCACAGATACATTCTTTCCTGCCTGCCTAACCTTTTAGGAGCTATTCCAGATGTCTATCTCAACTAAGTCTGCCTGTTATTATATGATCATAGGTATTAACAAACTTACCAGTCCTATTTTATTTTTATTATTTTTCATTTTTTCCCAGTTTTATTGAGTAGTAACTGACATACATCACTGTGCAAGTTTAAGGCATATAGCATGATGGTTTGATTTAGATAGGTAGTGAAATCATTACCACAATAGGTTTATCACCCATCTTCTCACATAGATAGAGTAAAAAGAAAAGAAGAAAAAAATAAGGGGACATTTTTTCTCCTTATGATAAGAACTCTTAAGATTCACTCTACTAACAATTTTCCTGTATATCATACAGCAGTGTTAGCTGGAGTCATCATGTTGTACATTACATCCCTAGCGCTTATTTACCTTATAACTGGAAGTTTATATCTTTTGACCACCTTCCTTCAATTCCCCCTTCTCCCGCATCCCCACCTCTGGTAATCACAAGTCCGATCTCTTTCTATGAGACTGTTTTGTTTTGTTTATGCTGTACACAAGATCAGACAGTATTTGTCTCTCTCTAATTGATTTCACTTAGCATAATAACTTGTTATCACAAATGGTAGAATTTCCTCATTTTTTATGACTGAATAATATTCCATTATATATACAACTTCTGAATCCTTTCATCCATCAATGGACACTTAGGTTGTTACCAGGTCTTGGCTATTGTAAATAATGCTGCTATGAACAGGGAGTTTCAGAGTCATCTTTTTGAGTTAATGTTTTTGTTACCTTTGAGTATATTCCCAGAACTGGAATTGATGGTTCATTTGGTAGTTCTGTTTTTCATTTATTCCAGCACTTCCATAATGGCCACACCAATTTACAATCCCACCAACAGTGTTCCCTTTTCTCTATGTACATGCCAGCATTTGCTCTCTTGCCTTTTAATGATGGCCACTGTAATAGGCATGAGGTCAAACCTTTTGGTTCTTTTTTTATTTTATTTTTTTAAATTAAATACCTCAAGAAACACACTCCCAATCCCCATTGGTTTTTCTGGAATGGAAAACAGAAAGCTCATGGCTTCAACCCAGCTCACTGTTATTTCTGTTCTATTTCTGGTTCACAGAGACATTCCTTTTTTATGTAGTACCAACTATGTCTTTTGTTTTTCAGATTTCATAAAATTTATCTTTTATTCCTAGGAGTTAAAAAAATAGGTACATTTTCAAGCACAAACTATTACACTGACTTGACATGACAAATTAATCTGTATCATGGTTTCAAGAATTTTTTTTTTCTATTTCTTATGCTTTTCACAGGGAGAAGCTTTTTTGGAGACTTAACAAGTTCCCTCCTCTCTCCTGTCTGTTTAGGAGGGCATACTGGCACAAAAGAGGAGTTTAATCCTACTCCAGTTGTCTGCCATTCAAGAAGGGAAAACTCAATATGACTGGATAAAACTAGAGTTTTTATTAGCAAGTTGAAGCTTATGAATTTGCATCACTTTATCCAGTGATATTTTGCTATTCAATGCAAACACAGGACTACATTTATGGGATTTTTAAAATTAAATTTTGGCTCTGGAGTCAGAATGTAAAAATATGAACTAAACTTAAACACCAATGAATGTGAGAGCCAAAATATTTTTGTAAAAAGATATCTCTTCCTAGAAATGTAGAAGAGAAAAAATATTTAGTAAAATAGCTAACAAGAGCCAAAATAAAAATAAAAGGAAAACAATGTAAAAATGTTAATATCATTTAAATGACAGTAATGATGTTTAAGCATTCTATTATCAAATGGGTATCAGATATCTAGGAAAATACTGGCATAGTATTACTCTAGGGTGATATTAAAGCCTGGATAGATTATATTATTTTCAACACATTAGATATCCCTCTCTATCAAGATGCTCCTTTCCCCTATTCTTTTGATGTTATCATTGACCATATGACATTTTGATTAGGCCTAATTTGCTTCCCTCTTTTTTAGCCCCAGCAAAGTTCCAGAGAGAAGCTGCTCTACCAGAGTGGTTCTGTGAGTTAAAAGCCAAAGTTACCTACTGTGGCCATGTTATACGAGCAAAGAATAGCAGGTCATTGTGGCTAGAGTAGAGGGAATGAAGTGGGAGAAGGAAATGATACCAGTCAGGGAGGTAACTAGAGCCGGTTTATGCATAGCCTTCTAAATTGCAAATTTGCTTTTTACTTCGGTTGAAGTGGGAAGTCATTTCAGTATCTTGAAGAGAGTAGCAACGTAATCTGATTTATATTTTTAAAGGATTATTCATACTACTGTGTTGGGGACAGATGCTAAGAGAAGACTGGGAAGAAGGAGTTGTCTGGGCAAGAGATGATTGGGCTTGAACCAGGGTAGTGACATTGTAGAAATGAGATTCAGTCAGATTCCAGATGAATTTTGAAAATAGAGTTAAAAATTTTTTGCTGAATTATATGTGAGTTGTAAGAAAAAAGTCGCTTGAATTCAACCTCCAAAATACATGTTTTCATAATGTCACCAATGGCCTCCATGTGACTAAATTCAATGGAATTTATGCTTTCCTATTTTATATTACCTTCCATCAGCTTCTATCAATGGTCGTCAACTCTTTTCTGGAAACACTTTGCTTAGATTGAGTCCTGTGAACCTCATTCCCCTGGTTTTCTTCCTTTCTCTCTGGATGTCCTTTGTCTCTTTCTGAGACTTATTCTTTCTCCCTCATGAATTCTGAATTTCATCAGACTATATTTGTGTCCACTTATCAACTTTACATTGAGTATTTTATCTAAGGAATCTCATTCACAAACACATCATTGAATGCTATTTATTTACAGAAATTCTGCATCTCATATCTGCTGTTCAGACTTCTGCTCTTTTCTCTAGATTCATACAATAAAAGTCTATTTGGGACAACTCTTAGTTTTACATCAAAAAGCCTTAAAAATCAATACGCTGAGAACAAAATCGTGATTTTTCCATTTCTTCCCACCTCATCAAATAGAAAGACTTCCAATTCAATGCAACACCATTCATGCAGTGAGCAAGCCAGAAGAATAGCTGCCGTCCTATCACCTTCCTCTGCCTCACCACTTAGTACTTACACAAAATCCAATCCATGATCTACACATTTGATTCCTCCATCTCCACTGCCAATATGCCTCCTCCTGTACATCAGCAATGCCTAGACTACTCCAGTAACTTCAATATCCACTCTAGTCTTAACGGATCGAAAACAATTATTTATTTTCAAAGAAAATTGTCTTAATATTAACCACCTTTTAAAAATGCTTTATTTTTTCTCTATGTTTAGAAACCAATGTCCTATAGCATATGACAGAATCCCTGACTTCATACGTATCTTCATTTCAAACCTCCCTCACCATCGCTTTCATTCTGGAGGCTTCAGTAACACAGGTCATTCAGCAATTCAAATGTACCTTTTCTTTCCAACAGCAAGGACTTCGGACATTCTATGCCCTTTGCCTGAAGCACACTGTTTATCTACAAATTTCATATGCTTCAAATTTCAAATGTTATTTACTGGTAGACTGCTATGCTCTATGGATAGTTTAACATCACCTCTAAGCTTACTTTATTTACTGAATTATCTGAATAATATTTTGTCAGTCTTAGTAGATTATACAGTTTTGGTCACCATTATACTCTAACACTAAAAATGGTACCTGTGCAAACTAAATAATTATTGAATGAATTAAAGCAATTTATATTGCTGTATGTTACAGGAACTCATAATCTCCTCCCCAGACCTTCAACAAGGATCACCTAAGCATGTCAGATTGGGTTCATTTCCATTGAACACATACACAAAAGGAACACTTGCAGAAAACCAGGCCCTGAAGATGAAGATATAAAATGATACAAAACTATTGTTATGGAGAAAGGAGGAAATATTAAAATAACACGGCCTTTGCACTTGTTAACTGTAACATTAATAGGCAATGCTTAAGTTGCTTATTTATAAACAAAATTTAAACAATATTTGTTTTTCAATCCAGAAGCCATTAGACACAATATCTACCCAGACTAATGTTTATTATATATCTTTAAATTTATCTGTGGAAAATAAAATGAATTATATATGGAAAAGGAAAATTTTTTCAAAGAGTCTAAGATCATTATTATAATAAGTTCAAGTTACTTTAGCCTTCAATTTAGCATCCCTGTACTAAGAAAGAAGGCCATTTAATTAGCAGACTAACACACTCTATTAAATTGGTGATTTTTAAAGAAGATGCCAAAAACGTAAAAGAGAAAATCAAACCACATCATCACTTTGATAAATATCATTATATGTCATACAATTTCTTTGAGGAAATTTCCTTGAACTAGAGTCCGCACACCAAAAAAACAAAACAAAAAAGGGAGGAAAAACAGATAATACTTTATAATTATTGAAAAAAAATGGTTAATGTTACATGATCTCCTTTACACATCACTTTTATCATTATTTTTTTACCCATGGCAATTGAGAAGTTCAGAATTACATTTCAAACTTAAGTTGAAAATGCTGAGCTCTAAATGAGAAACAGGTATTTTGGGCTGCATATGTTTTAAATATTAAAGCATAGCAAAGTCCTTAATATCATTAATTTATAGTATCAAATTTAAAAAGAAAAATGGAAATCATTTTAATATAGTTATTGAACATATAGTTTTCATCTTGATGCAAGCTGCTCTGTTTCTTAGTCCCCCAAATATCTGTGTACTGGAAAGAGTATGTGATTGCATGTTTTTTAGCACTGAATGCTTGCAGGATCTCTTCAGCTTGGGTGTGAGCAAAGCGTACATTCAGTAGCTGAAATATCCCTCTGTAATAGAATGTCTAATATGGGGGCGCCTGGGTGGCTCAGTCATCGAGCGTCTGCTTTTGGCTCAGGTCATGATCCCAGGACCCGCACTAGGAAGCCTGCTTCTCCCTCTTCCTCTGCTTGTGTTCCCTCTGTCACTCTGTCTCTCTCTGTCAATAAATAAAAATCTAAAAAAAAATAAAACAAAATGATGTCTGAGATCTATTTAAAAAAAAAGAATGTCTAATATGTTGTTCCACATATTTTTGGCACTTGTTTTGTTTTGTTGTGTTTCTCATATCCCAGTGAATTGTAGCCTTTCTTTTGGCAAATGATGGATGCATGAAATCTCAATGTCTTAATCCTACCTATTCCTTTCCATTATAAACATTTTCACATGTTTTTGGAATCAAAACTATGAAATTTCAAAACAATAAAATGTGTCTAATCTCACTGACATTCTGGGATACAAAACTGTGGAAAAGGGATTGATCTAAGGTGACTTAATAATAATCAAATCAATAACATCTTGCATAGTTTTATTGAAATCCTCATAAAATTATTCCATATATGACAGTATATAATTATTATAAAAAAATAGTAACTTTTTTTACTAATAGTAATTTTTATCTGTTTTCTATGCATTGGATTGTGTAAACACTAAGCCTATTGCTTAGTTCTCAACATAAAAGACAACCTGTGTAAATGCGTGAGAGTTACTACAATTTATTTAATAGCTACATTAATTTTATTGGTTATTTTAAATTAAACATATACATTAAATAGATTATTAGTAAAGTCCATAGCAAGCAGTAGTGAAGTGGAGATAATTAATCAATATCTGGTGAATAAATAACAATTACATGTATATTAGCCAGTATAATTTATTTTAAATTTCCAAAAATGATATTACCAATATTATAACTATTCAATTTTTGTCCCTGATCTGACTGCACTGAAATTATGGATTTGTGGATAGAGGTTTTAAATGCAAAATTCATAGCAGCAACAAGGAAATAACAAATTTGGGTCTGATCACAAATGCTCTTTAAAACAAAGTATAACTGAAGAATGAGAAAAACTGGAGCTCTTTTCAAAGTTGGTTTATTCTAAGATCCTCAATGATTTTAAGGAAATATCATATTATAGCAGAAATGGAAAAAATGTCTAATGCTGATAATGGTGTAAGAGCATAGGGTGCCATTTTGACAAATTTGAAAACCATTTTGAATTTAAATGAATTAACCAAAAATAGTATTTGGTGAAGCAAATCAACTTAGACTTTCAAGAATGTGTGAGAAGTAAAGGAACCTATTAAATCTGGAGTTCTCTCTTGGGTCATACTCTACCGAATGTAAAACCCAATGATTTCTAGCTGAACATAGCAGTTCTTTTGGTATGCAAAGCAACTGCACCCATACTGGGAGTATAACTCCAGTAACCCAAAGTAATGCTTTGTTATAAACTTGGAGCAATACATATATAAAATTATTTATTATGAGCAAGAAAGCTTTATATTAAAGATGCAGAGAAAGTTCTATAGCCCAAAGTCAATCAATGTAATCCACCAAGGCTAAAGAAGAAAATTCACAATTTCATATCAGTCCATGCTGAAAAGCAATAGACAAATTTAATATCAATCCATAATAAAAACTCTCAGAAAAAAAATCGATGAAGAACATCTTCAAAAAACCTTCAGCTCAAATAATATTTAATGATAAAAGACAGAACGTATGCCTGCTAAGATCATAAACAAGACAAGTTATCCAATCTCACTATTCTTTTTTTTAACCTAGTGCTAGGAATTCTAGCTAGTACCATAAGGCAAGACAGAAAGAAAAATTTGTAGATCTCAGGAAGGAAGAAAATATCTGACCCTGCTTACTGATGAAATGTCTATCTACATAGAAAACACCAAGGAATCTGCAAGAAGAACTTCTAAAATCAGTGAGTTTAGGGGCACTTGGGTGGCTCAGTCAGATAAGTCTCCGACTTTAAGCTCAGGTCATGATCTCGGGGTTCTGGGATAGAGCCCCAAGTTGGGCTCCCTGCTCAGCAGGGAGTCTGCTTGTTCCTCCTCCTCTGCCCCTCTCTCTGCTCATACTCTCTCTATATATATAAAATGAATAAATAAGTCTTTAAAAAATAAAATAAATAAATTGTGTTTAATAAGGTAGGAGGTTGCAAGATAATATGCAAAAATCACACGTATTCCTATATAGTACTAAGAAATATTTGGACAATGAAATTATAACTATAGTACAATTTGCCATCACTTAAAAAAGGTAAAATGTTAGGTGTAAATCTAATAAAACATGTACAGGAAATGTAGCTCTGGGCATCCATCCCAAACAGATTAAGACTTATTTTCACAGAAAAACCTCTGTTGAATGCTTATAGCAGCTTTATTCATAATAGCCCAAAACTGGAAACAACTCAGATGAGTTTTAATGAGTAAATGGTTAAACAAACCGCAGTACATATATTTCAAGGAATACTACTCAGCAATTAAAATAAATAATTTATTGATACATGTAGCCACTCAGATGGATCTCCAGGGAATTAACATTGTTTAAAAAAGCCATTACTAAATATAAAACACATGATTCGATTTACCCTATCATTTTAAAAATTACAATTACAGAAATGAAGAACAGATTAGTTGTCTCCAGGGGTTAACAGTGGGGTGAGGGCAGGAAAGATGTTGGTATGACCATAAAAGGTAAGGGATTCTTGCATTATAGAAATACTCTATATTTTGACTATATTGATGCCAATATTCTGGTTGTGATAATGTACTAAAGTTGTAAGTAGATACCAGTAGGGGTACCTGGTTAAAGAGTACATGGAATCTCTATTATTCCTTAAAACTGCATGTAAATTTACAATTATCTAAAATATTTTAAAATAAATTTAAACTTTAAATGTTTAAATAACTAATGTTTAAATAACTTTAAACATTAAAAAGTAGTTTTAAGATTTGATTAGGTTTTATTTATTTATGCTCCATGTATTTTCCCCAAACTGAATAAAATTAGGTTATATATGTGAATACTCAATATTCTCTCTTTCTGTTTGTGTGTGTTTACACAGACACATACATATATGTTTACATACACACAGATACATACATATATACAAGGTTAGAGTAGAAAAGGTGGTTCAATACCACCCTGTTCAACTAGAACACTTTCATGTAGAACCTTGAACTGGCATGTAAGTCTACTGCCCTGAAGCCACGATGTGGTGAAGAAGGCTGAACTAGCCCAAGTAGAAAATAGCACATAGCTCTCCCTGAGTCTACATGAAGAAAGAGATGATGGCCAACCCTGAAACATTTCGGCTCTAGCCACTGTCTGTAATCCCATAGATGACTCTGAGCTAGATGGCCCTACTGAGTCCTCAATTCCTGGTCCACAGAAATTCTAGGGGATGATAAAATGATCTCATATTTACACTTAACATGCATTTTTAAAATTACATGGTATATTTTATGTCTCCTTCACTAGATTCTGTGAATTTGCAGTTAATGGCACACATTAATATTAGACACATCTTTTTTATCTTCAGACCTACACTTTTGTAACCCAGTTTTTAGCATAGACTTGATGATCTATTAACATATGATGAATATACTCACAAATAGTATTACCTTTAATATGGTTGTGTTTTCATTTACTTATAAATATCCTTTACTTATGTTCATTTTAAAATATGTTCAACTTGTCCAGAAGTGGAAGAGTTTTGTTGTATATCAAATCAGCAGTCAAAAGTGAGTGTTAGAAGAGTTATAATTTTAAAAATTATATATCTTTCCTCATAACCAGAAGTTTTGAAGTATGTTTTTCATCACCCAATAAAGATTTTCAAATACATATGCAGTGACAAGAAAAAACAGTATCCACAGATCATATGCAGTAACTGGCGTAGATAAATGTCTATGGCATGCTTCTACCTTTTTCACACCATGAAATCATGTTTCCATCGCATTTCTGTGTGATTGATTCTCTCTGTAATCAGTTAAAAGCTGCATGGGTACTTCCTTTGGAAAATTTTATTAGTTGTCAACATTTCCAAAAACAGTGATTTTATCAAAATTATCTCTAATAAAATGTCTAACACTTAGCATTTCGTAAAAAAGCATGCAAATGTCAATTTTAAAAGCCTATAGCTTGTTTTCTATAGCCATTTTACATAGCCATCACTAGATTAATAGAAGTTACCTTCAAGATTTCACCTGAGCCTGTATAAACAACAGATTTGTAAAATGTATCTTGAAACTCCTTAACGAAGATAAGATCTAGAATCTATTATTGAGGATAGTGAGGATATAGAAATAAACAAATAGGAAAGATACAATTTAAAATATTTACTAGTACAAACGTTTTAAGAGGGAAAGCTAAAGACTAACTCCTTTTTGGAATTGAAAAACGTTTTTTAATTGCAAAAATGATTTAAATATGGTCATGAATCAAAAGCTCATGGTGCCTGCAAACTGTGGAGAGAGGGAAAGATAGTGGTTGAATAGGACCCCAGGTCATGTCATCCTATGAACACAACTAAATAACTATAAAATCAACCTATATAACCCAGAAATGTCACTGGCTAGTTCCTTTGTTCCAGAGGGGTCTCTCCATGAATGCTGCCTCTCTGGGACATGCTCTGAGATGAGCTACTAACCTCTCCACTGTGTGTACCAGGCACTTTTCAGATCTCTGTTTCTACACTGTGTGTCCATGGGCTGTTTGTCCTGCCTTTTCTCCAAGAGCAACCCTAATGTCCCTAATGTCCTCTGAGCTCTCCCAGAGCCAAGCACTCTGACCTTTAAAACTCCAGACTTTAAGCCCCACTTGTTGCAAAAACTCATGAAATTTGGGCCTCTCATATTACAAGCCAATCACTATGCGAATTCATTTTCTCCATGCACTGCTCTATACTGGTTCTCTCTTGCCCTCCTTTGCCGCCAGGATTCCCTCCCCACCACAGGGGCCATGATCCATTTTCTCACTCAAGCCATGTATCTACACTTCTTACCTTCTTTGATGTGGTCTTTTCCCTACCTTTGGTTGTGGGTATTGTTCGGTCTGTCTCCAGATTGACTTCTGGGGCCTCTTACCTTAAGGTCAGGAAATAGACAAGGATGTCCACTCTCACCACTTTTATTCAACGTAGTACTGGAAGTCCTGGCCACAGCAATCTGACAAGAAAAAGAAATAAAAGGCACTCAAATTGGGAAGGAAGAAGTAAAACATTCATTCACTATTTGCAGATGACATAATACTATATAGAGAAAACTCTAAAGACTCCACCTAAAAGAATATCTACTAGAAATGATCAACGAATCCAATAAAGTCACAGGTTACAAAATCCATCTACAGAAATCTGTTGCATTTCTATACACCAATAATGAAGCAGCAGAAATAGAAATTACAAAAACCATCCCAACTATAATTGCAACCAAAATAAGATACCTAGGAATAAACCTACCTGAAGAGGTGAAAGACTGCACTCTGAAAACTATAAAACACTGACAAAAAAATTGAAGAAGACACAAAAAAATAGAAAGATATTCTGTGTTCATGGATTGGAAGAACAAATATTAAATATCAAATATCAAAAAGTCTATACTATCCAAAGCAATCTACACATTTAATGCAATCCCTATCAAAATACCACAAAAGACCCTGAATAGCCAAAAAGTCCTGAAAAAGAAAAGTAAAGCTGGGGGCATCACAATTCCAGACCTCAAGTTATATTACAGGGCTGTAGTATTGAAAACAGTATGGTACTGTTACAAAAATAGATCAATAGAACAGAAGAGAAAACCCAGATATGGACCCACATCTATATGGTTAATGAATCTTTGACAAAGCAGGAAAGAATACTCAATGGGAAAAAGACAGTCTCTTCAATAAGTGGCTTTGGGAAAACCAGACAGCAACATGCAAAAGAATGAAACCGGACCTCTTTCATACACCATACACAAAAACCAATTTGAAATTGGTTAAAGATCTAAATATGAGAGCTGAAACCATAAAAATCCTAGAGAAGAGCACAGGCAGTAACCTCTGTGACATGGACCATAGCAACTTTTTTCTAGATAGGTTCCCCAAGGCAAGGGAAACAAGCAAAAATAAACTATTGCTGTCAACATCAAAATAAGAAGCATACACAGAGCAAACAATCAAAACGCTAAAAGGCAACGTTCCAAATTGGAGAAGATATTTACAAGTGACATATCTGATAAAAGGGTAGTTTTCAAAATATTAAAAAGTACTTATAAAACTCAACACCCCAAAACTCATTAATCTACTTTAAAAATGGGCAGAAGAAATGAACAGGTATTTCTCCAAAGATATACAGATGGCTAACAGATGTGAACAGATGCTCATCATCACTTATCATCAGGGAAATGCAAATCAAAACTACAATAAGGTATCACTTCATACCTGTCAGAATGGCTAAAATCAACAACACAAGAAACAACATGTATTGGCGAGGATGTGGAGAAAAAGGAACCCCCCCTGCACTGTTGATGGGAATGCAAGCTGGTGCAACCACTGTGGAAAACTGTATGGAGTTTTTTTCAAAAAATTAAAATAGAACTACCCTATGATTCAGCAATCACACTATTGGGTATTTACCCAAAGAATACAAGAACACCAATTCAAAGGAATGCATGCACACCTATGTTTATAACAGCATTATTTACAATAGCCAAGATATGAAAGCAGCCCAAGTGTCCACTGATAAAGATGAATGGATAAAGAAGAAGTGGTATATATATATACAATGGGATATTATTCCACCAAAAAAAGAATGAAATCTTGCCATTTGCAATGATGTGGACTGAGCTAAAGTATATAATGCTAAGCAAAATAAGTCAGTCAGAGAAAGGCAAATACCATATAATTTCACTCATATATGGAACTTAAGAAACAAAACAACAAGAAAAGGGAAAAAAAGAAAGAGAGGCAAGCCAAGAAAGAGACTCAACTATAGGGAACAAACTGATAATTACCAGAGTGGAGGTGGGTGGGAGATAGGTGAAATAGGTGATGGGGATTAAGGGTGATGGGGCTTAAGGAGTGTACTCGTCATTATGAGCACTGGGTTATTAAAATAAAAATGTAAAAAAAAAAAATCTCTTGGGTGCCTTACAAGTGTAAGAAATACCCTACATTTTGAAGGTATTGAAGTAGTAATAAATGAAATAGCACTTTAACAGTGTGTTTGATTTCAGTTTAACCAGGAAACCACAGCTTTAACCATTGAGTATATTCTCAGAATGCTAAAGAGTGGGTGGAGAATCCACTATCAGAACACAGCAACTTCTGGATGACAGCTAAAAGTCTTGGGCATATGCTGCTTCAGGTCATGAATCCAAAGAAGCTGAGAGCTGATAGCCTGGATTACTGTGGCAGAGTTTCATACTGTGTTCAGACAGATATTCCAAGTAGACTCTAGAGAGCAAAAAATCAAAGAGCTCCAGGGCCAAAAATGTAGCCTTATAAAAATAATCAAATAATGAATCAGGGTTCAAAAAGTGAGAGTTTCCACATGCCAGAGAGTATGATTCAGAGATAGATGTGTCTCAACGATGGCTATTGTGGCTGGAAAGAGAATATCAAGTAAATGAGGTTGGATGGATGTGTCCCAAAGGCCAACATTGTACTGTCGCTACTGCTCATTATTATTTTTTCCCCGTTGGCTAACACTGTCACCTCTGTACTGGATGAACATCATATATGCTTTCTGACATCTCCCACTATTGCCCTAATGTCCACATTCACACAGGAAATAGCTTCCAGAAAAAGAACGATGTAAAAACCATTCTTATTTATTTTTCTAGCTTTTCATAAAAATTTATGACTGAAAGTAACTCCCATTAGTATTCGCTGCAAAGAAGCAAATATGAATATTTTCTTAGCTTAGTGTCATAATTTGTATATGAAAGTATGTATAGGGTGGAACCATATATGAGGTGAAAAAGGGTTAGAAATATTTGTGGATTGGGTAAATATGTATGAGACCCAAGTAAGTGTTCTCAGCTAAAGAAACCTAGAACAGTGCTACTCAAACTCTGTGATAAAATGACATGTTTTTGCTTTTTTGTTTTTCAAATTCATTACATGTCTATATATATTTTTAACGAATATAAAACTGAATTTCTAGAAAAATAAAATAAAAAGTAACAATGACATCTGAACCAAACCCCATTTTAGAATGGATTATTAGATTCAGTAGAGATAAAATTCTGTCAAGTTACTATAAATTTTCCAGTATACTGATCTCAAACTCATCTTAATGGATATATTCATGTAATTTTAGCAAAATGCAAGCTAGCCTGTATGACACCAAAAACAAATGAAATGGACAAGGAGAAAAAGTGCTCCTATTCTGAAGAAATGTTAAATAATATGGAAGTGAAAAGAACAATGGACACACCTTCTAAATAAGTAAATTACTCTATGCTTAATTGAACCCAGAAAAAGGTCGGATTTATTGTTGTCCAAGTACAATGCTTCTTAAAAAAGGTGACAGACAGTTCCTTCTGCATTTCTATTCTCAGGTTGCTAACACTCTATTTCTGAAGATTCAGTACATGTTTTAAATGTTATTACCAAATGGAGATTAATAGAGCAGAAAATATACACACAGAGAGTCTTTCCTGCTTTTTGTTATCATTTGGTATTGTATTTTCAAAATATCAAATATAAGTACTAATGTCAACTATGGTAAATTAATATTTAATTTTCACTTTGAAAGACCCAATGAATTATGCAAACATCAACATAGCAAGGGAGACATTTATACAAAATAGAAAAGCCTGATAAAGAGAATATCTAAAATGAACTGCCAAGAAATAAGAATAAATAAAACATATATACATTTACCATAACAAAAATCTGAGAGCTAAATGTTCACATTATTACAAGCTATGTGATGTTTAAAAAGGTATTCTAAAATACAATGCCACATAAAGATTAGAAAAAGAATGGGATATAATTATAAATAAATATACGTATATGCTAAAATCAACCAAAGTGAGGTAGTACAGCGATACTAGCGATATTAATATAATTATCAAATAACGAAAGGAAAAAAAATCAGTAAGAGTAATATTTCTTCTTGAAACTGTTAAATCCAACAAAATTTTAAAGTAGTCATTAGTAATTCTTCTTTAATATTTAAATGTTGACATATATAAATGAAAGTACACAAAATAAAGGATGAAACTGCCACAATGTAAATGATACCTAGTTTCCTACTAGTTGTTTCCTACTAGTTTTTACTAGCTTCCTACTGCTGTTGAAAAAAAAAAATTCAAACACAGTGGCTTAAAAAAATAGCACAAATGTATTCTCTTGTAGTTTGGAAGTCAGATGTTCAGATGGATCTCATGGGGCTAAAATCAAGGTATCAGCAAGTTTGGGTTCCTTTCTGGAGGTTCCAGGGGAGAATATTCTAGAGGCTGCCATCATATCTCTTGGTGTTTTGTGCCTTTCTCTATGTGCATAGCCTTCATTAAGGCTATTCCACATTGCCATCTCACTGGTTCTCTTTCCTTCTGTCTCAGTTTTTTCAGTTATAAGGATGCTTGTGTATTACCCTGGCTAACTGGGATATTCATGGATGATCTCCCCATCTCAAGGTCAGCTGAGTAGAAGTCTTAATTCCATTTGCAAACTTAATTCCCTCTTGTCATGTAATGTATGGGTTCAGGAGATTAGGATGTGGACATCTCTAGAGTGGTATTTTCTACCTAACACATCACATCATACCTCTTTCTGTAAAACTAGATTTAACAAAAAGTAAGAAATAATAAATATTGAATAATATAAACAACATACTTACAATAGGATATAAAGTAATAACAAGATAACTTTATTTACTAGTCTCATGATCTTTTTTAATCTGTTAGGTATATGATATCTAAGAAAAAATGTAAAAGAACAAAGTTCACTTTATTTGATAAGAAAATAATATTCACACAATATTCAAAACAATGATAGAAATGCAATATGGGTGTGTTGTGCATGTGAGTAGGTTATAAGCACTGGAATTTAACTTTTAAACAGTCTATTTTTAATTGTTCTAGGCACAAAGATAAATGAAGAGCAAAATTTTAATTTATTATGAATAAATGAATGCTATAAAATTAAATTGCAAGGCTCTCATAAAAGTGGTGGTGATAAAATTTATAATTCTGTACATATACCAATCTAAAAGTAGACAAGTTAAAATGACAGATCTCAATATACCCCTTTTCAAAATGCACAAATATGAGTAATAACAATAGTTAAAACCAAAAGGTGTAACAAAAGTGATCAAACAGTGAAAGTACAAAATGGCATGTTAGAATCTTTGAGAAGTATAACACCAAATCCTCATGGCTGACCTGTGTCTAAAGTTGGTGTGGAATACTTAATCAACATACAGAAAAATTATAGAGATGAGTGGATAAAGCAATGGAAAAATACATTTTTAAGTATTGTACCTTACATGCAAATAAGTGGATAGGGAGGTAGATGGCCTGAGGAAATTATGTCAAAATTTTTATAGAGCAATTACTTTTTCCACTGTTTTGCCAGAATCAAGTAAACAACAACATAGTGCTGGAGAATTCCAGCCAAAGGAATAATGGAGCATAAATGCAGAGAGATCATAACAAGTATTTCCAGACAAATAAGAAAAACAAGAAGAGAACCATGGAGAAGAATAAAAAAAAAGATAAGAAAACTTCTTGGAGGTGGTGGTGGGGATTGAGCTCTATCCTTGGCACTTAGAATAATGCCCGATACCAAATATATCCTCAAAAACACTTGTCAGAGGAATGAAGGAATATGAACACAAAGGATATCCTCCTTTCCCCCTGAATTCTAATAAAGGTAGAGTTAAACAAAGTGCAGGGTTCCTGACTCAAGGGATATGTATGGTTGGAGATGGGGTAAGCATCTATGTAATGGGCCAAGTTTTAATAGATGTTGAAACATTATTTAAAAATATGAAAAAAAAACTGTGTAGCACTCTTTAATATTGACATTTTATATAGCTTGTAAAGTGTAAATAGTTCCTATATCTGCTGAAATAAATAGCATTCACAGATATATAAGTGCAAGTACGTGCCAACCACAGGCAGCAGTAGCTAGGAGCATTCATAGACACGCCAATATCTTAATACACTGAAGTGACATGTATAGAGCTTCAGAGTCATCCCTTCTGTCCTCAAAATAACAATGAAACGAACTGCCCCCTGAAAACTAGAAAGAATGCTGAATAAGAATCACAACTTATCAGGAACAAAAGATGTCACTGGAGCCAGTCACTGGTAAGGATACTTTAAAAGATACTGATAAATTTCTGGAGACTGGAGGGACTAGCCTGGTAG
Organism: Ursus maritimus; assembly: GCF_017311325.1. Taxonomy (NCBI): domain Eukaryota; kingdom Metazoa; phylum Chordata; class Mammalia; order Carnivora; family Ursidae; genus Ursus; species Ursus maritimus. The sequence goes on along the minus strand of NW_024423344.1, from coordinate 59,349,543 downwards.
GGATAATTAAAGGATACTGACTAATTACTGGAGACCAGAGAGACTAGCCTGAGAGATAAAATTCCTGGAGGGGAAGCCCCACACTTGTGTGAATAATACTTCTAGGAACTCCACAAGGTTCTCAGTGAGAAGATTGAAGAAAGACCCCCTCATCTCATACTTCTGGCAGGAAAGGGGGAAATTAACCACTTTGAAAACTTCTAAAAGCACTCTGTCCTCTGTTACAAAGGTCTGACCATAAGTGAAGCTATTTTACTAAAGCATAGCCAACCTATGCAAAAGGAAATATCTAACTCCAGCCCTTTAGTGTTTGATGTGGAAGAAGGGAAACACCCAATTTCAGCTCTGTAGCTTTCCTGTCTTGCATAAAGTGTGGGGGAAAAAAAAAGCTGAGAATCACTTGTGAAGGTCACAGCCCAGGTACAAAAACTGACTAAAAGAATGAGATCTAATTTTAGGATTATGGAATGTTTTCCCTCCCCCTATACCTTCCCACCATATCCACAGAGCTCCTGTGTAATAACAAGGAGTTATAGCTGAAGGAACTATGCCAAACTCTATTTAAGAAGGAATCTCATAGGAAATCCAAAACTACAAAGGAGACCATAAAAAAAAAAAGAAAAAAAAGAAAAAAAAAGGACACTAGAAGAAATTTTAGCCTCTGACACTATAGCTACAACAAATAGTAAATAGAACCTAACTTCTAGCCAAGTAAACATAAAACTTCATGCTAAAAGCTATTGCCATCAGTTCTTTTCATCTTATAGAATATGTCTAGCTTTGAAGAAAAAATGTAATGCATACTAGAAGCCAGAAAACACTATCTGAAGAGACAAAGTAAGAACTAGGCATGAATATAAATGAGGAAGACTCTGGAACTATCAGACTGGGAATTTAAAATAAGGATGGTTTATAAACTATTGGATCTAATTGAAAAAGTGGAAAAAAAATGCAAGAACAGATGGTTAACATAACCAGAGAGATGAAAACTGTAAGAGGAGTCAAAAGTAAGTACTACAAATCAAAAACAAGGTAACAGAAATGAAGAATGTATTTAATAAGCTCATCAGTCAAGAATTAATGTCTTGAATATAAGTCAATAGAAATGTCCCAAACTGTAAAGCAACAGAGAAAAAAAAATAATAGAAAAAGTGGAACAGAATATCAAATACCTGGGGGGTGGTAATTACAAAAGGTATAACATGCACATAATGAAAGACCAGAAGGAGAAGGGAGAAAAAAAACAGATAAAATATTTGAAGAAATAATTGTTGCTATTTTTCCAAAATTAATGATAGACACTAAACCACAGGTTCACAAAGTTCAATGAACAGCAAATAGGATAAATACTAAATAATTTATACCTAAGTATACATATTCAAATTGCAAAAAATCAAAGATTAAAAAAAAATCTTTTTTTTTTTTTAATATTTTATTTATTTATTCGACAGAGATAGAGACAGCCAGAGAGAGGGAACACAAGCAGGGGGAGTGGGAGAGGAAGAAGCAGGCTCATAGCGGAAGAGCCTGATGTGGGGCTCAATCCCACAACGCCGGGATCACGCCCTGAGCCGAAGGCAGACGCCCAACCGCTGTGCCACCCAGGCGCCCCTAAAAAAAAATCTTAAAAGAAGCCATCAGTGGAGGGGAGACTTTACCTATAGAGGAATAAGAATTATATCAGATTTGTATTCAGAAATTTTACAAGCAAGAAGAGAGGAAAATGAAATATTTAAAGTGTTGACAGAAAACAAAAACAAAAACAAAAAACAACCTAGAATTCTGTTCCCAGTGAAATTATCCTTCAAAAATAAAGGGAGAAATACTTTTTCAGAGAAACAAAAAATAAAGACGTTTGTTGCCAGTAGACATGCTTTGCAAGAAATGTTAGATGTTCTTCAGAGAGAAGAAAAATGATATAAAGCAGAAACTTAAATCTTAATGAGGAAAAGAATACTGTTAAAGAATGAATAAATAAAAGTAATAAGATATGCAATTGTTATTATTTTTAAATTTTTCTCATTCTTAATTGATCTAACAAATACTAGTTTGTTCAAAATAATAGCAATGATGTACTGTGTGATTATAGTGTATGTGTAATTTAATAAAAAAAAGAAGGGAGAAACTAGAGTACTCTGTTATAAGATACCAGTACCATCTAGTAAGTTATTTGAAAGTGAACACAGATTAGTAATAAATGAATACAGCAAACTCAAGGCCAATTATTTTTAAAAACTTAGCAATGTGATTTAGTAACATCTCAAAAGAAATTTTAAAATATTTTGAAATAAATGGAAATGGAACTTACAAAATTTGTGGGATACAGTGAGAACTGAGAACAGTGCTTAGGGAAAAGTTATAGCATTGAATATATCAATTAGAAAACAAGAAAAATCTAGGGGCGCCTGGGTGGCTCAGTCATTAAGCATCTACCTTTGTCTCAGGGCGTGATCCCGGCGTTATGGGATCGAGCCCCACATCAGGCTCCTCCGCTATGAGCCTGTTTCTTCCTCTCCCACTCCCCCTGCTTGTGTTCCCTCTCTCGCTGGCTGACTCTCTCTCTGTCAAATAAATAAATAAAATCTTAAAAAAAAAACCAAGAAAAATCTAAAATAATAATCTAAGGTTTTTCCTGAGAAAACTAGAAAAAGAATAATTTAAATCCAAGTAAGCTAAGAAAAATAATAAAAATGAAAGCATAATCCAATGAAATTCTAAACAAAAAAAAAATAAAAAGAGAGAAAACAAATAAAACCAAAAGCTAATTAATTCTTTGAAAAGATCAGTACAAGGGCACCTGGGTGGCTCAGTCAGTTAAGTGGCCAACTCTTGATTTTGGCTCAGGTCATGATCTCGGGGTCCTGAAATCAAGCCCTGCCTTGGACTCTTGGCTCAGTGGGAATCTGCCTGAAGATTCTTCCCTCTCCCTTCCACCCCTCCCCCACTTGCGAGTTCTCTCTCTCTCTCTCTAAAACAAATTAAAAAATCTTTAAAATATTTTTTTTAAATTAAAGATCAATACAATTGATAAACCTCTGGGCAGGCTAGGTAAGATAAACAGAGAAGACTCAAATTGCTAATATCAGAAATGAATGATGACATCACTACTGATTCCATGGACATTAAAAAGATAATAAAAGAACATTATGAAAAACTCTATCCACACAAATTTGATAACCTACATGAAATGTGCCTATTTCTTAGAAAAACCCATTCTACCACACTCACACAAGGACAAACAGGTTATGTGAACAGGCCTATATCAATTTAAAAAATGTAATCAATAATTAATAGCCTTCCTAAACAGAAATTATGAGGCACAGCTGGTTTCACTGGTGAATTCTGTGAAACACTTAATGAAGAAATGATAGAATTCTCTACAATATTGTTCAGAACATAGAAGCAGAAGGAACACTTCTTAACTCATACTATGAGGCTAGCAATACTGCAGTATCAGAACCAGGCAAAGACATCACAAGAAAGAAAATTAGAGAACAGTATGTCTCATGAATACTCATGCAGCGATCTTCAATAAAATATTTACAAGATAAATCCAACAACATATAAAAAGAATTACACACCATAACCTCATGGGATTTATTCCAGCTATGCATGTACACTCTATATTCAAAATCAGTTAATGTACTCCTTCCCGTTATCAGGCTAAAGAGGAAGAGTCATATGATCATGTCAATAAATGTAAAAACAAACAAACAAAAAACATTTTACAAAACCCAACATGCATTTATGATGAGAAACTCTCAGCAAACTGGAAATAGAAGAGAATTTCTCCAACTGAGTAAAGAATATCTACAAAAACCTACGATTCACATTATACTAATTGTGAGACATTAGAAGTTTTCCCTCTATGATCAGTAACAAAACAAAGACATCCCTTTTCATCACTTTACTTCAACATCATACTGGAAGTCCTAGCTAATTCAATCAGACAAGAAAAAAAAAAGTAGAGACATTGGGGAGGTAGAAATAAAACTGTCTTGTAGATGACATGATTGTCTATGTAGAAAATCTTAAAAAAAAAATCAACAACAAAAATCCTAAAAGAAGTAGTAATTATAGGGGCGCCTGGGTGGCACAGCGGTTAAGCGTTTGCCTTCGGCTCAGGGCGTGATCCTGGCGTTATGGGATCGAGCCCCACATCAGGCTCCTCCACTATGAGCCTGCTTCTTCCTCTTCCACTCCCCCTGCTTGTGTTCCCTCTCTCGCTGGCTGTCTCTGTCTCTATCGAATAAATAAAATCTTTAAAAAAAAAAGAAGTAGTAATTATAATAAGATAACAGAATAAAAGTTTAATATACTGAATCCAACTTCTTTCCTATATACCAGCAACAAAAACCTGGAATTTGACAGTAAGAACACAAAACCATTTATAGTAACACTAAAAGCTCCCAAAACAATTTAATTTTTTTATTTTTATTCATTTATTTATTTTTTATAATTTTTATTTTGTTATATTAGTCACCATATAGTACATCCCCAGTTTTTGATGCAATGTTCCATGATTCATTATTTGCATATAACACCCAGTGCACCATGCAATATGTGCCCTCCTTACTACCCATCACCAGCTTATCCCATTCCCCCATCCCCCTCAGTTTGTTTCCCAGAGTCCACAGTCTCTCATGGTTCATTCCCCCTTCTGTTTACCCCCGCTTCATTCTTCCCTTTCTTTTCCTACCGATTTTCCTATTTCTTATGTTCCATAATTTAAAAAAATAAATGTAGCAAAATACGTATAACATCTACATGAGATAAACTATAAATGTATGATGTGACATATCAAAGAAGATTGAAATAAATGTAGAGATATTCCATGTTCACGATCAGGAAGACTCAATGTTGTCAAGTGGTCAGTTCTTCCCAACTTGATTAATAGATTCAATATAATCCTAATAAAAATTCCAGCAAATTACTTTGTGGATATTAACAAAGTAATTCTAACGTTTATATGTAAAGCCAAAAGAGCCAGAACAATAAATACAATCTTGAAGAAGAGGATGAAAAAAGTCAGAAGACTGATACTACCTTACTTCAAGACTTATTATTAAGCTGTATTAATCAAGACAGCATTGCATTGGTAACAAAACACACAAAAAGATCAAGGAAAAGAATAGCAAGCTTAGAAAGAGACCTACACAAACATAGTCAACTAATATTTGACAGAGGACAAAGGCCATTGGATAGAGAAAAAGGATATCTTTTCAAGAAGTGGTGTTGAAACTGCCAGAAATCTATGTGCAAAATAATGAATATAACCATGTAATCGTAATAAATTATCAGTGGGTTAAAATATGAAACATGTAGTTAGATATATCTTTCAAAAAATTGAAAGTGTATCAGAATTAAGTGTAAAACATAAATCTATAAAATTTCTCTAAGAAAACATAAGAAAATATCCAGGTAACTTTGGGTTTAGTAATAACTTTTTAGATACAATACTGAAAGACAATCTATGAAAGACAGAATTGATAAGACAAGACTCATTAAAATTAAAAACTTTTGCTATGCGAAAAACTGCTTCAAGAGAAAGACAAGACAAATCACAGACTGAGAGATATATTTGCAAAACATACCTGATAAAGGAATTGTATCCAAAATAAACAAAGAATTCTTGAAACTCAGCAATAAAAATAAATAAATAAATAAATAAATAAATAAATAAATAAACCCAATCAATAAAAAATCTGAACAGAAATCTCACCAAATAACATATAAAAAAAGTGTTCAACAACATCTATCATGGGAAGTTAAAAAATGTGATACCACTGTGCAGGAGCTTTTTATCTTGATGAAATCCCAACAGTTCTTTTTGCTTTTGTTTCATTTGCCTCCAGAGCTGTGTCTAGTAGGAAGTTGTTATGGCCAAGGTCAAAGAAGTTGCTGCCTGTGTTCTCCTCCAGAATTTTGATGGCTTCCTGTCTTACATTTAGGTTTTTCATCCATTTTGAATTTATTTTTGTTTTGGTGTAAGAGAGTGGTCCAGTTTCACTCTTCTGTTGCTGTCCCATTTTCCCAACACCTATTGTTGAAGAGAGGTGTTTTTCTCATTGGATATTCTTTCCTGCTTTGTTGAAGATTATTTGACCATATAGTTGTGGGTCTAGTTCTGGGTTTTCTATTCTGTTCCATTGATCTATGCATCTATTTTTTGTGCCGGTACCATACTGTCTTGATCACTTACAGCTTTGTAATATACCTTGAAGTCCCCAATTGTGATGCCTCTAACTTTGCCTTTTTTTTTTTTTTTTTCGGGATTTCTTTGGCTCTTAGGGGTCTTTTGTGGTTCTATACAAATTTTAGGATTGTTTGTTCTAGCTCTGTGAAAAGCGATGCTGGTATTTTGATTGGGATTACATTAAATGTGTAAACTGCTCGGGTAGTATAGACATTTAAAGAATGTTTGTTCTTCCAATCCATGAGCATAGAGTGTTTTTCCATTTCTTCATGTCATCTTCACTTTCTTTCTTACGTGTTGTATAGTGTTTGTAGGTATCTCACTGTTTTTGGTGCAATTATAAATGGGGTAGATTCCTTGATTTCTTTTTCTGCTGCTTCATTATTCGTGTATAGAAATGCAATAGATTTCTGTACATTGATTTTCTATCCTGAGACTTTGCTGAACTCATGTATTGGTTCTAGTAATTTTTTGGTGGAGTCTTTCAGGTTTTCTAACGTAGAGTATCATGTCATCTGCAAATAATGAAAGTTTGACCTCTTCCTTGCCAATTTGGAGGTCTTTTATTTCTTTTTGTTGTCTGATTGGTGAGGCTAAGACTTCCAGTACTATGTTAAATATTAATGGTGAGAGTGGACAATCCTGTCTTTTTCCTGATGATAGAGGAAAAGCTCTCAGTTTTTTCCTATTGAGGATGATGTTAGGTGTGGGTCTTTTGTATATGGCCTTTATGATGTTGAGGTATGTTCCCTCAATCCCTACTTTGTTGAGGGTTTTCATCAAGAATGGATGCTGTATTTTGTCAAATTCCTTTTCTGCATCTATTGAGAGGATCATGTGGTTCTTATCCTTTCTTTTATTAATGTGCTATATCATGTTAATTGATTTCCGAACATGAATAAAGCCCATGAATAAATCCCACTTGATCATGGTGAATAATTCTTTTAATGTACTGTTGGATTCGATATGCTAGTATCTTGTTGAGATTTTTACATCCATGTTCATCAGGGATATTGGCCTATAATTCCCCATTTTAGTGGGGTCTTTGTCTGGTTTTGGAATCAAGGCGATGCTGGCTTCATAAAATGAGTTTGGAAGTTTTCCTTCCATTTCTATTTTTTGGAACAATTTGAGAAGAATGGGTATTACCTCTTCTTTAAATGTCTGGTAGAATTCCCCCGGGAAGCCATCTGGCCCTGGACTTTTGTCTATTGGGGGGTTTTATATTACTGATTCAATTTCTTTGCTGGTTATGGATCTGTTCAAATGATCTATTGCTTCCTGTTTTGGTTTCAGTAGTTTGTACATTTCTACAATTTGTCCATTTCTTCCAGGAAACAATCAACAAAACTAAAAGGCAGTCTATGGAATGGGAGAGGGTATTTGCAAATGGCACATCTGATAAAGGGCTTGTATCTAAAATCGATAGAGAACTTATCAATCTCAACACCCAAAAAACAAATAATCCAGTTAAGAAATGGACAGAAGACATGAATAGACATTTTTCCAAAGAACACATCCAAATGGCTAACAGACACATGAAAAGATACTCAACATCACTCATCAGGGAAATACAAATCAAAACCACAATGAGATACCACCACCTTCCTGAAGATGTCTAAAATTAACAACATGAGAAACAACAGATGTTGGTGAGGAAGGGAGAAAGGGGAACCCTCTTATGGTGTTGGTGGGAATGAAAACTGGTGCAGCTACTAGAGAATAGTATAGAGGTTCCTCAAAAAGTTTAAAATAGAACTACTCTATTCTACTCTATGCAGCACCTGGGTGACTCAGTTGTTAAGCGTCTGCCTTTGTCTCAGGTCATGATCCCAGCATTCTGGGATCAAGCCCCACATCCGGCTTGTGTGTGTATGCATATTGACTATTACTCAGCCATCAAAAGGAATGAAAACTTGCTATTTGCAACGACATGAATGGTGCTAGAGTATATTATGCTAAGTGAAATAAGTCAGGTGGAGAAAGACAAATAACATATGATTTCACTCATATGTGGAATTTAAGAAACAAAACAGATGAACATACGGGAAGGGGGGAAAAAGAGAGGGAAACAAACCATGAGAGACTCTTAAGGACAGAGAACAAACTGAGGGTTGATGGAGGGAGGTGGGTGGGGGATGGGTCAAATGGGTGATGGGTATTAAGGAGAGTACTTGTTATGTTGAGCACTGGGTGTTACATGTAATTGATAAATCACTAAATTCTACTCCTGAAACCAATATTACACTATATACTAACTAACTAGGATTTAAATAAAAATTTTAAAAAAGAAATGAGATACAACTATACACCCATTAAACTGGCTAAAATCCAAAACACAGATTGCACCAAATACTTCTGAGGATATGGAGCAACAGGAACTCTCATTCATTGCTGGTAGGAATGCAAAATGATACAGCCATTTTGGTAGACAGTTTGACAGTTTCTAATAAAGCTAAAGCAAAACATTGTCATACAATAGGACTGAGCCATCACACTCCTAGATATTTATCCCAAAGAGCTGAAAATTTCTGTGAGCCCAAGAACCTGTATATGAACATTCACAGCAACTTTATTCATAATTGCCAAAAACTGGAAGCAACCAAGATGTGCTTCAATACGCTGAGTGGTTAAATTGTGATACATGACACAATGGAAAGTTATTAAACCATTAAAAAGAAGTGACCTCTCAAGCCAGGAAAAAACATGGAGAAACCGCAAATGAATGAACTCTAAAGTAAGGAAGCCAGTCTGCAAAATCTACATCTTACATGGCTCTAAGTACAAACATTCTGAAAAAGGCAAGACTGTAGAGATAGTAAAAATATCAGGGGTGGCCAAGGTTTCAGGGGAAGGGNNAGAGAGAAGAATGAACAGATGGATCACAGGGGATTTTTAAGACAGTGAAAATATTCTGTATAATACTGTAAAGGTGGATACATGACATTACTTATTTTCTGAATCTGATAATCAATACCACACTAATAAGGCAGGGTGTTAATAACAGGGAAACTGTGGGGGTGGAGGAGGGTCAGGGAAAAGAAGGTACATGAGAACTCTGTATTTTCTGCTCCATTTTTCTCTAAACCTAAAACTGCTCTAAAATATATAGTCTATTAGTAAGAAAAAAAAATTCAATCCCAACCCAGACACAATCACAAGTTAAATTTCTCATTCTGAATACTATAAATTAATACACTACTCACCTGTAAAGGTTATTTTAAATTTATTATATAAATGTTAAAACTGCTTAATATTCCTTTTCTCCAACAAAATGCCTGCTTCAGAAAATTACATAATAAATGCACTTATAACTGGCTAATTTAGATATAAGAGGAAAAAACCAAATCTTGTTAATAGAAAATCATTTTTCCCTGCCCTCATTAAAATAATTATTTGAAGATTATTGGTTTAACTGTTTGCCATCTTTCGTCTTTCCAGGAGTCCATATGCCTCGGTCTAATTCACTCTGTAGCTGGATGTGCAGATTCTTTTAAAATTCAGAAAGACACAAAATATACCTGATTTTTCATCTTTCACGACAGAGACTAGATTGAACAGTGCGATGAGCAGTCTTCGTTCCATATGTTCTGTTTAAATCTTGCCAATTTCAATGCTGTAAAAGGTGAGAATAAAATGAACAACCTATTTTTCATTCTGTATGATTCTCGAGTAAAGGGAAATTGCTTTCACATTTGGTGGTCAATAAAAAGGTATAATAAAAAGTTTAATTTAATGTGAGTCTTAAATAAGATTATTTGTAAAACAGGCAAAAGAGGAGCACAGAAGTCATAGCAGATGCAGAGTGTTTGGTGAAGGGAAACTAAAAGGCAATAGCTGGAAAATTATGCTTTGGAAGTTTAGAGAGACTGATCACAGCAGAAAGATGAGTTATTTAGACTAGGGAAAAGCTATGTATCATAGAATTTCTTTTAAAAATGAGAAATCTGAAATGGCTAATGATATTAACTTTCACATGCTGAAGCACAAATGAAGCGTATTTATAGACAGGAAGAGTGGGTGGTGATTAAAATAATTAAGACATTCATTTCAAGGGGTTGGTAGTTTAGGTCTTGCAGATAATAGGCTGTGTGTGTCTGTGTGCGTGAACAAATTCCATTTGAGAAGATTATAGGAGGGCAAAGGAGAAATGCACGGCAGTTGGTGGAGTCTAGAAAATAAATGTCAGATTGCTGATAAAATTTGGGGGATTTACAAAGAAATGCTATATTTGAATGAATGAGGTAATGCGAGGTTGTACTGAATGAAACAATGGCTTACATGCAGATAGACTGGGGATACGAATGTGGATAATTCTCTTGGCTGGTGATCTAAAGCAAACTGATATCCCTCTTTGCCTCTATCAGCTGATGTAGCATACCTGAAGTCCTGAACCAACAAAACTGAATTGCTCTGAAAAATTTAGGCTATGGGCTTAACAACAAATGTATGACTTAATTATCCTTTGTTATTTTTATTTTAAATTACATCTACTTACTTAGTATTGTTTTACTATACCCTTTAAATATATAGGTTTTCATTGATAGGTGTGTTATATAGATAATATAATATGCTAGAAACATTACAATCAGAACTGCAATTGAAAATTAATTCATGTGTATCTCTGTTTCAGCCTACAATTGATTGCTTCAAGTTATTATTAGTTTAAAATAACCTTTCTATTAAAAATATTAATTTTTTCTTTTAAGTTTGCTTATAAACTCTTTTGAAATCCTCTTTAATGTCTGTGATAGTACACTTCCAAACATGGGAAAGAAATAATCTCTTTAATTAGTTGACCAGCCTTTTAAGTTCATTACCTCTATAAAAGTATCTTAATATTTTGTAAAATAACTTACTTAATTAAACAGAAAGAGATTGTTCAACCATGACATGTTGTCTTTAATTCCTTAGGAACTTTAAATATTAACTTTTTAAAGTGGGGAATTTTAAAATCTAGTTCACATCAATGAACATATCAATGACTACACAGATCTAAGAGTCCCAAAGCTTGTTTTCTTTGTTTGCTTTGGCTTCCAGTGGGCAGTTGCAATTTGTACATCATAAAATCTAAGATGAATATTCAACACTAGTTCAAGATAGGTAAATTCAAACTGCAGTTGCATAGTTATAATCACTGTGCTAGTAATTTGCTAATTTTTTCCTCATAAAATGCTGTTTGCATTAACTAGAAAATAAAATAAATATACATACAGGACATACACGTGTATATAATATACATATATATAGGAATTCATAATGCCTGGCTAGATAAGATTTAATAAACACATGCCTCCCCGGATGAGACTAGTTGGAAAGCAAACAAGGAGTGTCTGGAAAACTGGGCCTCCTTTAAAGTTTCTGGGCTGAAAACGCTGGAGCCGGATACTTGCCGTGGCTCAATACACTCACCCAGGCAGTAAATGCTTAGAGGAAACATTTATCTTTGGCTGTCACGCAGGCCATGTACTCCCTGTCCGTATGGGCATCACTGGCACAGCTTGCTCTAATCACATGATACTCCCTTGTTGTACTGAAAACATTCACAATAAGAGTGGAGGCAGAGTTTGGCTCAGGGGCTCTCACCACTAGAGCGTCTGGTCCCCAGGCCCTCTCCTTTCTCTTACTTATGTGGTGTCTGGAGTAATCCTTTCATTCGCCGCCTCAGGGTTTGCTGAACCAAACCCGACATATATCAAGATAGATATGGATATATATGTGTGTATATATATATGTATGTATATGGAAGGAATGTTACCACCTCTCTACTAAGAAAAATAATACTTTCACCACTGTAAGGTTTAATGTACATGTTCGGTAATAAGGTGTTTATACAAAGCAGTGTCAACTTACATCAGAAATTCTGCTCGGTTTTCTCTATTGCATGACTTCTCACATAACTCGAATATCTTTGCTCAAATGTCATATACTCAATGGGATGTTGACTACCCTGTTTAAAATTACCTCCCATACCCTCAATATAATTCTCTATTATTTTTCCTATAGTTCTTATCATCTTCTGTTACCCCATGTAATTTATTTACTGCAATTTTCATTCACAGTGCTAGAAAAGCAGATAATTTTTGCCTATTTTGCTCAAGTCCAAGAGCAGAGAACAGAACAGATGCACAAAAATATTTCTGAATGAATACACGAATGGGTAAATTAAATTTGCCCACACTTTCTCAAATTCTATGAAAGAGTCTGATGTCTGTATCAATTCTTAAAGACAAAGTGCACTTATATTCATTTAAAAACATATTTATCTTTTAAATAGAAAAAAATAAATCAGGCCATAATTACACCATTTAATTATCATGAGAAAAAAATGGTATTATAATTGTAATAAAGTTAACGTTAATGAAAACAAAAGGGCATCCTGATTGGTGGTAGATATCACTGGACATGTTCATTTCTAGTAAGGTTGCTGCTGTGTTTGGAGGAAGCAGAAATCAGCCATTCAGCGGAAGGCATGCAGCTGTGCCCTATAACTGAAGTTTAGTCTATCCACTTGGCCTCGGCTTGTGGGGCCAGTGGTGGGGGTCACAGTTTTATAGTTTTATTTCTGATGCTTGGTTCCATCTTTTTAGGTTACCCCTTTGCTACTCCTTTGACTAGACTGGGCTACTTTTGTCTGCACCCATGTACATTTCAAGGTGTTCATTGCTTCAGTTTCAAGTCAATGATATAGAAAGCAGTAAGAGAACCCAGGAAATTCACTATTCAGTCAGTCCTTGGATGCCAAGGTTCTTGGCCAGTGAAGTCCTAGCTGGTAAGTCTTTTGCTCTCTACTTTCAGAGATTTTTTTTTTTTTTTTTTTTTTTTTTTTTTTTTTAGTGTTTGCTTTACACATGATGTAAAGCTTTACTTAGGGGGAGGAATGGACAAAAGCATTTTTACCTTAGACTTCTGGATACAGAGCTAATTTAATTTTTACTGAAGTTTTTTTCCTCAATAAAAGCCTTTATTTTCCATTTTTAAAAATGGTATTGCAAATTTACCTGGAAAAGTTACACAACTGAATCCTCTACATTTTTTAAATTTTATTTTTATACTGCCATGCTTAAGCAAAAGTTTCCTCTCCAAAATCTGCAAATATAATTTTGGCATGATATAAATTCTCTTTATTTTATTGAAACCAGAGTACAAATAATATATAAGAATGAATGAATCAAGCTACGGTATTTCTATCAGCATACTTAAAAATATTGAAATATATGTTTTTGTATATTGAGTCTAAATTACTTTAAAAAAAATTCGTACTAAACTAAATGAACAAAGTACCAGCTATATTTTAATGTGCTTCTCAATAATATTGCTCTATCTTAGCTCTTTTTGCTGTTTAAAGCAGTAGTAGTTACTGTCACAGTTTTATTCCTAGTAAGGAAGTTTAAACTTTTTAACACATTTGATTTGCATAACAAGCAAAATGGACATTTTGAAAATTTGATTATTTCATATATACCCACATATTTTCTTCTCTTAGAACTATTAAATTGGTGAACCTATTGTACTTTTAAGTGGAGGTTCCTGAATGTCATAGTTGTTTTGAGGTTGAGGCTATCTCTTTTATTAGGTGAGAGTTCAGTTTCTTACCAGATAAGACCGTAACTGCTATTGAATATGATAGATGGAATAAAAATGCAATGAGGAGGTGAGGCCATGATTTAGTCATCCACATTGGCTGAGGATTAATGCTTACTTAATTAACATTACTTTATTTATAAAGTTAGTGGAGAAAGTAAAGTTTGTGCTCAAAAGAAAACTTAGGGGAAATTAGCATAATTGATTTATAATCAAAATGGTTGTATCAACTCTAGTGATGAGAATTTATGCACACCATAAATGTTTGATAAGACAATGTGCATATTAGTACACACACCACCGTGTGTCTATGTATACATGCTTACATAAATGTGCAGTTTTATTCTTTTAAATTATTCTCATCTTAATCGATAAAGCTTGTGTGTTGTGTCCTGAACTTCACTAAATGCAGTAATTTTAACGATTAAACCATTTTCTTTTTCCTTTTTTTAAAAAGATATATTTATTTATTTTAGAGAGAGAGAGCACGTGCATGGGTGGGGGACAGGGCAGAGGGAGAGACAGTCTTAAGCGACTCCATGCTGAGTGTGGGGTCCCACACGGGGTTGACTCTCCAGACCCTGAAATCATGACCTGAGCTAAAACCAAGAGTCAGATATTTAATAAACTGTGCCACCCAGGCACCCCTTCAATTAAACCATTTTCTAACCATATTTCACACAGTCGAAATATCTGTTTCTGAAAAATCTGTCTATATGAGGTTTCTGTCAGTTTGTCAACTTATCATCTATAAACAGCTGGAGAGATTTTAAATAATTTTGGAAGGCATATTTCCATAAATTAAAGTATAGCTAATATGGGATATATAAACTTGAACTTTGAGTCATAATTTAAAAAACAAAAACGAAAACAAAAAACAGCTTATGGACTGCCTAAGCGGAAGTGCTATAAGAAGCTTGTTGAGAAATATTCTAGGGCTGCAGCATCCAATATGGCAGACACCAGCCACATGTGGCTACTGAGCACTTGAAATGTGGCTAGTAAAACTGAGGATTTAAAATTTTAATTTGCTTTAATATTAAATAGCTTAAAATTAAGAACTGAAACAATACAGAATTCAAACCAAGTACTTCCCATGAATATTTAGCATTCTCTTTGAGATATTCTGTAACTATGGAATACACCCTGCAGTTCAAAGTCTTGGTACTATCAAAAAGAATGTAAAAATATTTTATTAATAATTTTATATTGACTACATGTATCGATGATGGGTTTGGTGGATTAAGTATAACATCTTATTAAAACAGATTCTATTACTGTTAACTTTTTTTAAATATGACTTTAAAAATCTCCCTCTGGGGGCGCCTGGGTGGCACAGTGGTTAAGCGTCTGCCTTCGGCTCAGGGCGTGATCCCGGCATTACGGGATCGAGTCCCACATCAGGCTTCTCTGCTATGAGCCTGCTTCTTCCTCTCCCACTCCCCCTGCTCCTGTTCCCTCTCTCGCTAGCTGTCTCTCTCTGTTGAATAAATAAATAAAATCTAAAAAAAAAAAAAAAAAAAACTCCCTCTGACTCCTTGGCCCTCGACCTCTGACTCACTCCACTCTCCATCTCTGATACTTCCTTGCTCTCCACTAAAAGTGGAGGTAGCACTCGTTCACTTGTATCACCCTCACCAGCATACTCTTCTTCACCTTTTCCACATGTTCAACAATAAAAGAAACAATTAGTGACTCAAATGGAAGATGCTGCTCCAAGCAAATAAAAAGAGTGCTAAGTACTTAGCATGTTGCTGCTGATCTTGATAATGCTCTTTTCTCTGTAATTACTTAAGATTCTGAAAGGCAGTTTGTCTTTTCTTGGCAGGGACAGAATCAAAGCTTCAGTGTCTTAAGTCAGGGCTGTATCAGCTCTTCAGTTCTCTATCCCAAATTATTCAGGCTTATCCACTATTTTGACAAAAATCATTCTGTTGGACTTGTTGAGTTGGACTCAGCATACAGAATAGATCCTTAGAAGATAAACGTATGCCAGAGGCTCAGAAATAGATCATATGACTATTAGGGGGAATTCAAAGACTATGGGTTCAGTGGTATAAGACATGTCAATATATTGTCTTCAAGATGAATACCCTATTTACATATTCAGAGACAAGACGCGTACCTACTGGGTCTCTGAATTTCAGCAGCAAAACTATACTGTTTGGACTTACTACCTTGACTCGTTTGCCAATTAAATTATGTTTGGAATATGTCTCAGTTTCCATGTTAGCTATTTTGCCTTTGCTGTTTGATTCAATGGATCCAAGGGTGCTCGAAGTGCCTATAGCAAATATATTTTATACTTTGAAGCAAATCCATGTTTTCTTCTGCAGATATCTACTACCTTGTGACTAACAGCTGAAGTTGGTGCTGGACCCTTGCAAAGACCGAAAACTCGTCCATAGCTCCCAAGGCACCATGACACTTAGAGAAGCCCATCATGAATTGGATGTAATCAGATATAGCAAGCCATGGATTGGGTGTGTGTAGCCATACTCCATCATCAAATGAAAGTGCTTTGCAATTGTGGCCAGATGTGACATTCAGAGAATTCTCATTGAGTATTTGTTTTCCACTTATTTTGCAGCAGTACCTTGAAATGGTTGGTGTGAAGTTTTTCAGATATTTTGGAGAATTGTAGCAGTTTCTGGATGTGATTTTGATAAACCATTCCTTTTGTACAGTGAAGGATTCGGTATCTGCTGCCTTGTCTTGCAGCGGCAGCTCCCCTGATGTTGGCAGCACTTTTACTTTTTTTGTGCTGAGCATGCCAAGATTCTGTAAACCATTATTCCTATAGTAAACTGTTGTTTTTCTCCCCAGAATTCTTGAATTGGCTCTAGTTTTGTGACTGCACCCAAACTACTGAGAACAGACTGCTGTGTCCCCTGACAGAGTTATATGAGATGATGCATGGCAAGTGTCTTTCTAGTATACAGCACACAGTAAAGCTGAATAAATCTTTGTTGGGTTTCCTTCACTACTTAGTTATATTGCACTAATTGTACTGTGGTCTACAGAAAATTGTAGTTGGGATCTTGAAATTAATGGATAGCAAGTCATATCTTGAAACTTGCTAGAGTCAGCTTTTTGCAATTTTTTTGTTGATAGGTAACACTTTGAACATACTTTTTATCTCCCAAATATATATTAATAAAAATTTGAAAACTTCAGGATAATCTCACATTCTTTATAACTTTATCAACTCTTTGTGGCTAATACTATTTTCAATTTCTTTCAAGTTTAGAGTACATGCCAATTTTCCATAGCAAGATTATTTTTATCATTTTACCTTTTTCTGATAGCTACTTTAAGGCTTTACTGAAATTTAGGATATTTCAATTCCAGAAAACATCTAATGTTGGTGATATGTTACACCTAAATATCCCATCTTTTGTGTCAAGAAGTAAAAATTAGGTATGTTTTATACATTTATCAACAAAAAGAGGCATTCCTGTCCCATAAAGTACTTTAACATGATTATCATAGTGTATGCATCAGAAAATATTACCAGATATATTTCATGCTTTAATTTGAAAGATACCGTCAATGCTAATGTTATCACAAGCATTAACTCTAAATTTTCCCAGGAGTCTGGAGTGTCCTAATTGTGGCAACACTCCCAAGGAATCAATATCTGTCTGTATCTGGGATAACAATATGTGTCTGTAAACTAAACACATTGAGACTTCCCTTTAATATATCGATGTGATGCATCAGAATTTAATGAACGACTAATATGTGACCAGTTGTGTGCTAAATGACTGCGATGCTAAAGTGCAAAAGCCGATGTGTGGGTGTTCGTCTACAAGTGCGTCGTGAACACACGTGTGTACTGGGGGCTGCTGGACAAGTTCTTACTCTTAAAGTAAGAACCGTGCAGTAGGTGTAAAGTCATGCTTGTTGTTAGAACATGCAAGTTGAGGTAAGTCTCTTCTCCTAATTATGTCAAGGAAGTGTTTATTGTGACACTGGTCACATGACTATGTATACTACTTATGTCAAACATTCTAACTAAAGGAGCAATTTTGTATGAAGAGCTGTTTAGTCAATTTGTTTTTTTTTCTTTCTCCCTCTTCCTTTTATGTTGGTTTTCTGGGTAACATTCCATTTTATAAATGCTTCCTTCCTTTTGAGTACTGACATTTCTAATTTATTAAATTCTTCTCACCAATATATAATCTCTTCTCTTTAATGTTTTGTAAGAATGGTGCTTCTGAATCCCAAATACTTTAGTACTGGGGCTCTTTAACATTGGGATTGGGGGTTTATGAACACAAAGGGAATCTGATTAAGATTATAAATACTCCACTCAGAATATTGTATATATTTCCTTCAAAGCAAGTTTTTGCACAAGATTTCAGACATTTTTCAAACTTTACAAACATTTTCCATGAAGTATGAATCACTTTACGTACACCATATAATGAAATTCTATAATATACTTATATAAAGAAACTAAGTCTTAGCCTTGATATCTATTGTGATAGATGACTGAATACAATGAATGCTGATAATTCTATTTCCTTCTGACCCTACATAAAACGTTTCTATGTCTATCCTACATATTTGGTATTTCATATCTGGAAATTAAGTAGTTAATCTCTAATTGCTGGTAAAGTAATCTTCCAGCCTTTTCTTTGAGTTGGGCACAATATACCTTATCTTAGAATCCTTTGTTTCCATTGATCAGCTCAAACGGAATGGTTATTGATACATTTTTAAAAAATATAAC
The DNA here is from genome assembly GCF_017311325.1 of Ursus maritimus. NCBI lineage: Eukaryota > Metazoa > Chordata > Mammalia > Carnivora > Ursidae > Ursus > Ursus maritimus. The sequence continues at coordinate 59,331,025 of NW_024423344.1, read as the reverse complement.
TCTAAGATGAAGCAGACTCCCCCTTGAATTTATCTTAAGGCCAATTATATTTAAGCTAATATTAAGTTGAGCAATGTTTTAGAAAAGACCAACATGAGTGTGTGTTTCTGTGTTCATGTAAGTAGAATTTTACCATAATTGCAGATGTAAGAACTATTACCATTGAACAGAAGTCTCTAAACAAATAATAAAACCACTTCAAATGCTTCTTGCAAGTCATGCTAGAAGGCTCTACAGGGATTCTAGGTTATTTATGCATTTTGTAGAAGAATGAATTTTATAATCACATTCACAGTGGGGGGCTGCTAGTACCTTTACTTATAAAAATGAATAACTGTTGCTCCTGTCTGTTTGTAGTTGTGACAGAGAAGGGAGCTTGCCGATCCATTTCTCTCTCTCTCTCACCGCCCCATCATGAGAATATGGCTGAAAACGTGGTTTCTTTGCTGTCATCATAGCTTCTATCACTGTGACATCAGCAGCAAAAGGGTAAAAATCCCTTTTTCTGAAATCATTCCAACTTGTGCAGGTACAAAAGCTATTTTATTGATTCATCCTTACAAAACAGGGAAGATGAAAGATGCACTCAAATCTAGAAATCTTTTAGCTAATGTAGGTTAAAAACACTAATTCCACTTACTCAAAATAAGCTCTGTAGAAGAATGGGTGAAGAGTGTTTAAGGCATTTTATAGTAGTGATACTAGAATCATATAACATGATGACTGATAAACTATGTCCTTCTATATTCTAATAAAGGAGTAAAATTACTTTCTATAGATACTTCATCAAATTAAAAGTTGTACACAAACATTACTGTTGCCTGAAAACTCTGACCAATTCTTCTTAGAATATAAATTCATTACATTAACATAGCCTAAGAATAATACAAATTTATTTGAGGGATTTATAATGTATAGAATATATTACATAATGCATTCCTCCACTGATTGTTATATTTTTCACTCTTTCTTCCATTCACAATTATTTTCATTTTTCATTGCTCCCACATCTACCTCACTAGTGCTCCCTTTTATACCACATTTTCTGCATCCTCCCCTTCTTAATTTTTGTGGCCTTGGTTGAATGTAACAAATATTTAATAATACTCTTTTTGCTGGCTCTAAGCTAGGAAGAATGACATTCAGAGATACATCACTTCTTTCTTCCCACTTTCACATCTACTTCTCCTCTTTATCCTCTCTTTTCTCCTTCAGTCTACTGTTGTTGCTATTACAAAGTTCATAAATGTGGTAACAATGGAAGACCAACACAACAAAGAGTTAAAAAATAAACAAGTTTACCCCAAAGATACAGATGTAGTGAAAAGAAGGAGCACATGCACCCCAATGTTCATAGTAGCAATGTCCACAATAGCCAAACTGTGGAAAGAGCCAAGATGTCCTTCATCGGATGAATGGATAAAGAAGATGTGGTTCATATATGCAATGGAATATTACTCAGCCATCAGAAAGGATGAATACCTACCATTTGCATCAACATTGATGGAACTGGGGGGTATTATGCTAAGTGAAACAAGTCAATCAGAAAAACACAATTATCATATGGCTTCACTCATATGTGGAACATAAGTAATAGTGCAGAGGACAATAGGGGAAGGGAAGGAAAACAGAATGGGAAGAAATCAGAGAGGGAGACAAACCATATGAGACTCTTGACTCCGGGAAACAAACTGAGGGTGGCAGAAAGGGAAGTGGGTGGGGGGATGGGGTAACTGGGTGATGGGCATTAGGGAGGGAATGTGATGTGATGAGCACTGGGTGTTATACTGAACTGATGAATCACTGAACATTATATCAAAAACCAATGATGTACTATACCTTGGCTAATTGAATTTAAATAAAAAAAATAATTTAAAAAATTAAACAAGTTTATACTGGACACGATTTTTTCAGCATACCAGAGGGACAGCATGTATTCAATCTAGGTAGAATAAATGCTATTATCCCACTAGGCAATTAGCTTAATGTTGTTTTCCCTAGTGGACTGTAAATTATTTCAACTAGAAAATAAGTGGTATTGTACTTTAATATATAAGTTCACAGGTGTATCTTGCAATAGACTAGAGATTAACAAATTATGAACTTTTCTGAGAATTTTTGTGTGACTAAATGATCCATTACTTGCACGTGCAAGCAAATCAACAAATTCTGTCTTTCATATCCATAATTTTCATGTTTTTAATACAGGATGAAATATCTTTTGTGAGACAACAATGTATATATATTTATATTATTATTGGAAGTAAATGTTAATTTCAATAAATGACTATTTGTTGGAAACCACTGTGCTCAGCACTGAAAATACAGCTACAAATAATACAAGCATTGTTCTTGCCCTCATGGAGCTTATTTTTAAATGGAAAAGGGAAACAATACATCCTTAATATACTCATAAAACTTACTACAGATTATGATAAATCTTATGAAGGAAATTATCAGGCATGTATGAGAGAAAAAAAAAAAAAACAAAAAACCCTGACAGTTTTGTATAGGTCATAATTGTCTTTTCTGAGGGAGTGAGATCTCTGTTGAGCTCTGAAGAGTGGGACTGAGCAGTGGACTGAATGTTTGTGTCTCCCCAAATTTACATCCCCAAGGTGATGGTATTAGGAGGTGGAAACTTTGAGAAGTAATTAGATCATGAAGGTGGAGCCTTGTATGTGATTAATGCCTATAATAAGGGCCCCAGGGAGCTCTCTTACTCTCCTACTGCCATGCAAGACCAACCCACAGGAAGGACAGAAATTCTAAATGTATGTGCACCAAGAAACAGAACTGCAACATATGTGAAACATATGGAACAAAACAGAAATAGGATTGCACAGTTATCATTGAAGACTTCATTTCCTCTCCGTCAAAGATTGATAGAACCACCAAGAAAATCAGAAAAAAACAACAATATCAACCAACACTATCCAATTGACATTTATAGAATATTCCACTAAGTAAGAGCAGAATACACAACTTTTTTCAATTTTCAAAGAACTTTCACCAAGACAGATGAAAAACTGGGCCAAAAATAAATCACTAATTTACAAGAACTGAAATCATACAGAATGTGTCCTCCAACCACAATGGAATCGAAGTAGAAATAAATAGGAAGATAATAGGGAAATCTCCAAATACTTGGAAACAAAACAATACATTTTTAATCTAGGATAAAAGGAAAAAGCTTCAGGAGAAATTTTTTAAAAATACACAGAACTGAATGAAAATGGCATACAAAATTTCAAACTATGTGGAACACAGCTAGTGCAGTATTGAGAAATTTACAATGCTAAATACATGCACAAGGAAAAGTGTCAAATTAATTTAAACTTCCTTTTCAAAAACCTAGAAAAATAAGAACAAAATAAAAAGGCATTAGAAATGCAAGACTGTTGTCATACATCTTATTTTCAAATATATTCTCCCGGTTTTTACTTTTTATTCACATAGTGTCTTTTTTTTTTTTTTTTTTAGAGTTCTTAATTTTGATAAAGTCCCATTTTGCAATGAACATAAAATCCTGGCAATAATCTCATTTATCAAAAAAAAAAAAAAAAAAGTCCTGAAATTCATCCTAGGTGAAATCTACAGGAGCAGTGAATAATCCAAGAGGAATATCAATTCTTTTCAGTGCTACCAGTACACATTGAAGAGATGAGGGAGAAACAAGGAAAATGAAGATAGTCAAGACTTCTGATGATAAAGACTGAATCAAAAAGATCAGCTCTTGAGTGAGCTTCTCATGGCATACAAACTGATATCGACTGTGATGCATTACCATATAGAAAGCTAAAACAGTTTGGGATTTGGCAAGCAAAAAGGAAGTAAATATGGTGCATTTCTAGTAATTAATCAGATTGTTTATAAAAAGATCACAGATACATTATTTTATATTTTTAAACTTAGTGTAGCCTTTGTTTTTGCTATCTTTACTCTCCGTGCACAAGAGGCTTTAAATTCTTCCCTTATTAACTTGTGTTTAGGTTAGCAGTGGTTTGCAAAAAAATTTTCTGTCTGCTTTCCTGTTACTTTGCATGCCTGTCAGTGAGGGCCTCTCTCTACCCTTCAATATCAGTTACCACTGTTGCCACTGTGATCGGTGTAGTTAATTATCTGTTTAAGCCTCAGTCTTTGGCTCACACTTACATCTGGATATGTGGGGGTATAACCTTGTTGTGTTATTATCAACCCCGCCCCCCAGTTGTAATTCTTGGGATCAGAAGGTGGGATGCCCTTTCCTCATAAATAGAGGGTTCTTTCCTTGTTTTGTTTTTTTTTTCCCCAAGCTCTCTTTCTCAGGTGTGATGTGTTTTCAAAAGTGTTAAAAACCCCATTCTCTTAGTGTCCAAAGTAAACAAATAGTTTAAATACTGTTCTTTACCTCATGGGTTAACAGTTGAAATTTTATTATAACACTCCTCATCTCTCCATTTAGTCCTGAAGTTGTATTCAATAGTAAGGTTAAAAATGTACATTTTTACACCTAGTTTATATTTTCAGGGTTTTATTGTATTTAATATTTTAGAGGATACTTTTTATTATTTTTGAAATTGGCATGTAGTATGATAAAGAATCATGAGGTTATGGTTACAATAAAAATCCCCTAATTGTTCTATATAATGATTATTCATGTTATATACTTGAGAAACAATCTATTTAAAAAGCAACAAGTCTAACATTTTTGTGTCTGTTGGTCAGAATTCACTTAAATAGACAAAGATACAAAATAGACACTTAAATAGACAATGTAGTTAACTTAGACAAAGATACAAAATTAATGAGAAGGTGCTAACTTACATACATGATATAGAAATAAATGGTTGCCTGAGGGAAATATTCACAATGAGAGAAGTTTCAGGGTATACAGATAGAATTTTTCTCACTCAAAAATTCCTGGGAAGGATTAACTCTTTCTAGACTGAATAAAAATCAATTTACATTAAGAATTTATGTTCTTTAAGGAAAAAAAAAGAATTTACACTCTTGAAATAGGTCAGTTAAAATACCAAATGGAAATAAATACATATATTTTACCAGAGGTATGAATATATGTGTCATCATTATAGTGAATAAAATTGTTAATGGATAATATCACAACTTCCAACAACTTCTGTTTGTCACCAAAAGCCTTTTGGGTTTAGAGTGAGAGAGAGAAGGAAAGGAGAGAGGAGGGGAAGAGGGACAGAAGAAAATAATTTAATTAGCTGGGTAACTGAGCAGTTAGCCCATTTTAAATTTAACTTCCCTCAAAGTATTGGAGACTTTGTGATTTCAAATTTTTGCTTTAAGCCAAGCACTATATTCTTAAAGGAAAAATTACCAAGGACTATTAAGTGGATAACTACATAATATCATAATAGGCATTATTATCATGATATAAAAATCAAAAGTATAATATTCTTTATGAGAATACTAATAGCTGCCTTTGGAAAAAGTATTAACTATACAGAAATGTGCCACATTACGCCCTTTTTTCCCCCCTCACTAAACCCCAAACTGTCTTAGCTTCCTATGTGGTAATGTGCTGCAGTTGACAGACTACTAGAGGTCAGTCCATGTACCATGAAATCTCACCCTTTGGCTGGCTTTGTAGATTCGATCTATAGTAATTGGAATGAGCTTTCCACCATCTTCATTTTCCCTGTTTCTCCCCCCTCCCTTTTTTTCCTCTCTTCTGTGTGTACTGGTAGCCCTGAAATGAATTCGTAAGCTTCTCAGATCACTGCTCCTTTTCTAAATTCTACCTGGTGTGGAAATCAAGAACTTTTTCTACAAATGGAATTGCTTCCAGGATTTTGCATTAGATGTACAGGACTTGGCATGTTGTGTTCTAAAAATGTATGTTACCAACCATTTAAAAATTATTTATAAAACATATTTAATACTATCAATTGTCAGGAATTACACACAATCTCACAATCAAAATGTGGTTTCTGATTATATTGACATTTATTTTTATGTTGGTGTGATGTGTGTCTTCGTATGTATGAGTCAGTAGTTTCTTTAATTTTTTTCTTGAAGAGACTGTGAGGAGAACAACTTCATAGCAGCAATATGTACACACCCTCTAGGATGGTAGAGGAACAGAATTTAGAAGAAAACTATAATATATTATTGACATATTCTCCAACAGCATGTTGGTATTAGCATACATTTCAGACTCTTTATCATGGCATTCACCTGTAGCTATGAAAACTGATGTTCTCTTGAATCTCTTCAGAACACACAATTCCTTCTGCATGAAGAAAACACATTTGGCTGTCTCTATTTGGGCTGGTATAATGCAGAGTTTCTCAACTTTGGCATTATTGACATTTTGGGATGGATAATTCTTTGTTGTGGAAAATGGCATGTATACTGTGGAATGTTTAGTAGCATTCCTGGCCTCTACTCATTGACACCATTAGCATCCCTCTCCCTGTTGTGACAACCAGACATTGTCAAATGTACTCTAGGGGACAAAACCACCCAGTTTAAAATCACTAATGCAATGGAAAGAAGTCAGCCCTTGGTGTTAGTTAGAACTAGATTTAAATCCCTATTTTGCTGTGGATGCATCTTGAGCAAATTATTTAACTACTCTAGGCTTCGCTTAATAACGAATACTTGACATATTTGCTGCAAGGGTTAAAGAGCAATGTACGATATACATATATGAGCTTGTCCACTACCTGAAATATAGCAGTACTCCTTAATTATTTCAGCACTTGGACAGAGGCCACTTTTCTTAAAAGATCAATTCAGAGGCACTTACATTTAGAAGCCTTATTTTTACTCTAGACCTTTTAGCATATAGTATATAATGTTCTTTATAATTCACATCCACTCCTCACAGAAGTTAGTTGTTTTCTGTCTGGGCTGTCATAGCTTCTGAGTCCCAATCTATCATACCATTCCCCTCACTGACTAAATGTAAACTGCTGGTTAACCTTCCTATGTATAGATCTATGGGATGACTTCCCGGAAGACAGGGAAGATTCTTGTTTATCTGTGTTTTTCTTTCTGCTTGCTGCTCAGAGCTTGGCCAGTAATACGTGAAGGTGTGTATGAATAGGGCATTATCCATGGCATGTGTTTCATAGAGCCCTGCTAAGTGGCCTCTGTGGGGACTGGTATTCACCAGCCCCTCAAAATGAGATACTCTGTTGTTATGTTTTGTAGTCACAATTTCAGAAAATAATAAGTCCCAAAGCAAAACAAAAGAAGGGAAATAACAATGAAAACAAGAACAATAAAACATATATTTTTGTTTTCAAGTGTTCTGAAGCTACCCTTTGTCACTTACATTCCATGATTACATCTGTATATCCTGCTTTTTCTGGACCCTTTATATCAGTCATATTCTTTGCAATAATTCCTTTGCTATTACCCATTATATTTGTTGATTTGATGTCACATGAGGTTATCAAGAATGACAGAATTACTAAGTAGTGAAATAAATGTAACAGACCGTGGGGGAAAAAGACCTAAAAAAATAAAATTAAAAAAAAAAGGCAGAAAGACAGAAACCATCTAGAGGGATAAATCAGAGATTAAAAAATAAAGAAATGAAAAAATAAGTATCTCATTGTTCTAGGAGCAGTTGTTGAAAAGATATTCTTTTTGCCTTTGTTTCAGATCAATTTATCATATAAATGCAGATCTGTTTGAGTTCTCCATTTCATCCATACTTATCTTTATGCCGTTACCACATTGCTTTTACCATTACATTGTTAAAGTAAATGTCAAAATCAGTTAGTGTATGTCCTCCAAATATGTACTGTTTCCAAGATTGCTCTGACTGATCTGAGTCCTTTGCATTTTCTTTAGAATTTTAAAACTGCTTGTCAATTTCTTTTAAAAAAAGTCGTTTATGATTATAATTCATATTCTATTGAACTAATCAATTAATTTGAGAAGGAATAACTTAAAATGATTAAATCTTTCAATCCATGAATACAGTATATCCCTTTATTTATTTAGATTTTGGTTAATTTCTCTTAGGATTGTTTTATATTTTTCAATGTATAGGACTTACACATATTTGGTTCAAACTTCCCATGATTGTTTTTTGGCTTTTAACACTATAGAAAATGGAATTTCAAATATTTCCAATTAACTGTGTTTTCTTATAGAAATACATTTTATTTTTGTTTACTGACATTGTATTCTGAGATTTTGCTAAATTCCTCATTTTCATAGTTTGTTGTTTGGCTTTTAGGATTTTCTACTTAATTATGCCATCTTCAAACTGAGATAGTTTTTAAATTTTTATTCCTAACTATGCTTTCAATTAACCTTTATTCTTATTGCTCAGGATAATGATTAATACAACTGTTGAAGATGGACATCCTTGCCTTTCTCCCAATAATAAGGAAGGAATAAAGACACAGGCCAATAAATCTGAATAAATGAATTTTCTTCAAAATATATAATTAAAAATGCCACAGATTATAAAAAAGGATTTGTAAAATCTCTTATCCTTCAAAACTTTAATACCATCACTATATAAATAGCTGTGCCTAATAAAAGAAAAAGTGAACACTGAAATATAAAATCATGTAAATCTCAGAGGAAATTCTTATTTTATTACTTTTTTTTTTAAGAGAGGGAAAAGGGAGGAGGGGCAAAGGGAGAGGAGAGGAAGGGAGAGAATTTTAAGCAGGCTCCACACCCACACAGTGGCTGATGTGGATAGGGCTCAATCTCAAAACCCAGAGATCATGACCGGAGCCAAAATCAAGAGTCAGACACTTAACCAACTGTGCCACCCAGGCACCCCCAGAGAAGTAATTCTTAAAATAATAAATACAATTTGCTTTAAAAAAATATAAAAGCATGTAACACAGAAGAGTGAGATAAATTCTGCCATCTATATTGATAAAGAAAAAAATGCCAATGACTATAAATGTCTTTGGAAATACAGACTTTCATATTCAAAGCTGTTGGGTATATTATCCTTTAAAACATCTCTGTAGAAGGATTTAGAAATACATATCAAAATCGATTAAAACAGTAAAGATTTTGGACCAGTACTTAAATAGATCATAACAGTCTGAAATAAGATGATTTAACAAATATTTGTGAACACGGGTGTCTATTGAAGGGTTATCTTGGTCAGTGATATGAAAAATATAAATATCTAAACAAAAAGTTTGTTAAATTGTGTGATCTGTAAGTGGAGGGATATCTAAAGATTATTTATTTATCTGACAGAGAGAGAGAAAGTCAGCGAGAGAGGGAACACAAGCAGGGGGAGTGGGAGAGGAAGAAGCAGGCTCCCAGCGGAGCAGGGAGCCCAATGCAGGGCTCAATCCCAGGACCCTGGGATCACGCCCTGAGCCAAAGGCAGACGCTTAACGACTGAGACACCCAGGCACCCATGTAAGTGAAGAGGGATATTATATGATCTTTGATGTTCACTATATTGCAAGTTATTTTTATCTTTTTAGCAAATATGTAACAACAACTCTTTAAAGTTAGGAAAGGCCAAGTACCTCACTGAAGCCCAGGCCAGATGCTGAAAGGTTTTAAATGTGGAGACGAGGAACTTAAATTTGTTCTGCAAATAATGGATTCCACCAAACATTCTCCAATGGCAGCCTCCTTTTAGTTGATGTCTTCTGCTCTTCTTTTTGATCAAGCCACAAACTGTAGACTCACCCTTAACATCTTTTTTTCTCTTATTTCTTACAAACAAATCCCACTGTTTCCTCATTGGAAACATACGAGGGTTCTAAAAATGTCTTACTGGCTTTACTGATTTTCCCACGATCCAGCTTCCGTCCTTTCTTGCCTATAATAGTCTCCAATAATACTTTTTGATTCCATCTCTGTCTCAGTCACAAATTGCTTTTTCAAAATATGTCAAATTATACTATTTCTCTATCCCAATCCTCGTATCACTTTCATTTTACAATACCTCCCCTTGTCTTTACAATGGCTATAAAATCCTATATGATTTGCCACTAACATTTTTGAGTACTGTCTAGTAATATTTCTTTTTGCTTCCTCAGGTCTTGTTATATTAATCTTCTTGAATACACAAGCATACTCTCATTGTAGGCCTCTGATCAAACTGTTTCCAGATATATGCTTGGCTAAATCCCTTTTTTACTTCAAATGTATGTTCAAATTTCATCTTTTCATTTTTTTTACTTCTTCAAATATTTTTTAATAAATTTTTATTATGTTATATTAGTCACCATACAGTACATCCCCCGTTTTTGATGCAGTGTTCCATGATTCATTATTTGTGTATAACACCCACTGCACCATGCAATATGTGCCCTCCTTAATACCCATCACCGGCCTATCCCAATCCCCCATCCCTCTCCCTTCTGAAGCCCTCAGTTTGTTTCCCAGAGTCCATAGTCTCTTATGGTTCATTCCCCCTTCTGTTTACCTCCCCTTCATTCTTCCCTTCCTCTTTTCAAAAAAGACTGATCACACAATTTAATAAGGCAACTCATGCCACCTCCCTCCCCCATAATTAAACCTCCCGATCATCTTTACCTGGTCCACTGTTGCATTGTTTTTCTATAAAATGAATTACTTTCTCACATACTATATAGTTATTTTATTTTTGGAGTTTAATATTTCCTATTTATCTTCTCTGGCTTGCCATGCTCTGCATGGGCAGGAATTGTTACTTTTGTTTTTATTTTTTCGTTAATGTATCTCAGGTCCTAAATGACTATGTGGCACATGGTAAGTATGTGATAAGTATTCATTGAATGAATGAATGAATGAATGACCTCCTTTTTTATATTTTTTTGATGACTTCATACCTAAGTATTCATCATCGATTATGTACACAGTGCATTTTAGTGTTCAATCACTCTTTGTCTCATTTTAGCTTCAAACAGCCTATACTTTTTTTTTATCTAGCTAACTTATTTTTTTCCAAGTTCACACAGCTCTGTTAATGCAGACTTTAACTTTATTCATAATTATAAAAAAGGGATACATATAATCTACCAGAAGTTAACTTATACCAAAATACCCATACTTTCTTGTGAGAGTTTTTCAGAATTCTTCTGGACCATCAAGTAAGAAAGGACAGACTGAGGACACACAGGATCCAGCTGACAAGGAAATGAAGTTTTGTCGTTGCTATCTGATTCAAATGAAAATCACATGTTTGTGTAAGCATGCTTTTGAAAGAATAACAAAGTATGAATTTCAAATATGGTTATTAGTATTATATCCAAATAATTAGACTTTGATGATAGTTTATTTGAGTGGAAGTGGAACATTTGGGAGCTATTTGTACATCAGTAGTATTCCGAGAATCTGCCAATGTACAGCAAATACTTGCATCTTTATATCTACAATGTAGCTTGGACTATTTTGGGTGTACTAAAATTGTTTTTTTTTTAATATAAAAATAGTTACATTCATACATACTAAGATCCCTAGAAGATAGGAAAAGAAACTGGTGAGGTCTAAGATGGAAACTAGGCAAAAATACAGAATAATTCTTAGAGGGGGGGCTTGCATGAGCATAGAGCTCATCTTTGTTGCAACTAAGATGGATCACTGAATATCCCAGCATTGGGCCACTGTAAACCTGGTCTAAATGAACATTATAGTTTAGGCTGGCTGACTAGGTCTAAGCAAGAGTAGGCACATCATATTAATTTATCATTTCTGCTTTTTATTTTTAAATTTTTTTAGAATTGACATCCTGGAGCAGTGTAAAGGATGTGGGATAAAGGGATTAAATAATCTCATGGGATTGGGTACATGGTTCGAAGAAACAAGTAGATATCCTCTGGTAATTTAATATCACTGACTCCTCTTTCTTTTCCAATAAAACTACCTCCAATTTTACATCAACTTTCTAAAATGCAAATGTATTTGCCCCCATTACCCAGTTGACTTTAGCATTTTATACATTTTTTATGACTGTAAGGATAGTTTAGGATTTTAGCCTTACTGAGTTCTTTGAACATAACTCTTCCCAGTCCTCTAGAGACAACAGAGCTTTTAAGTAGACAATTTATCTCCTCTTAACATGGCCTATGATTCTCCAGTTTTCTCCCACATATTTATCTTATGTTTTTTCAGTGTAGTCTGGTTTCTGTGTTCCTTCATTCTCTATTTCACCACAGCACACCTTACATGTAATCACCCAGTATGTAATGGAAAATATTTTTCTATCTACCACTTAGTTTGTGTCCTTGAAATCACAGATTCAATTTTCATTTTTTGTGAACAGCAGAATTCAACTTGCCACAATCATCCCTGCATATACACATACCAAAAAAAAAAAAAAAGAATCAATACATGAATCTAGGATGGAATTTTTTGTTTTTAAGGATTTCAATATTTTTGGAAAATCCTGATTTACTGTTATCAATAACATACTCCGTGTTTATTTTTAAAATACACATCAAGATTACAGTGGAAGGAAAGTAATTCATCAAGCTCAAAACTTATTCATGTGATACTTGTTCAAAAAACACATACTTTATCAGACCAAACACTATATTGAATTCACTTCTTTAATTTTTCAATTGATGTCAAACTAAAATTAATTGAGATAGCAATTCTGTTACAAAAAGAAATAAATTTAAATAAATTGTGAAATATTAAAATTGACTTCATATAATTACTTCAATTATAATGTATAATTATAATTTAATTATGGTTTAATGATAACAAAATAATGCTCTCCGTTTAAAGTAAATGGAAAAAATGCTGATTTTTCATGTAAGAACAGACTGGAATTCATTAGCATTACAATTATTTAATAGCAAATTTCTTAAATTGCCTGTTTTGAAGCTTCTTATTTGTCTGTAAGACAAAACAATAATTTACATGTTTATATATATTAGATATAGAAATAAAATACAAATTATATATATGTATACACAAATACATATTATCTCATAAGTAGAATATATATTATTTTTAAATAACTTGTGATTATTATAATCTTTAAAAAAAGTTTTATTTAGCATAATTTTTGGCTGACAAAATTTTATAGACTGATTTTCAATATTTGTGCAATAATTTAGTTGGGGCACCTGGGTACCTCAGTTGGTTAAGTGTTTGACTTATGATTTTAGCTCAGGTCATGATCTCCGGGTCATAAGCTCAAGCCCTGCATTGGGCTCTGTGCTGGGTGTGGAAACTGCTTAAGATTCTCTCTCTCCCTCTCCCTCTGCCACCCCCCAAAATAAATAAATAAATTAATTAATTAAATAATTTAGTGTAGGTTGTTGAAATATTTAGGAAAGGCTTTTAACAATTTTAATAGTGACTTAGGTATGTAACTTAATCCTGATTAACAAAACAATGTAACAACAAAAAACACAGCTGTATTAATTTTTAGTTAGAGGGCCCACTGAAAGCAGTGTGTATTTTCTCCCTCCATTGTTTAGAACCATTCAGAATACCCAAGAGGATAATCAGCCCTTTAATTAAATTTGAAAGTTCCCCTGATGTGCAGAAAGAGTGCTTTGAAGCCAAGTTTTTCATATGAAAATATCCATGTTTTACCACAATTTTTTGAAATTTTCTTCCATGATTGGAATCTAAACACTGAGTTGAATAATTATTGATATGAAAAATGAAGATGGCCTTTCTTTTTTTTAATAATTTTTATTTTGTTATATTAGTCACCATACAGTACATCCCCAGTTTTTGATGCAATGTTTCATGATTCATTATTTGCGTATAACACCCAGTGCACCATGCAATATGTGCCCTCCTTAATACCCATCACCAGCCTATCCCATTCCCCTACCCCCCTCCCCTCTGAAGCCTTCACTTTGTTTCCCAGAGTCCACAGTCTTTCTTAAGAAAATGTAAAGACGCTTTCAAACATGTCTTTTAATTGACTTAAATGTTCTACTGAATACCTTGAGGTAATTAGCAAAATTCTCAATAAAAATGGGTCTTAAAGATGGAAATATTTATTTTATTCAATCCTTATATGTCTCTTTTTAAAATAGTAAAGCATGCTTATCCAGGAAACATTCAAAAGGTATTCACATGACTGTTTTGTTTCACTGAATACTAGTTTTCTCCAATAAAGAAAGGTTTAAAAGTCATGCTCTAACACTGTCAAATTGGTGCTCATGAACTCAATGAAAAAAATGAATTAAAGTTCAAGAAAAAAAAATCTGTGCCATATGAAAGTTTGTACTATCCAAATCTATAACAAAATTGCAAATATAATTTCATATATCTTGGTTTTCCATAACTGGTTGGTGATAAGTAAAAATAGTTTGATTTTGCTTTATGTTTTCCAGCTCCTAACATAAGATACAATTATTAGAAATCAAGGTTAAAAAACAAAAATCTTGTGAGTTGCCTTGGGGGGCTCAGTTGGTTATGCAGCCAACTCTTGATTTTGGCTCAGGTCATGATCTCAGTGTCCACTGAGCCCTGCACTAGGCTCCGCGCTCTGCAGGGAGTTTGCTTCTCTCTCTCTCTCCTGTGCCCTTCCCTCTCACACTCTTTCTCTCTCTCTCTAAAATAAATAAATAAATCTTAAAAAAAAAAAAAACCAAAGACTTTTATCCCCTAAATTTGACATCAGAAGATGGAAATTTCTATGATGAAAAATAAGGTAGGAAAGAGGCTTGGAAGTTGGAGTGTCACTAGGATATTATTTAGAGTGCAGGAACTGATCGCTGAGAAGTTGACACTGCTTCCTGTATGAAGAGATCAACCAAGAGGAAACTGAAGGGAAGAGTATTCTGTACAAAGGGAAGAAAAAGTGCAAATGCCCTGAGTGCAGAGTTTGCTAAACAATTTTAAGGGGAAATCACAAGGAACAAAGTGTAGCTGGAAAAAATAGTAGGTGGGTTCAAGGAGGTGTGGGAAGCCAAACTGTGTAACATATTGTAGACCTTTCTGAGAAGAAATGAGATGGGTGGTGATGGAAGGATTTGACACAAAAGTGTAACAGGATCTGGATTAAGGTCTTCACAGAAAAACATTCAAGATGCTGTGTTGAAGAGAGACTGAATGAAACAATGGCAGAGGAGGGGGATCAACAATAATAATATACATTTACTTGTCTTCCTTAGATTTAAATGGTATGTTGGAAAGCAAGGTGGCAGCTGATATTCAATTTTTAAATTTGTTAATTTTCATTTGATTATCAGAAATGCATTAGACTTCCATTCATAATGGTTTTGTTTAAAATGTTTCTTGTTTTATAGTTCTAAAAATTAAATTCACATAAACTATTAGGAGGTGAAGACCCATAGAAATGATTCAAGATTGCAGGAAGCTTCAAATAACCAGAACATCAGAAAACTTGTAAAAAAGCATGTCATCCATTAAATTATACTTAGTAATGTCTGTGTATATGGATATACCATAAATAAATGAATAATAAGGATATTATTTGGTTCTAGTGTGTGTCAAAGGCTCAAACCCTTTTCATTTAGTAGAGTTCTACAAAGTAATTGTTAAATGTTAATTTGCATTGCAACTGTAGAGCTGAAAAGGCTTTACTTTAAAGATAGGGGTCAAAGTATAATAATAATTTTAACTTGGAACAAGTTCAATGAATGTCAATATTTAACTAAATGGATAGGAACAAAGGTTGGTTAATTGAACGGTTATCTGATATTAGAAGAAAACTAAACCCTACAATCAACCTGTCCTCGTGAAACAACTGATAAATGGATTTTCACTGTAAAATCAAACAGTGTCATGACATGAAAGATGCTAATTTGAGAACATAATAAAGCCACAAAGACTTATTAAGCCCTCTGTCAATAATATCAGAGATGTCAACCCTCAATGGATTACAAAACCATGATCTATATCCGTGGAAGGATGTGGATGGTGTGTATGAGTGATAATTAAACTTAAGGAAAAACAGGTATTCCCAATAACTTGGTAGACTGATAACCGAATATTTTAGTCAATGCTTAAAATCTCATCCTTGACTTGTATATGTGAAGAAAGCAAGACTCAAATATGGTAAATAACTTATCAAATGATAACTAACAAAGCTTAGCATCTCTGTAAATATTGACTGAAATACAATTGATATTATGTGCTTTCCAGTTCACTAAGCTATATCCTGGATAAGGATGATTGAGGTAAGTTTAGTGAAACTGCTGTTTGAGGTAAGTTGAATGAAAATGCATCATTGAAATAATAGCCAAGAATAAATAAATTTTTCTTCAATTACATAAGAACAAAGTCATGACTCAAAGGTTGATACTCATTTGGAGGAAAAAAAAATATATATATATGTTTTATATATATATATTTTATATATATATATATATATCTGCTTTGGATTAAGTATGCTATTGCTAAACAGGAAATCCAAGTATTTACTATGCACATTAAGCAATTACATAAACCATTTTTTAAAAGATTTATTTATTTATTTGAGAGAGAAAGAAATAGAAAGAAAGAGCGGGGGTGGGGGGCACAGATGGAGAGGGATAGAGAGAATCCTAAGCAGGCTCCACACTCAGCACAGAGCCCAAAGCCCGGCTCAATCTCACAACCCAGAGATCATGACCTGGCCAAAACCAAGAGCTGGATGCTTAACTGACTGAGCCACCCAGGCACCCCATACATAAACTATTTTTGATAACCTACATATGAAGTAATGTGAAAGACAATATAGTATTTTTTTCAAAATTGACTTTGTTCAAAACTGCATCTTAATTATCTTTTTAAGATAGTAAAGAGTTCCTTGCTGAGTATTAATTTCGATCATCTAATTTCTAATACTGCTATCTTTCCTTGGAAATCTCATCATTTTCTGTGCTCCTTTATATACTAAAGAAATCAATATACCTGATGAAGCATCTATTCATTTAAGATAAGTAAAATTATAGTCCATCATACAAACAGGGCAACAAAAAATATTACTTGCATTGATTTGAAAAAAAATCTATGCAATTATAAACAAGCTTCTCTATGGAAGGATAATATCAAACTTTCAGAACAAAGTACAACCGGGAAAAAAGGTCAGAACAATTTTTTTTTTTTTTTTACTACCTCATTATGCTGACTTTGGCCAAGGTCCCATGGACCTAGTTTAATGAAAGGATAATGACAGCTCATCCTTTCCCATTTTTTGCTCAGTCAACTCAGTATTGTTCAAAAATGCCTCTCTCCTTCGGAAATTCACATTACAGAGTTCCTTTTTTTCTTTACATTTTAAAGTACAATCATCTCATTTACTTAGATTTGCTAACTGTATGACTTCAGCATGTTCCCTCCCATCCTTAGGATAAGATTGATAATAGTTCCTACTTTATAAAGTTGCTAAGTATTTTTTAAATTAATTAAAGCATGCAAAATATATTTCTGGTACATTGTAGGGCCTGACAAATCTCACTTATTTGCATTATTATTGTTAATAAGGATAGTTCTTAGAATACTGGTTCAAATGATTTCTAGGTTAATGTGCTAGACATTAGAGAAGGAGATGATTTAGAATTGGCTCCCCACCTTAAAGAAGCATATATTCTGGGAGTAAATATTCCCATACAAATAACTTAAACACTGGAAATAATATCAATCAAGTAATTTTGAGATTTGTTGGTTTACTCAATAAAGTGTGTCAATATTTCAATTAATGTACCCAGGGTGCTCTGATAATGCTTATTCAGTCTCCGCAAGAATGTTCCAGGTAGCAACTCTAACACTTTCAGTGTCTATACTGTGTTACATTCAAATACCTCATTTTTTTCAAGTGAGATACACCATAATTTATTTTACATTCTTATGTTTCTGTCGTTACTTTTCATATCTGTTTTTAGTGAATTTCCAATAAGAAATATAGATAGAATGAAATCACTTAAGGCATAAGTAGGAACAAAAGTCAAGTAATAAATAATGGGTGATGGAAATAGATGCATGAGGTAGGCAGGACACATTATAATAATACATAGGTAGAAACAGTTATATAGATCACCTCCATGGTGCAGCCTTTGTCTACAGATGCCTAATGAGGTCAGGCCAGGCCAAGAATATTCAGGCTTGCTGCTAAAATATTGCTACTAGGCTCAAATGCAACCCTCAAAATCTAGCACTATAATCTGTGGAAATTATGTCCTAATCTAAAGGCCTAAAGGTAGTGGAAATCATGCATTAGTAAGACAAAAACATATACAAACACAATAAATACAGAGTGACTTCTGAAAATTACTTGTTTTTCAGTCAAACTGTGTTTTGATGTGTTTGTCAGAATAAAAATTTAAAAAACATAAAATGTTATCTCAGATCATGAAATGAATTAATATGATGAATAGGCTGGTTAAGGATTATCCATCTGGATAGAAAAAAGATTCTGCCAGTATCAACAATTCTGATTTGAAATAGTTGTTATTGAACTGTTCATTCTGATAGTAATTGACGAACATGTTCCATTGTTTCTAGAAACTACCATTTATTATGAGAGAAAGACCATATCATCAGCACAGTGTGACTAAGAACACGCTCATTGTTTGTCTTTTTACAGATGCAGGGTATATTTTCAGTTTATCTAAAAAATATACTTATGCATAAATTGAAACAAAGAATGGTTAGGGAGTACTTCTGTTTTACTCCATTTGGTGTGCTCTGTCAAATTCCCATGACTTCCATTCTGTTTTTGTTGTTGTTTAAATGGTATCCAATTCCCCTGTTTAAAATTATAATGCGCATAATACAATATGTGAAAAATCCTTAAAGGTATAAGTCTGCTGAGTCCTCTCTTCTTCCTAACTCTTCCTGCTCATTCCACTTTTCCTCTCCCTCCTTCCTCACTCTTCTCCTGTCTCTATTATCTCTCTCCCTTTCCTCTCTTTGTGGAGTAAGTAATAATATGTGGACCTTCCAGGCAATAGTAATAATTTTTAAAAAAATTATTTTGGCAACAGGTAATATATTAATTTTATTAGTAGTGGTTATAAAACCTGATGTATTGTTTCAAAGATACCTCCAACAGCTCAGTAAAGAGCTATCAGAATGCAAGAATAGTGGCGGAGGAACCAATGTGAAGGCTTCTGCAGACCAGAAGCCATGGGATATGCGGATGAGTTGGCAAATTCCCAATTTTTTAGGAAAAGTAATACTGTGAAGTTGCTATAAAATGCTCTCACCAGAAAAAAAAAAAAAAAAAAGCATCTGATTGTTACAACATCCCCACTTCTGACAGAGAAAAACAATTCCTTCTACATTTCATCCAATGATAATATGTGCCATTTGGAGCAGTACACAATAAATGCTCATCTTCTTCTACTTGCCAATAAAATTTTCTCATATTTTTTAACCCCTAAGTCTTATTTTCAAGTAATACCTTGATCACATTTAAGATAAGGTGTAAAACACATCTCCCTTTTCAAAAGTAGTACCTCTCTAGAAACTCCCTGTGTAAACTTCTCCATCAAGACATACTTTTGCCTTTCCAGGTTAACCACCATCCTGACTGATATTAGTGATAATTATACCTTTGTTTTTTTTTCTTTTTTTGAGCTTGGCCACCCATTATATGTATGCTTAATCAATACATCAATATAGTTCACTTCACCCAGCTTTTTAAATTTACATTCATAGAAATATATTGTGCTTTACATCTTTAACTCAAGATCCTATTTCTTTTCTTTTTTTTTGTTTGAGACAAAGCACATGTGCTTGCACCTGAGTGGGGTGAGGGGTTGGGGGGGGAGGGGCACCGGGCGAGGGATAGAGAAAATCCCAAGCAGGCTCCAATATTAGTGAAGAGCCTTACGCTGGGCTCGATCTCAGGATCCTGAGATTATGACCTAGGCCAAAATCAAGAGTCAGACACAATCAACTGAGCCACCCAGGTACCCCACCTCAAGATTTTATTTCTAAGAATCAGGCAACTGATTTGTGTACAGCTGCAATTAACTTCTTTCCATTACTTTATACTCATCTATTGCATGCTGCTACCACAATTCAGTTGTGCATTTATCATTTAGTCTCTAATGAATAATGCTGCTCTAAACATTCTTGGATATAACTGGTGCATAATTTAAGATACAATCCACAGAGTAGAACTGCTGGAGCTTGGGGTAGTAGCATCTTGAAATCTACTATACAATGGCAAATGTTAACCACAGTGATTATACCCTTTACACTTTCATCACAAAATTGAAACAGTCCCATTGCAAAACATATGAGCCATAACTTGGTCATGTAAGATTTATATATATATATATATATATATATCAAATATGG
>NW_024423344.1:59186717-59310840 GCF_017311325.1 Ursus maritimus | reverse complement strand
ATATATATATATATCAAATCTGGAGGCAGTGAAATCATAACTTATTTTGGTTTCAACTTGAATTTCAGTCATTACTTAATAATAATTGCAAATTTTGATAAATGTTGGGGAAAATTCTTTTCAAAAAAGTCCTGATAGGGGTGCCTGGGTGGCTCTGTCAGTTAAGCATCAGACTCTTGATTTTGCCTGAGGTCATGATCTCTGGGTCATGAGATCCAGCCCCGTGTGGGGCTCCCCTACAGCAGAGAGTCTGCTGGAGATTCTCTCTCTCTTTCTCCCTCTCTCTCTCTGTCCCTCTCCCCACTCATGCATGCTCTTTTTCTCTCAAATAAGTAAATAAATGTTTTTTAAAGCCCTGACGATTTACATTCAACCAGAGTGTTTATGAGAATACCTATTTGTCTCAGCCTTAAAATAACAAATGTATTGACTATGTATTTTGCCAAAATGATATATCTTAATCTTGCTTTAATATTCATCAACATGATTAAGAGAGTACTATGAACTATTATACACCAACAAACTGGACAACCTAGAAGAAATGGATAAATTATTAGAAACATACAACCTACCATGACTGAGTCATGAAGATATAGAAAATCTGAACATACTGATTATAGTATGGTGATTGTGTCAGTAATCAAAAAACCTCCTAACAAACAAAAGTTCAGGACCAGATGGCTTCACTGGTGGATTATATCCAACATTCAAAATAATAATAATAATAATAATAATAATAATAATAATAATAATAATACCAGTCCTTCTCAAACTCTTCCAAAAATAGAAGAAGCAAAAACTCCTCCAAACTCATTTTATGAGGCTAGCATTACCCTGATACCAAAACCAGTCAAGATCATCACAAGAAAATTATAGGCCAATGTCTCTGATGAGCACAGAAGAAAAAATCTTCAACAAAATATTAGCAAACCAAATTTAACAATACATTAAAAGGATCACACACCATGATTAAGTGGGATTAATTCCAGGCATGCAAGCCTGGTTTAACATCTACAAATCACTGAATGTGATATACCACATTAACAAAATGAAGGATGAAAAGCAGATCACTATTAGGACACAATTTTCCATGTATCTCTCACACTCCTTTATATTTAGGCATGCACACCAATTTGCTCAGGTAGTAAAGATAAAGGTTTCTCTGTTCTCTCACCAGAGACTATTTGCTCACTTTCCAGAGTACTAAAAAGAATGTCCCTTTCCAGGAGGGAATAATGGGAAGACTTGCCAGTAGCTCACTTGTAAATTTGGAGGTTTCCTAACCTCAGTGTTCCACGGCTGCCACACAAACCCACTGTGTGCATGGCATCCACACAACTAATTCTGGATCACTCCTATTGATTAAGGGGAGGGGAACAAGGGGAACCAATACAAGCATGAAGCTCATGCTTCATGCTCTGCCATGAGTACTAAAGCCCTTTGCCTCTGATCTACATATCTATGTCTTCTGTGAAAACAAGACAGGCTACCTAGGTAACTTTCACGCAGGATGCAATCTCAGACTGCTCTAAATTCTTGTCAGTGACAAACTCCTTGAGGAGAAATGAAAAACATGACACAGTTTAACCTTAGGCACAGGACAAGTGTAAAAGGTGGCTGGGGGGGAGGGGGAAGCAAGTAAGAAACAAAGGAAGGCAAGAAACTAGAGATCACAAATCGCGGGTCATCTCCGTAGAGTTCTCCTCTGTAGAAACTTGGTCATTTAGTCCTTGATACTTCAATAGCTATTTGATGCCTTTAAACACATTACATTGATATTTTTATTTCACTTTCCTATTTCTTATAGGGAGTAATGTTCTGCCATAAGATTCTCCATCCTACTTGATATCAGAAATCATTAGGCATTAATTAAGTAAATTAGTAATAGAAAAGAAATTCCTTAACCTTATAAAAAACATGCATTGAAATCCTACAATATATATATCACCCTAAAAGTTTAAATAAAAGGGAAGAAAATATTGAGGATCCTTCTGAAAAGGAAGAGCAGAGAGAGGGGAGATTATCACATCAGATACAAGGTTTTATCATAAAGCTATAGTAATTAAGACAGTATGGTACTTACACAGCAATTAACATATTGACCAATAAAAAGAGAGAGCTCTATGAAAACCATATATAGAAAATTGGAAGTTGCAGAGGTAACTTCGCAGATCAGTTGAGGAAGAAGGTAACCGCATTAGGTCTGAAATAGTCATCTAAGAAAAATATAAGTAAACTTATAAACGACAAATAACTCCAAAATATACTTCACACATGTGTTTTCATCTATAATGTAAAACAGAATATTTAAAATTTTTGTTAAGAAATGTTTGGACCTTTGGGTAATAAAATATTGTTAATTTTTTAAAACCAATTTTTAAAAAATGCAAATTCAAACCTAAATTTTGGGTATTATTGTATATTAGTAATAAATAAAGAACTTCTACAAACAAATAAGAAAGTCTTAAACAACCCAATATAAAAACAGGTAAAGACATGCACGTGGTTTCAAAAAAGAAAAATATCTAGTAAATAACTTTTATGAAAAGATACTGAACTTGATTACTAGCCGGGAAATCTTAATCAAGAACTCATGGCCACTATTTCAGATATTATCTTGTCAAAAATTGAGGCTTGACATTATAAGGCTTTATTTAAAAAATTGAATTAATTGAAGTTTCAACATGAAATGATATTTTCTTGCTTCTGTATTTGTGTATTTTCTGTTTCTCTACAATGTAAGCAAACATCATGAAATTGTGGATTTTGTCTACTATGTTCAGTACCACATTTCAAATAGAGTGCTTTGACACATGAATATAGAAATATTTATCAAATAAACTATGAAATAACTGTTGAGTTCCAAATGTGAATGATGGTGAAACATATTTAGACTTCTCATCTTTTTTTCCTTTCCATTTTCTTAGTCTGAAAGTTTTTAACAACTTCTGCTTTTAAGGATTTATCATTTTTTTTAAAGATTTTATTTATTTATTCGACAGAGATAGAGACAGCCAGCGAGAGAGGGAACACGAGCAGGGGGAGTGGGAGAGGAAAAAGCAGGCTCATAGCAGAAGAGCCTGATGTGGGGCTCGATCCCAGAACGCCGGGATCATGCCCTGAGCCGAAGGCAGACACTTAACCGCTGTGCCACCCAGGCGCCCCTAAGGATTTATCATTTTAACATTTCCTTCTATGACAATAATATCTGCAGTTGCCTTCGTTTAGTTCAGTATTCAATTTACTGATGTACATCCCACAGTCCTTTGTTACTATCACTTATTCATTCCATGAATACTATTTAAACAATAAATCCCATTTTGATTCATTTTGGAAGACTCTATTTTGTGCCTATAAGATTTATTTCATTTTTTTAAAGAACAGCTCATAAATTCTGTATTTCCAAGCTCTCTTTTTCCTGTTTTTTTTCATCCATAGCATATTTGGCAGGAGCCATTTGGCTATAATATTTATAACAGTGTATAAATATCACATATAATTTTACCATGTGCCAAACAATATTTTAAGCACAGAAAATATATTAATTCATTTACTTTTCACAACAGCCATATCAAGTAGTACTATTATAATCAGAAAGCAAAACACTAATGGGTCAGTTACTGACAAGCTGGATGCCCTGAAGATACAGACAGACAACGTACTGCAAAATGATGCAACTATAAATTTTCTATTTACCCCATTGCTCTGCTGCTGCTATGTATTGCCTTGGATTCAGGAATGTGTCCATAAACTGCTTATGATTCCAGCCTTCTCTGTTAGGATTATTGGAACGATGTCATTTATTGGGCTTTTTATTTTAAAAAAATAACCTCACCTGGTGTTACAGATTTCATCGTATCGGCACCTATGTGAATTATTTGCTTTGCTATGTGAGAGGCCTCTGCTGTGATGTAATGATTCTTTTTAAAATTTTTTTATTATTCTTACCTAAAGATAGAAGGGCATGAACAGTAGAAATCATTCTGCTGAATTCAATGAGGATTCCTCTGAATTACAATTTTTCAGTCAATCGTGGGAAATACCTTTCAAACTTTTAATGTATTATCATATTGTATTATACCTAGCAAAGATGTAACATTATTCGATTTCTTTTTTTTTTTATTTGTTTATTTTTGTTTTTTAGTATCTGGAATTTACTCTCTGAACATTTTGTACAAGCCATCAGAGAGATAAAACAAGAAAGCCCAAATTTCTTTTTCAAAGGCTTGTCAATTGAATTTCTTGAATATTGGGAAGCAGAATAGATAGTCCAAATCTGGTTGTGATAAAGGCAAAACAGATGTGTGCTAGAGTGGATCTCCATCCTGTGTGAGGCAGTAAGGTCCATAGCATGGTGACTAATTTCTACCTACATTTAATTCTGAGATTCGAAAGGTGAAAAGGAATGTAAACATTTTTGAAAGTAATCAACCGATGCCAGATTGTGCTGACATATTCTCCATTTGCTCCCAATCCCCTCTCTCTAACCTATCATTCTCCACTGTACACTATGCTTTAAGACCTTTATGGGTTATATAAAGTGCCTCCCTTGTTCTCTACTTTCAACTGGGTTCACATAAAGAGATGCAAAGAGAATATGATAGGCAATATGGCCTTCATTAGGAATGCAGCCATTATATATACATGAACGTATTCCTGGTGAGCCTGCTGTTAAACACATTTATGATATTTATTTATTAATTTAAAAATGCATTAAGGAGATTGGTCTGTGTGCCAGGTATTTATAGTCTTGAATAATTTTTTCAAAAGTAGATGGCTGAAAAAGACTAGGTAACACCCATGAACATGTGACTTTCATCTTCTACTAATTACAATGAGAACATCTTACGAAAGAGAATGGGATTTCGGCATTGTAAAATCTAATGAATATTTGGTTTTATGGATCTTAAAAATAATTTTAGAATTTTCTTTCTTGAATTTTAAGTGAGATTTAACTTGATGTACTGGAATTTGTTTATTTAGCAGATTGATATACTTTAATGCAAGCACACACTATAGTCTATATGTAAATATATTTACATACACTAAATTATGCAAATACTAACAAAATGATAGTTAATAAAAATATTTTTATTAGTCAGTTGAGTTATTAAGGAAATCCCTGTATTTTGTAAACTGGGAAATTTGCATTTTTTTCCAGAAAGCTTTTTATAAAAAAGATGTTGAGTCTTAACATTTGAGCCTCTTAAGTTCTCAAAATTGTTGAGTTCGTGGCATATCGTCTCAGGTCAAATTCAAAGAAGCTGCTTCTATTTAGCCCTCTGGAAGAATACTACATTAATTAGTGGTGTCCTAATTAAGGCTGCTGGTGAGAAGGGCAAGCTAATTAAGTTATAGCCGCTTTTCTCTCTTTACCATAAGTGAAGATATATCATTTAGGTCTGTCCTGATTTAAATGTGAAAAAAACAATGTTAATGCTTCATATATTCTTTAAACTGTTTCTACTTTGACTTAGCTTTCTTATTTCATAAGGATAACTAGATATGGAAGAAAATGGGCATGTTCAAAAGAATAAAAGAGCAAAAAGTGGTATTAACTTTCTAGTAAATACAGTACCATTCAGATTGTAACAATTTTCCTTTTTTTTTTTTCCTGCTTTAAGGTATACACGTATTCACTTGGGGAATCTGCAACATATAATTCACAGAACATTCATGTTTTCCAATTAATTGCTTGAAGATGAACAACTTTCATATCAATTCACATAAAGTTAATTTTCTTCTCAGAAAGTGTTTACTATTTGGTGAACCATTTTTTACATGTTAGAGTTTGATTTCAGTTTACCTTAGGTTGAAGGCAGAAAATCCCCATGACTTGTAAATTATTCTCTTTTTTGCAATGCCATCACTGTTTGCACACAAATTACCTGTCAACTTACATTTGCCCCCAGTCCTGGCCATTAAGTTTTCAAAGCTATGTGGTTTTCTATGGTTCTTCCAAAATTCTGCCTGCCTATCATAAAACTTGCAAATAGATTTTTTTGGAGGGATGGGTGGGAAGTACTTTTTTAAACTTAGAATTCTGCAAACTAAGGATCACATTTATAAACAAACAAAAAATAAACAGAAAAATTAACGTAAAGAAGAAATTGAAAACTAGACTGACAGAT
Source organism: Ursus maritimus (assembly GCF_017311325.1). Lineage (NCBI taxonomy): Eukaryota > Metazoa > Chordata > Mammalia > Carnivora > Ursidae > Ursus > Ursus maritimus. Next base: position 59,304,709 of record NW_024423344.1, on the reverse strand, counting down.
CACAGGTTGAAATAATTTAGTGTGAAATTATTTCTCCTTGGAAATTGAACACTCTCGTTTTGGAATGGGTAAGTCAGAATTTTTGTCTTAAAAGAATTTTGTGTATGTTTTAATATTCAAACAGATTGGCACGTCTATTTTAAAAAGACAAACCTAAGTAACCTAACCATGTAAAATAAGATTAAAAGTTACATTAAAAGCTAAAAGTATCTGCCGAAGTGAATTAGCCCAAAACAAGAAATGATATAATATAGGTGTGTTCTCCATTTCTTGCAATGTGGCATGTTAGGTATCTGTCAGGAGAGCATATAAAAATGCTGGGGAAATAAAACATTTTTCTAAAAGCCTCCAAAATTTTATGAACATATTTGAATTGAAGATGCAAACACAGATTGATAAAATGAGTAATAAATTTGGTTTTGCTTGAGAATGTTTGGTTACTTTGGTGATGTTGTGCTTACATGGCCCTCCTGTCATACAACAGATAGAAAGATTAGCTAACAATCCACTTATGAAAGGGTGTGTAACACTGCTAGCGATATGGAAGAGGGAATGAGGGATAAACCTCAGTCCTGTATCCCCATATCAGAGCAACAACAATCCCCATGACTTGGAGCAGGGAAGGCAAGTGAGGGAAAAGACCTTTGAAAGGTGTAACCATGATGCAAATATAGTATGGATTTCTCAATCAAATCATGTGTTGAAAACACTCATGTTTTAGTTCTAGTTTAAATTTTCCTTGGACTGGTGGTGCCTCGGGGTCTGTTAGAAGCAAAAGAAATCCTCTCTGGAGGAACATAACTTGCTCCTGGGCTCATATATCGCTCCAAGCCTTTTCACAGAAAACAACAAAAAGTAATCAAACACATAAGGAACCAAGTCACTGCTTCTTTTGCAGTAGAACCAACCAGATTGGGGGAGTAAAAGATCTACAGATCCATAAATACAAAAAGTACCAGAAAGAAAGGGTAAAAGAACTATGATTAATATGAAGAAAGGAGTAAAAAGTCAAGCTTAAATATCTTCAAGAACAAGAAAAATGAAATATCAATAGTCAATTTGTTAAAAAAGAAAACTCCAATTGAAAAAAATGGTAAGTTTTCATTTGCTACGAATTAGAAAATAACTGAATGACTATAAAACATATTAGTTACTGCTGAAGATAGAATTAAATTACCATAAAATAGTTCGAAACTTAACTAGCATGAGAAACATACATTTTCAGAAAATATGAAGGAAATATTGATATAAAGGGGAAAGAGAAGGCTTAATATACTTTTAATTGATGTTACAGATGGAAGAGAAAGGAGAAAGAGAAATTCTATGAAAAATAGCTAATAAATGATAAAATTACTAATCATAGGGTGAAAAGTAAACTTAAGGTTTAAAAGCCACACATAAACATATTTTAAAATTGAAGAACAAAATAAAAAAGAGAAAATATTAACAGCAGTCAAGGTAAAACAATTTTTAAGGTAACTTGAAATAAGCAGCACAGGAACATGTCAAATGCAATATAGGATGATACATCTTTAATGTACTGAGAAAAATACATCCCTTGGTATTTTATCACAAGTTTATGTTACCTGATATTTATGCCTGATGGTGGGTATACAAATTGATATAACTTTGAGAAAAGAGTGCATATATCTTTCAATAGCATAAAACAAATTATATGCAAATTTGGAGATTCATTAAAGAATATCCAAATACATAGAAAGGGTACCATGTTATTAGATTGGAATAACCAATAATGTAAAGATTTTGATTATCTACAAATTCATTCTTAGATTCCATTAACACCAGCTAAAATGCCCAATACTTTATTGTTATGTGTGTGAACCTTGACCAGCTGGTCCTTAGGATACCCAACAAAACCATAATTTGCTGATTATGAACTTTCTTTTTCTTTCTTTTTTTTTTTTTTTAAAGATTTTATTTATTTATTTGACAGAGAGAGAGAGACAGCCAGCGAGAGAGGGAATACAAGCAGGGGGAGTGGGAGAGGAAGAAGCAGGCTCCCAGCGGAGGAGCCTGATGTGGGGCTCGATCCCATAATGCCCAGATCACGCCCTGAGCCGAAGGTAGACGCTTAATGACTGAGCCACCCAGGCGCCCCGATTATGAACTTTCTAAATAAAGATAAATATATACAACACATACACACACTACAGGATACAACATGATCACTCTGCTGTCATACTTACAATAAAATCTTTGCTAATCCTAAATCATGAAATTACATCCTATGTTTTCTTGAAGAAGTTTTATATTTATGTTCATGGTCTATTTTGATGTAATTGTGTGTGTAGCTTACAGCATGAATCAAGATTCACTTCTTTGCATATAGATGTTCAATAGTTTCAGCACCATACTGAAATGTTTAATCTTACCCCACTGAATTCACTTCCCCCCAACTGAAAATCAATTAACTCTATCTGTGCAAATGTTATTTATTGGCTCCTTCTAGTCCACTGACTTATTTATCACCATTTGTGACAGTACTCCCACTTCCTTGATTACTGTAGCTTCATAAAATATCTTGAAGGTAAGTCAGTTTCTTTTCCTCTTTCTTAATGCGGGTTTTCTCAAAAATTTTAGATTCACCTTGTCAATTTCTGCAAAAATTCTGTAAAACTTTTTCTAGTTACTTCTTTGGCTCTAAAAAATATTGGGAGAACTGTCATTTTAAGAGTATAGAGTTAGGGCACCTGGATGTCATTTAAGTATCCGCCTTTGGCTCAGGTCATGATCCCAGGGTCCTGGGATCAAGCCCCACATCAGGCTCCCTGCTCAGCGGGGAGCCTGCTTCTCCCTCTGCCTCCAGCTCCCCCTGCTTGCGCTCTCTCTCTTGCTCTTTCTCTCTCTGTCAAATAAATAAATTAAAATCTTAAAAAAACAAAAAAAGAGCATGGAGTTTTTCAATCCATGAAGAGGAAATATCATTTCATTTATTTGGTCCTTTAAAATTAAATTAAATTAATTAATTAAATTTTGTCCTTTAAACTTTTATTTTATTTTTTAAAGATTTTATTTATTTATTTGACAGAGAGAGAGACAATCAGCAAGAGAGGGAACACAAGCAGGGGGAGTGGGAGAGGAAGAAGCAGGCTCCCAGCAGGGAGCCTGATGTGGGGCTCGATCCCAGGACCCTGGAATTACACCCTGAGCCGAAGGCAGACGCTTAACGACTGAGCCACCCAGGTGTCCCTGTCCTTTAAACTTTTAAACATGATATTTTATAGGTTTTATCATGCAGGTGTTACATATATTTTGTCATACTTATCCTCAAATATTTCACTTTGATCCTATTTAAAATGGTATTTTAAAATTTCAATTTTCATCAGTTTATTCCTTAGTATGTAGAAATATATTTGATCTTTACATATTGATCCAAAGACAGATAAATTGGACTCTCATCTAAAATTGAAACTTTTGTACTTCAAAGGCAGTATCAAGAAACTAAAAAGACAACCTACAGAATGGGATAAAATATTTGCAAATCATGTATCTGACAAGGAAACTATATTGATAATACAGAAAGAACTTGTACAACTGAATCATAAAAAGACAAGCCAACTAAAAAAAGCAAATGTGTGAATAGACTTTTCTCCAAAGAAGACATATAAATGGCCAAAAAGATCATGAAACGATATTTAACATCATTAGTCATCAGGGTAACACAATTCAAAACCACAGTAAGGTACCACTACACGCCCACTGGGATGGCCATCATAAAAACCAGTGTTGGTGAGGATGTGGAGAAATCGGAGCCTTCATACACATGGTGGGAATGTAAAATGGAGCAGCAACTTGGAATACAGTCTGGCAATTCCTCAAAATGTTAAACATAAAGTTACCTTTTGACCCAGTAAATCACTCCTACGAATATACTCAAAAGAAATAACATATTCCATACATAAACTCATACACAAATGATTGTAGATACATAATTCATAAGAGCCAAAAGTAGAAAACAATCTAAATATCCACCAACTGATGAATGGATGAACAAAGTGTAGTTCACGTATCTAACAATGGCATAGTATTTACCCGTAAAAATAAATGAAGTACTGATACATGCTAAAACATGGATGAAACCTTGACAACATTATGCTAAGTGAAAGAAAACACACACAAAAGATCAGATATTATATAATCCCATTTATATGAAATGTGCAGAATAGATGATAGAGACAAAAAATAGACTAGTAATTGCTTAGGGCTGGGGTGAGGAATGCAGTTAGGGGTTAATAGTTATCAAGTCCAGGGGTTCTTTCCAAGATGATAAAAACATCTTAAATCAATTGTGGTGATAGTTGCATAAATCTGTAAGTATATTGAAGGGTTATATTGTACACTTTAATGGGTGAACTGTACCTACATGTGAGTTACATTTCAATAAAGATAAAAAAAATCACATCTTAAGAGAAGCTAGAAAATACTCTCTTTAACTTTCCACTATTTTATTTACTTACAGACCTATTTGTTTCAGGAATTGCCTTTAAAAGTTCTGAAGAATAATTTTCTTACAAATTCTTAGAACAAGGCATAATAACTTATTTTTTTCAAAATTCCCTTGATTCAGAGAAATTTTATGTTAATATCTGATATTATGCTTAAACCATATATTTCAATGTTCCTGTTATAACAAGAGGTTCTTAATTAAACTCTGTATTTTCTAGTGCCAATAAAAACACACATGTAATTTTTTAACAATACAAAGCCTGAAGACAACTATTGTTTTAGTTTAAGTGAAATCTAACCAGACGGTTAAGAATTGTTTGATTACAATAAATCAAAGATCTTTAAATTGTAGGTATGTTCAGTAATGTAAACTAACTCTTGTAGAATATTAAAATGTGCTATAAATCAATGTTTATGTTTCCAAGTTTTGAATTTAGTCGGAAGTGGATTTGTAATGTGGCACTGTCAAGTATCAACAATGCGATTTTATCAGTTAGGTGCTCCACCTTCCAGTTTCCTCGGTTCAGATGGACTAACGATATCTCCTCCTTACAAGGACACATTTAAGATAACTCATATTATATACTGGATCCTCCGTTTTATTTTCTATTATTAGTAGTAGCAGTTTACATTAAATAGTAATTGTAGCAGTATAAATTAAAAACATAAAGTATGATTGCCCTGAATTCTATATATTTTGATAAAAATCTAGCCTTCTTGAGTGATTAATGCCACTTCTTGGAAATCAAACAATTAAAATACATTCATTAATATTATGGTCCCCTACTGGGCTCCCTTTTCAAAGGCTTAATATGGACAGGTCTGGAATTAATCTGGGTAATTGTTACTTTGAATCATAACATACAAAACAGCTATTTTATAAATAAGATTTAAGAAACATATTTTACATTTCCATTTGGTGTCTTTAATTATAAATGTTTTTCACAATGTACCTTAGTGTCACCAAACACTTGACATATTTGGTCCCTTAAAACCCTTTTGTTCTAGGGTGAGTCAGCTTCAAGAGAGAATCAGCATTTAATATATCGTGGGTCTTCCCTCTCAAAATACTTATCGGGAAAACACCTCTCCATGTAAATATGAAAAAGAAACAATTATTCACATAATTCATTATTTTTCTTCCTGGAGGCTGAAAGCTCAGGTTATGTATTTATTTATACAATAATTTATTTGTTGTTAAAATACCTCATCCTCATTAGTATTTTCACCTTGAAGGAGAAAATGACTGCTCGAACCAGGTAATTTTGCTTTAATGTTGAAAAGAGTTTTGTCAAAGAAGAAGCTCCAGCTATTTTCTAAAATTCAATGTGGGGTCAGATGTGAGTTTCACCTTTGCAATATTTTCCCGTAGCCCCAGTGAAACAAATGGTACTTGGCTGGACAGACAATGCAAGTAACATGTCAATTCTTTGATTTAAAAAATGATGTTCGCCAGTATCTTATGCTGTGAAATAGTAGAAACCATAGTCTAGTTTATTTATTTTTTTACTTTTTAAAGATTTTATTTATTCATTTGAGAGAGTGATAGAGTGAAAGCTGTGGGAGAGGGACAAGAAGACTCCCTGCTGAGCAGGGAGCCCCAGAGGACTAGGATGACAACACAGGGCTTGATCCCAGGACCCAAGCAGACGCTTAAGCGACTGAGCCATAGTCTAGTTTATAATTGAGCTGAAATCTAAGTGTGCAGGCGGGTGTTACAATGTCATACTCACTATCAGATTTCAATGGAGGTGATCAGAAAGAAAGACAAGCCAAAATTCCAGTGAATGTTTTGCATATTTATAAAGTGGAACACCAGATAGATAGATGATAGATAGACACTATTTAAACTGTCATACACTTTCACCTTCAAGTTCATCACAGGTAGAGGAATTCAGCTTAAGAAGGAAACCAACTGTCTGGGTAGAAATTTGTCCAAAAAAGAATATCCAAGAGTGACAGGAATGATACCACCACTTGTAACATTACTACTATATTAGATAAATAACAACAAATATAATCACTCAAGAAAAATATTTGATTAAACTATGTAGTCTTTCTTATGTAGATATCCTTAGTCCCTGAGAAACAGTAAGAGTAAATTATATTTTTAAATAACAAACACAAATCTACTCAATATTAGCTAATAGATTGGGAAGTGAGCAAAAGTATACATTTATATATATCAGATATATATATTTATCTATACCTATATATTGCTGCTTACAAGAAATTATAAGATAAATGCTTTTGAGTAGTTAAGTGGAAGACATGCTGATTTTATTTAAAAAAAAGAAGAGCATGGACATATTTATTAGGTGACTTATATTGTATTATTAATACGTGTAAAAGATGAATTAATAGTAAAAATTGGGGTCCAAGATTTGCCAGGCTTTGAAATAGAAACATATTGGTACAAGTGTAAATGGAAAGATACAGGTCAGAGAAGGATCAAGAATTGAAGATGACAAACATAAATATAGACAGCCCTATAGACTTGAATTTTTGATACCCAAGAGTATTTAATTGTAGTAATTGAGGGCACAAATACTAAAAACATGCTGCATTGGTTTGAAATTCATTTGCGCCCCTATTAGTATAGTAACCTTGGGTGGGTGACTTTTCTGTGACTCAGCTTCCTCAAATTTAAAGTGGCCATGGTAATTTCATGATTATGTTTGAGAATTTAGTAAGTTAGTAGGTAAAGCTCTTAGAATGACAACTAGGACCTTAAAAAAGGGTATGTGTGTGTTGTGGGTGGTTGTTCTTTCTGAGACAACTTATGGTAATGAGTTGAAGTACAGAAAACTGTGGTCAAAGAATAGGAGGACTGGGGAAAAGATCTCAGAAATAAAGAAGTTACTTGCTGCAGACAAGACCCTGGAGGGATTCTACTTCCAAGTAATGCAGAAAATTATCTTGCTTTTAAGGTAATTAAAGAATTAAAGGTTGGTACTTTTGGATATAACATATTTGATTATATCAATTTTTTTATGTTAATGGCATGATTTGGAGTAAGAAAATAACACTTTAAGTTGGCTATTAAAGATTTTGATGGAAGCAGTTTCTGGATTATAACAGGTATGTAAAGAGGGTAATAAAGAGAAATTACATGTGACCCAAAAGATAAATGGTTTAATATGAAGGAGGAAGAATAATGATTTAGAGGTGCAGGGGGAGAAGACTGTCACAGACGCACACCATCAGGAAAAAAGAACTCTAAACACTAAGAAAACTGCAGAGAAAGCAGCAACTCAAGAGTAGAAAAGAATTTCAGTGAGTGCGTGAATGAAAATGTGGATGCCACTAAGTTTGTTAATATTGTAGCAGAATTTCATATGTCATATGGAAAGATTGGGGAGGATGGAGAATCACATCAGAGAGGAACTCAAGGTAGTAAGAACACAGCAGGTGTATTTTGAGCAGCGGTCATAACTGGATAGGACTGGATTGTCTTATGTGGTGGTTGGTGTAACTTTAGTTAACCATAATGATGCAAGTCTCACAAGTCCTCAGCTGGAAGAGAGTTTAAGCATTCAGATATTGCCTCAATAGATCACACTACCTAGTGAATGTTTTTATTTGCAGATTCCAGGAGATATCCTGGGTGTCCTGAATTTGAGGGATCACACAAGATTTGAGGACTGGATTATAACAGATTCATAGAAAATGCTGGTGAGATGAACTGAATGACGAAAATTGTGACTAAAGGCAGTAATATTCCCAAAGGGAAGAAATTTTATCATGAGTTAAATGGTTTCTGTATTCTTGAGCATTTGCTTATATTCCCTCAATCATATTTTTCTATCAAATAAACAGGTAACTATTTTTGTTTGTATGCATTTTTGTCAACATTCCCTTCCTTGGGTAGGTTTGAAGGAGAAAACACACTTACTTTAACTGCTATCATAAATGAATTGTTAGAATCATTTTTCTCATAGAAATATGCTCATTAGTTCTGGGTACATGGGCTACAATAAAATGCTTTACAAGTATCAGAACACACCAGAAATTTGTATTATTGAATCAAAATCAAGCATTCTTGAATTATTAACAAATTCTTATATACTAATATAGGAAAAGTATATCACTAAACCAATACATGTAAGGTGAACAGTCAGAATATAAAAATGAAATTGCAAATTCCTTTTTTTCCCCAATAACTATATTGTTCTACATCATTTTGTTGCTGTTAATTAAGTTTTAGGAGGGAAGGCCACTTTTGCAAAAGCTTCCACATAGAAATTATTTCAAGTAATTGTTTTTCTCCTATGACATATGTTAGTCTATTGCAGGAAATAATAGTGACATTCAACTACTAAGTTTGTCTCCAACGGAAACATTAAAATCATTATATTTTTCTTATAAAGTCAACTTTGATTTAGTCACTTTAATGACAAATCTAAACCATGACTGCTGGGTTCTGGGAACAAATTTTAATCAGATTTTAAAAAAGAGCTATCTTGTTATATGTAGAAAATGAATTAAATAAACTTAGGTACCTACTTCCATTTTAGGAAGTAGATCTCCATTAAAAACACAATAGAAATTATAATTGAGAGCACTGTTCTTTGTGATAGATACTTTTAATGTCCAAATTCCTATTAATGATAGCACTTAACTATGATACTCTGAAGACAATACGAGAGGTAAATTGTTTGCTTGAGAGACCAATGCCTATCACTGCCAAGAGTTGCTAATAATACGTTACATGACCTTAGATAAAAACATACAGTATTTCTTTTGAAGAGTGGAAGGATTACACGTTCCATGTTAAAAAGCTGCATGCTATTTTAAAAAAACACAACAGCACTCCTGCTGTTTTTTAGCGTTCATATTACTGGAACTAGTATTGTAAATTAGCTTCAGAGTCTCTAGGTAAATCACAGAGAACCTCCTCTCTCTGTTTTTGTGAATTTTTCCCAGTGAAGTATATAAAAGTCACAGGAAAAAATGACATAAATCATAATTTCTGAACAAAACAGGAAAAACTAAACACCATGGCTATTCCCAAAAGATTAGATAACTCTAATTTAAATAAATTTCAGGCAAGACTGGCGCTTCTAATAAGCAACTACGTTATGTGATTCAATCCCAAACATGTGAGCTCAACTATGAATTGTTCAATTACAAAGGTGTGGTATAGAGGCACTACTAAAGGGAAACATAAGACAATGAAATAACATCTCAGTTGATATACTAGGTAGAGAATTAAGATTCAAAGAAGAGTTCTTAGGGCACCTAGGAGGCTTGGTTGGTTAAGTGCCTGAAACTTGGTTTCAGCTCAGTCATGATCTCAGGGTGATGGGATTGAGCCCTGCATCAGGCTTCATGTTCAGCGAGGAGTCTGCTTGAGATTCTCTCCCTCTCCACCTACCCCTGCCCCCGCTTGTGTGCACCTGCTCTCTCTCTCTCTCTCTGGTAAATAAATAAATCTTAAAAAAAAAAAGAGAGATTCAAAGAAGAGTTCTCAAAGGAATGAAAATTTAGAAAAGGTATGACGTGATGTTCATTTCCTAATTTTTTTTAAACAGTGATTTATAAGAGAATGCATTTGTTGCATAAGATTATTACATTAGATTAAGTCTCAGAAATTGAATGATAACAGATACACCTCTGAAGTATGGTGACTAGACAAAAAGAGAAAGATAAACAATAATGCATAAAGTCTTATCGCTTATTGCAAATAGAGGAATCATCTAAAATTACTGAAAATTTGTTATTCTAGCTGTTGGTTTGCATTGTTTGTGTGTGTGTTTTTCTAAGCAGAAGACTGCATATGCATTAATCTATTTCTTAATATAATTTATTTATATTTATATTATAATTTAAATACAAAAGAAATGAATAAAAATTACAAATATGTAGAATATATTTCTTGAAGTAAAGTATATGATTACATATGACTGGCACAAATATCAAAATAGTTCTAAATGTTGTAAAGTTTATTTTACAAGAATACAGAACAGTGGCAGAAATCGGTCCAAATACAGTAGGCATACTTGCCCCTGCAAGAAAGTAACACAAAATAATTGAAGGATAATCAAAAATATATTATCCTACCAGTTTCTGAAAAGAACAGAAATATGTGAAAGATAAATTCCTCAGGAAAATAGAAAAGAACACCAAGTGGACTCAGTTCTACAACTGAAGACTTAAAGGTGTAAGTCCTGAAGGACACAACTGACTTCTAGTCAATTAAATTCAGTATGTGCAACCCTTTCATGGAGCTTTTATGTGTCTTAGGACTATTTAAGCCATTGTTTACCCATGTCTTTAATAAGGGACATTTGTTTTATTCTATTCACAAGTCACTAAGTGACTGTCAACAGGACTTTACCTGAGATGGGCTGCAGATCTATTTTATTGGTTCTTAGATCTGCTCTGAATTGAGTTTAGAGTGTCTATTAACTTATTTAACAAGAATGTCTAAATGCAAAATTCATGTACTTTATGTTATATACAAATACAACTGTATAGGCCACATATAAACTCAGTGAAAAATATATGTTTGCACAATAATAAATCAAGGTCATTTTATTATTACTACCATGTCTAAAGTTACATTTGCAACCATTTGTATTAGGTTAAAAAGGAGAATAGTGTTAACAACTATGTAGGAAGAAACCAAAATGCGCAAACACATAATTTTAATAATAATTATGATGTGGTAAAATGAAATTTTAGTATCATTGAAATAATAAGTTATATTTACAAACATCGGTGTTTAATAATGAAATATATTTAAAAGCTAGACTGTTGATATTACCCCCAAAAAAAGAAATAAGGTATTAAAAACTCCGTATTCAATGTTAATTATAGTCACACATATAGATAGCCATAAAATGTGACATATTGAGGAAACTATAAAGCTCAATTTTTAGGCAGTTTTAAACCCTATGACCTTAATTAATTAATACGTTTGTTGACAATTTTAGGGACACCTGGGAGGCTCAGTCGGTTAAGCATCTGCCCTTGACTCAGGTCATGATTTCAGGGTCCTGGCTGGGATCGAACCCACATCAGGCTCTCCACTCGGTAGGGAGTCTGCTTCTCCCTCTCCCTCTGTTCTCTCTCTCTCTTTCTCTCAAATAAACAAATAAAATCTTTTAAAAAATGTTTGTTGACATTTTAAAGACTGCATAAGTAGTTTTCTCTCAGGTGACAGTAACAGCAGGGCTAAGCACATAACATATTTGCATTAAATATTCCTGTGAAAATTCCATTATTTAAAACTTAAATACTCTATCTCCTTTTGGCAGAGTATGTAACAGAGTACTTGTCAATCTTATGCAATAAATGAGTATACCATGGACCCCAGGAGAGGAAAATAATCTCTGCTAGTGTTTATTTATTTATTTATAGAGCTTCTGTAACTTTTCAGCTACTTGTTTGATATCACTCCAGGATAGCTCAACAAAATATCAATTTTGGAATGCTCCTTATAAAATCATAATCTCTTCCTAAGGCATTTAAAACCCTATACTTTTCCAGAGTTTCCTATCTCAGGCAAGTATACTATCATATTACCCGTAAACAATCCATTACAAAGTAATATCAAAGTCATTTAATAAATATTACTTTAATGCACCCTTTAATCCTTTCTTTGCATATATACCAACAATTTTCTTTTCTGAATCTTTTGCCTGAAGTAATGCAATAGCTTGCTGATTGGATTCCTACACCTTTCTGGTCCTCTCCACCTTATACTCAGTAATTAAGACAGAGAATCATTTTATCATATTCGTGATCTCCAAACTAGAAATGTTTAAGCAACACATGAAATTCTATATTTTTCTATGGTATTTGAAATATACCACAACTTTATAAAAATAATAAAATAAAATGATTAGGGGAAAGTAGAAATGACTCCAAGATCAAATATGAAATATTAGAGTAATCCAAGATAGAACAGAAATATTTGGAACTCAAGTTTTGAACTAAATGGCTTCTGCTACTTTGTAAGTTTCAGTGATAACACAGTCTATAAATGCTTGGGACAGATAATCTAGTCCTCTAGATAAGTTTAGGAGGTTAATTTTAAATGGAAATTATCTACAATCATAGGTCAAGAGTAAATATTTCCTATGAGACATTTTAAATATTTCTTGAATTGCAGTCATGTGATATGCTTTCATCTATTAATATAAATTCTGATTATAAATTGTCAATGTACGTCATCCTTCTGCTTTAATAATTTTCAGCCTAAAAACAATGAAACAAAGCAACGCCATGGCTCATTATTTAAAAAATGATGCATAATCAATGTGTAAAATACCATTATTGTAAATCTCTCTTCCTGATTTTGGCAGATTTAGGAGATTGGAAAATGTGGTATGTTGAAAAATAGTAATAATAAAGATATCCATGCCCTGATCCCTGGAATCTGGAATGTTATGTTATATAGCATAGTAGAACACTGGAGATGTGATTAAGATGAAGATCTTGAGATGGGGAGAGTGTCTTGGATTATCTGGGTGGTCCTTAAATGCAATTACACGTATCCTTGTAAGAGGGAGCCAGAGGTGGATGATTTCACACATACAGAAGGTAGTTTGTCACTGAGGAAGAGATAGGTGATGAAGAATGATATGGCTACAGGTAAAGGATTGGTGGAAGCCCCCAAAAGCTGGAAGAAGAGAAAAGACTTCCCCAGAGCCCTGTTGACATCTGAAATCAGCCCAGTGAAACTGAATTTGGACTTCTGACCTCTGGGACTGAGAGAGAATAAATCCTATTGTTTTAGGCCAACAAGTTAATAGTAATTTATTACAGTACCCACAGGAAAGAAATACAGGGGATGGCAAAGTAAATTGTTGATAACATATTAGCTGATTTTCTTAAACTTTGACTTTTCAGGAGTATCAAAATGACTTAAATCACATTTCTTATTTATTATTTACTTCCTTCTAATACACACCTTTTTTATTATCTACTTTTATTATCTAATACACACCTTATTTATTATCTACTTCCTTCTAATACACACCTTTTCATGATATAATATTAATATTATACATTTGAATGCAAAACAAATATCAAACATTTGGTGTGTGAGTGTATCATGTTTCAATTATTCCCCCAAAACTGAAAGCTAATAATTGTAGTAAGAATATTCTAATGGTAATATTAAAATAAAATATAAATATTCTCCCTCTTCCTCTCTCTCTATGATCTCTCTTGCTTTCTCCCAAATAAATAAAATCTTTAAAAAAAATGAAATAATAATAAAATATAAATAATTCCTGCATTAATCATAGAGATGTCTTTATTTTGTTTTAAAAATCTTTCCATGTTCTCTTTCTAGCAATACAAGCTAGGCTTTTTCAGGTCTACTTTCCTGCTAGTATTAACTATAAAACCAGGAAAAATTATTTTCATCCATTCGAAAGCATCACAGAGTTAATAATGTAATCAGAATTTATAAGATAAAAAATCTAAGAAATAAGAGAAACCAAAAGAGGTGATCGAGGCATTTGGTGCTGTTTTTCTCCTTGGGTCATTTGATGATTTCCAGGGTTTAAAAGAAGAGAAGCTGAGCAGATCTTTTCTTTTTTTCCAGAATGAAAGAACTGACAATAGAAATGTATTTCAAGTGTGCAAACCTTGAGAAGGCCCTAGTGAATACTCCATGCATTCAGGATTACACCTTTCGAAGAATGTTAGACTATATTGTGACTGAAGCTCAGTGCTGGACCATTCTTTTTTTTTTTTTTTTTTAAAGATTTTATTTATTTATTTGAGAGAGAGAATGAATGAGAGAGAAAACACAGGCAGGGAGTGTGGCAGAGGCAGAGGAAGAAACAGGCTCCCCACTGAGCAGGAAGTCTGATGCGGGGCTTGATCCCAGAACCCCAGGATCATGACCTAAGCTGAAGGGAGACTCCCAACTGACTGAGCCACCCGGGCGCGCCAGGGCTGGATCATTCTAATCTTGGAATTGATTAAGATGATCCAGTTTAGTACTGTGCCTACTCCACTGCCTGCCAGAAAGAAATTTAAACTGTCTAAGCCAGAAAATAATATTCAAAATCACACACACTGTCTACACATTGTTTTTATATGTAATATTTAACATTGTCTGAATAAACTAGAAATAGAAGGAAACTGCCTCAAATTAGTAATAGGCATTTAAAAATACCTTACAGATGACATCATATTTAATAATGAAAGACAAGATGCTCTCCTGAAATTGGGAAACTTTCATGGATGTCTGAATTGACCACATTTATTAAACATTGTGCAGAGTCCCTAACTAGTACGATAAGGCAAGAAACAACACATACAATCTATTCAGATTGATAAGGAAGATAAAAATCTATTAGATAAGAATCCAATCTATTCTAAGACATTACCTAATTGTCTACACAGAAAATCCTAAAGAATTTATAAAAATGTTTCTAGCAGACACATGAAAAAATGCTCAACATCACTCAACATCAGGGAAATACAAATCAAAACTACAATGAGATACCACCTCACATCAGTCAGAATGGCTAAAATTAACAACTCAGGAAACAATAGATGTTGTCCAACAACTGGAGACTAGAGGAACAATTTGTAGTAAATCAAAAAATAGTAGTATTTTTCAACAATAAGAGAATGAATTGTTAATTACTGCAGGAACATGAATAAATATTATTGTAAGCACTGCATTAAGTGGAAAGGCTAGAGGGAAAAAAAGCTACACAAAGTATACTTTCAAATATTGACATTATGTAAAAAGAAAAATTACAGGGAAAGAGATCAAGGCTGAGATGATGGGGATACTCAGAGAAAAGAGACATTGGGGAGCTTCCTGCTGGAATGGCAATACTCTATACTGTGACCGTGGTAGTAGTTACACGACTACGCTGTTGAAACTCACCAAACACTACATTTAATAGGTTTAATGTTAGTGTATGTAATTTATATCTCAATAAATATCACTTAAATATATAAAGAAGATGTTGCTAAGGAAATTAAAAGGCAAGTCAAAACTTAAAAGAAAACGTTCAGTAAGGAAGAAGTAAAATTTTCACCATTTGCAGATGACATGACACTATATACAGAAAATCCTGAAGACTGCACAAAAAACTACTAGAACTGATGAATGAATTCAATGAGGTCTCATGATACAAAACCAATGTACAGAACTCTACTGCATTTTTTACACTAATAATGAAGCAGCAGAAAGAGAAAACAATCCCATTGTACCAAAAATAATAAAATATCTAGGAATATACTCATCCAAGAAGGTGACAGACCTGTATTCTGAAAACTATAAAACATTTACAAAAGAAACTGAAGATGTTACAAAGAAGTGGAAAGATATGTCATGCTCATGGATTGGAAGAATGAGTACTGTTAAAATGCCTATATTATCCAAAAAAAAAAATCTACACATTTAATGCAATTCCTATCAAAATATCAACAGCATTTTCCACAGAACTAGAACAAATAATTCTAAAATTTGTATGGAACCAGAGAAGACCCCAAATAGCCAAAGCATTCTTGATAAAGAAGAGTAAAGCTGGAGAAATCACTATTTGGGACTCCGAGTTATATTACAATGCTGTAGTGATTAAAACAGGATGGTACTGGCACAAAAATAGGCATATAGATCAATAAAACAGAACAGAAAACCCAGAAATAAATCCACCACTATACGGTCAATTAATCTTGGACAAAGCAGAAAAGAATATCCAAAGGGAAAAAAATCTCTTCAACAAATGGTGTTAGGAAAACTGGATTGCTATATGCAAAAGAAAAAAAGAAAACCTGAACCATTTTCTTTTTTTTTTAAGATTTTATTTATTTATTTGACAGAGAGAGAGACAGCCAGCGAGAGAGGGAACACAAGCAGGGGGAGTGGGAGAGGAAGAAGCAGGCTCCCAGCAGAGGAGCCCGATGTGGGGCTCGATCCCAGAACTCTGGGATCACGCCCTGAGCCGAAGGCAGACGCTTAACGACTGAGCCACCCAGGCACCCCTGAACCATTTTCTTACACCATACACAAACATAAATTCAAAATGGACTAAAGACCTAAATGTGAGACCCGAAACCATAGTAATCCTAGAAGAGAACATAGGCAGTAACTTCTTTGACATTGGTCCAATAAACTTTTTCTAGAAGTGTCTTCTGAGGCAAGGGAAACAAAAGCAAAAATAAACTGTTGGAACTACATCAAAATAAGAAGCATCTGCACAATAAAATAAACAATCAATAAAACTAAAAGGCAACGGAATGGGAGAAGATATTTGCAAATGATATATCCTATGAAGGGTTAGTATCCAAAATACATGTGAAATTATAAAACTCAACACTCAAAAAACAAATAATTCAATCTCACACCTTCCAGAATGGCTAAAATCAACAACACAAAAAACAACAGATGTTGTCTAGGATGTGGAGGAAAAGGAACATTTTTGCACTGTCGGGAATGCAAACTGGTACAGCACTGTGGAGAACAGTATGGAGGTTCCTCAAAAACTTAAAAATAGAACTACACTACAATCCAGCAACTGCACTACTGTGTATTTACCCAAGGAATACAGAAACATTAATTGAAAGGGGTTCCTTCCCCAACCCATGTTTATAGCAGCATTATTTGCAATAGCCAACATATGGAAGCAGCCCACATGTCCATCAATTGATGAATGGATAAAGAAGCGGTATATATACAATGTAATACTGTATAAATAAAAAAAGAATGTAAAAAGAATAAAAAGCCATAAAAAAGAATGCAATTTTGCCATTTACAACGACATGGATGAAGATGAGTGTTTAATGCTTAGCAAAATAAGTCAGAGAAAGACAAATACCATATGATTTCACTCCATATATGGAATTTAAGAAACAAAACAAACAACCATAGGGGGAAAAAAAAGAGAGAGAGAGGTAAACCAAGAAACAGACTCTTAACTATAGAGAACAAACTTATAGTTACCAGAGGGGAGGTGGGTGAGGGTGAGTTAAACAGGCTATAGGGATTGAGAAGTACACTTGTGATAAGCACTTGTGATAGGAACTCATTCATCACTGGTGGGAATACAAAATGGTAGGGCCACTTTGGGAGAAAATTTGATAGCTTCTTAAAAGCTAAACATAGTCTTACAATACAATTCAGCAATCACACTTTCAGATTTTTATTCAAATAATTTGAAAATTTGTGCCCACACAAAAACTGGCATGTTAATATTTCTAACAGTTTTATTTATAATCGCCAAAAACTTGAACTAAGATGCTTTTCAATAGATGGCAGATTCATACCATGGAATAGTAATAAGTGAGAAAAAGAAATAAGCTACCAATCATGAAAAAACATAGATGAATCTTAAATGTATATTGTTAAGTGGAAGATGCCAGTCTGTAAAGAATATATGTTGTATGATTGCAATTATATGGCATTCTGGGGGAAAAAAAACTTATAGTAATGGCCAGAGATTTAGGGGGGGAAGTTATATAATAATGCACATAACCAAAACTGCACTCTGTGACCCAGAATCCCATTTCCTATCTATACTCTCCCCAAAATGTGTACATTACTCACCAAAAGACATATACCATATATACTGGTATGCTCATAATAGCATTATTGTTAGAGTCAGTATCTAGGGGAAAAAACAGGTAAAAAATAAAACAATGTCCAACAATAGGAGAATGCTAAATAAAATATGTTATGTTCATAGAATAATTCCTTTAATGTATACCATATAGTATGAAAGTAAACTAAAATTAGTTATATATACCTAATGGATGAATCCCATGAACATAATGGTGAATGACAAAAGCCAGATATAAAAGAACACATTCTAAATGCTCCATTTACAAATGTTTAGAGGGTCACAAGTAAGCTGTGAAGTCAAAGTCCTCAAATGGGCCTAGCACACTTATTTTAAAATACATGCAAGTCAAACATTCCATGTTGGCAGTAACAAAGTAGAGTAATGTCAAAGAATATTTCATGTTGTGGATTCATTAAGGAGATGTTCAGAAAATGAAATCAAAATGTCTTGCTAATTATGAAGTTGTCAGTGCAAAGGTAAAAGAGGAATCATCTGTGAAAGTAAGGTTTCTGCTTTGTGTATGCTGCAGATGACATAACGGACAGGAAGAGAAAAGCTTGGAGGATGAAGTTAAAGAGAAGCAACATTTAATTTTAGAGTGTTGAGCTGGAGCTTCGAGAGAAATACCTAAGTGCATGCTGACACTTAAGTCCGCCTCATCATGGAAATATTTTCATTGCAGACTGTTTATTTTTGTCAAAGGTATCTAGTATTTTGCTTGGTTAATAAGAGACGGAGAAAGTATCATTGATTCTCTCAGACCAAATATTCTTTGATTTGCTTTAATATTTTATTTTCTCAATCTAAAAATACATTTAATTCATAATATATTACATATTTTATATAAAATTTCATTTTATGTTTACTTCATTATGTTATTTGACTAATTGAAAATGCAATCTAAAATATTTTTAAATATTTTTATAAAGCTCTGGTTGATCTAAAAATGTATTAATTTTTACAGTGATGATGATACACCCAGTCCAAAAAATACAAATATAGTGTCTTGGTGAATATAATCAAAGTGTTATGGTATAGTTTGCATAAACTGAAGTCATTTTTGGCTAGAATACATGTCAAAATATGTAGTAAGCTTAAAGTGTTCTAGGGTTGACCGATATTGCCCCTTACTTTGGTAGAATAGGTAAATATTTTCTGTTCAGCTCCATACACAGTGGCTATTATAAAACCATTTAAATAGTCATTAGAAGTAATATTTTGTTGGAGAACAAAATGCCATACACAGCATTTAACTCATGCTTTTTATGGGTTTAGCTCTATGCTAGTCATTGTGTTTAGAACACTACATAGTATTCCCTGCTCTCAAAAAATTTACAGAAGATTAGAGGTACAAACAGGCAAATTACAATAGCATTGTCATGTAGTACACGCTATAATAGGTATATTTCTGGGAATAGGGGTAAACAGAGGTGGAAAAGCCAGCATAATGTGTGTATTGGTATCTCAGTGACTCTTAAGGATGAGAGGAATTTGCACTAAAAATAAAAGAATGAAAGAGAGTTATTGGCACAGAGAGTAGCACATGTAGTCACCAGAAGGGAAGATAAAGAATGGCACATTTGGAGAGTAGTAAGAAAGTCACTATAAATTTAACACAAAGTAATAGTGGCCTATAAAAGACTAGAAGGATAAACATGGGTAAGTTTATAAAGGAATGTTTATGTATATGGCGCACTAAAATGTCTGGACTTTCTCCTGAGGGTAATGGAAGCTCTTAAATACTATTAGGCAGACAAGTGGAATGGAGATATTTGCATTTTAGAAGCATTTTTATGTCTTCACTAAGAAGTATATATATATATATTATGGGACAAAAGAAAAGCAGCAGTAAGAACAATCTGGAGTGGTTGTAGAAATCCAAGTCAAAAGTGGTAATGGTGATGTACACGAATAAGGGGCACGTGGTATGTAGAAAAGTGAATGCACTTAACAAATAATTAGCAGAATCAGTTATCAATTTGATAATTGATGGGCTGTCTATGTGATGACAGAGGGAATTGTGAAGGGTGAGGCTTAGGTTTCCAGCTTGTGTAACTGTAGTTGGAGATGGAAAGCCCAAGAAAGTAAAAAAAAAAAAAAAAAGAACTGGTGTGTAGAAGATAAGATCAGTCTGGGACTTACTAAGTTGAAGTCTCTTGGGAACTTCTCATGCCTATTTCTTGAATGGGAAGTTTAATTTATGGCTTTACAAAAAGACAAATATTGACTCTGGATAAATACGTGAGAAAAATCAATGTACACAACGTAACTGAAGAGATGCTTAGGACCATCACCCAGAAATAATGCTCAGAGTAAGAAGGGGCTTAAAGGCTAAAAACAGGAAAATCAGCAGAAAAGTGTCCAGAAAAGAAAGGAAATTGTGATATCTTAACAATATCAACACAGACAATAAAAATAAGTCAAAGGATGAAAAAAATCTATTGGGTTAGAATTTTTAAGTTCTTTTGTAATTATGTCAACATCAGTTTCAGCAAAATCATTCCAACAGAAATGAGCCTGCAGGGGCACCTGTGTGGCTCTGTTGGTTAAGTGTCTGCCTTCAGCTCAGGTCATGATCCAGGAGTCCTGGGATCAAGCTCTGTGCCAGGATCCCTGTTCAGCAGGAATCTGCTTCTCCCTCTCCCTCTGCCCCTCCACCTGCTTGTGCTCTCTTTCTTTATCTCTCTCTCCCTCTCTCAAATAAAATCTTAAAAAAAAAAAAGGAAAAAGATATCAGCCTGCAATATAATGAGAAATAACTAAGAAGCAAGGCATTTGAAGGTAAATTACAATTGCATTGATAGGACGCTTACTAAAAAGGGAAGGAAATAGATCACCGTAAGTACAGATGTCAGAGGCCAAGGTTTTTTTCTAAGGTATAAGATAACAACTTGTGTTCAGCCATTGCACTACTGGGTGTTTACCCCAAAGATACAGACGTAGTGAAGAGAAGGGCCATATGCACCCCAATGTTCATAGCAGCAATGTCCACAATAGCTAAATCGTGGAAGGAGCTGAGATGCCCTTCAACAGATGACTGGATTAAGAAGTTGTGGTCCATATATACAATGGAATATTACTCAGTTATCAGAAAGAACGAATTCTCAACATTTGCTACAACATGGACGGCACTGGAGGAGATAATGCTAAGTGAAATAAGTCAAGCAGAGAAAGACAACTATCATATGATTTCTCTCATCTATGGAACATAAGAACTAGGAAGATCAGTAGGGGAAGAAAGGGATAAAGAAAGGGGGGGTAATCAGAAGGGGGAATGAAACATGAGAGACTATGGACTATGAGAAACAAACTGGGGGCCTCGGGGGGGGGGAATGGGATAGACCGGTGATGGGTAGTAAGGAGGGCACGTATTGCATGGTGCACTGGGTGTTATACGCAACTAATGAATCATTGAACTTCACATCGGAAACCAGGGATGTACTCTATGGTGACTAACATAATATAATAAAAAATCATTAAATAAAAAAATAAGATAACAATTTGTGTTAATTCACATGCAAAAATAAAGTAGAACATTCACTGGTGATTGGGACTTCCAGAAAGTTAGGATATCTTTTCCTAAAAAAGCAACAGTAAACTGGAAAAAACTTTCAAAACCACCATTCCTGGAACCAAGTAATTGAAAGAAAGCATTCAACATACAACAAATTGAGTGGCATTTATTTAAGGAATACTGGGAGCTTCCAATTTCCTGTTCCACATGTAAGGATCTTCGAAGCTACCACTCTGTCCTAACGACAAGTAAAAGGTTGAACAGACTAAAAAATCAACAATTCTTGGGCTTTTGAGGGAGAGAAGGAGAGAAGGCAAACCACTGTTCCCACGATGGAGAGACAGAAAGGCAAATACAGGGAGTCATGGCCCGCAGAGTATTTCATGAATGGATTCTAAGAATGTTAGTCCTATGCAATAATGCACTATAACATTAAAATAGGTTGAATTTATAGATTTGGGGTATACTTAATGATTTTGGATTTAAAAGGCTAGCCTACATAGTTGGAGGTGACTCAAGAATTTGAAATACTGACTGAAACTTGATTTTTCAATTGTGTTGGCTTAAATTCAATTAGGTCGAGATACTAAAAATGTCCTAGAATAATGAAGAGAAAAAAATCCCAAAGGTTTAGAGAGATGGGAATGCTGGAGTGTATTTATCACGTGCTACTGGCAAACCCACCCACCTGATATATTCTGCAGCAGGTAAAGAATATATTCACTTCACTAAAACTTAAGATGCCTAACGAGGGCTGTACCATCATCCTCATAAACTCTGTTGTGCTGGTTTGTAGACCATAAATGATGATGAGAAATGTTATCACTGAAATGGATGAGATGATTTCCTTGAATATAATTACATCGGGAGCAACGGACACAAATATTAGTACTTAATAATAAGAGACAAAGTAAGATGCCATAATAGGCTGCAACAATTAAGTAGTACTCAAAATTCTTTGTACTTCATCTTTGCAGTGGCCTATTAATGATGGATGACTGGCAATAAAATATGAGATTAATACCCTAATTATTACTTGATATATATTATAGAAAAAATTCTTTTGGTTGAGAGAAGATTTATTTGTATTGTCACACTGGAAAATAATAAAACTAAAGAAATGTCTAGACTATTCAAAGTTCTGTGATCCCTTGAGTTAGTAAGAGGCTAGATTTTCTTATGGAAAGACCCTACAATATTGAGAAATGCAAGCTGTAATTATGCTTCCAAGGCTATCTCTAAAGGAACTGAGACCATTTATAAAGATGACAGAGTACTCGAAAATGGGAATTATTTAGGACTTTTGAGGATATATAGACATTAACTTTAATATAATGCAATTTCCTGAGGACCAAAAACAATACTCAGTCTATGGTAGTGAGAAGATAAGAGGAAATTTTGACACAAGGCCGTCTCACAGTGGAATAGTAGGCTTGCAACCCTACCCTGTAATTATTTTATCAGTTCTTAAATGCATAATTGGAATAAGCATAATCTATACTAGATCAGAGGCTCAATTTTGGCAGGTATGCCTTCCATTTTCTTTTCCATAATCATAGTAGGCATAGTCCAAAATCCCAACATTAGATCCTGAACTTATGGATTGAGAGACATTTTTATTTACTATACATTCTGCCCAAATTTAATTTACACCTACTGGCCAGATGTGACTGTTGCACCCCTTTTTTTTCTTCTTCTTCTTTTTTTTTTTTTTTAGTATGTTATGTTAGTCACCATACAGTACTTCATTAGTTTTTGATGTAGTGTTCCATGATTCATTGTTTGTGTATAACACCCAGTGCTCCTTGCAATATGTGCCCGCCTTAATATCTACTGGGCTAACCCATCCCCCCACTCCCTCCCCTCTGAAACCCTCAGTTTGTTTCCCAGCGTCCACAGTCTCTCATGGTTCATCTCCCCTTCTGATTCCCCCCCTTCATTTCCCCCTTCCTTCTCCTAATGTCCTCCTTGCTACTCCTTATGTTCCACATATAAGTGAAACCATATGATAATTGTCTTTCTCTGCTTGACTTATTTCACTTAGCATAATGCCCTCCAGTTCCATCCATTTTGATGCAAATGGTAGGTATTCATCCTTTCTGGTGGCTGAGTAATATTCCATTGTATATATGGACCACATCTTTATCCATTCATCTGTTGAAGGGCATCTTGGCTCTTCCACAGTTTGGCTATTGTGTGCAACCGTTTCACTTAGAAAAGTGGTCAGGTGTGCACAATATGTGAAAATGTTCATTCTAGCTTTTAAAATATGCACAGTACTATAAGTTACTCTTATCAGGATAATGAACCAAATGAATAGTTTATATCTTAGGGAACTGCAGAAATTAGTACCACAATTAAAGACTTGGAAGATGGAGAGATGAAGATTCCCATCACACCCCCATTTACCTGGCTGTATTTATGTCAAAGGAAGATGGAATCTAACACTAAGCTATGGATTACAGTCTTAATCAGATGGCTCTTCCACTTGCAAATGCTTTTCCTGATATGTTATCTCACCCCGAACAAATATTACCCAGCACTTGGTTTGCAGCTATCTGGCAAATGCTTTCTCTCCTTTATACAAATTTAAATGTATCATCACAAATCTGTTTGCTATCATCTGGCTGGGATGACAGTACAATTTCATGGTCTTGCCTCAGGACCATGCCAACCTTCCTATTTCTGCCCATAATCTCTCCAGTGCTATTTGATGTCTAATCTATGGATTTATGTCAGGCTCTAATGTAAATAAAAGCTTACTTGTATTATGTATTTATCTCATTGTAGGCCAATAACAAATAGTTTTCAAATCAGCCCTAGACCATGGGACTTTACTTTCAGTACCACTGATCAAGTTTACCAAGATCTTAATTATAATCCATGGACAATCACAGTGGCCAGTTAAATTCATGATGTCATGCTAATTGTACCTAACTGAAAAAAAACAAAACAAAAGAAAACTAGCAAGTCTGTAAGATTAATGTGTCTTACCAAAGGTATGTATCTCAGATAATGGGAGAGAAACCCACTAATAATATGTATCATGCATGAATCTACAACCTTGGTGAAATTTCTGTCCAGAGGTCTTGACCCTCCAAAATAAAAGATGGTTTTTTATATCTTACACTGACTTTGACAAAAAATAGGAATAATTCTTAATGTGGCTTTTGCAGTTTTAGAGACAATATAAGTCATATATGAGTGTGTTTCTATGGTTCACTAACGAGGTAGCCATAAAGTTGCCATTTTGAATAGGACTCAGAACAAGAGAAGGCTTTACAGAAATTTCAGTCGGCTATGAAAGCTATTCTGCTATTTTTGCCTCATGACCAAACAGATCTAAATATAATCTATGTATCCTTGACATGCAGAATATTGTATAGAGCCACCATAAAGTCTTAATAAGTGAATCAGTAAACCAACTTCCAGAGTTTTGGAAAAAGGACATACTTTTTCCTCTAGTTGTGAGAAATAGGTCTTGTCTCATTATTAGAATAATAAATTATGAATATGATAGAATCAAATAAACTTTTGATTATTATTTGGATTCTAGCTGATCCAACATATCATAAAATCATTCAAGTTACATGTGTATCCCATCATCAATTGCAAATGTATATACATGGTCAGGATTAAATAGGTCTTTATGATAAAAATGAATTCCAGAGGTGCCTGGGTGGCTCAGTCGTTAAGCGTCTGCCTTCGGCTCAGGGTGTGATCCCAGCGTTCTGGGATCAGGCCCCACATTGGGCTCCTCTGCTGGGAGCCTGCTTCTTCCTCTCCCACTCCCCCTGCTTGTGTTCCCTGTCTTGCTGGCTGTCTCTGTCAAATAAATAAATTAAATATTTTTTAAAAAATGAATTCCAGATGCATACGGCTCAGGTTCTCAGTGTACGTGATGTTGCTACCTATCCCCTTTACCTCATTCCACAGCAATGGGCTCATGGACGGTTTCCCAACACGAATGGATTTAGGAAGGAAAAAAAACGGTTTAGATTGTGTTAATTGATACGTGGGCATCAATGGAAATGATGGGTTCAGCATTAACATTCTAATTGAGAGTCTTCCTGATATGCACTAGTGAGAGGAAATGCCTCCTTAGGCAGAACTCTGAGTACTGCATCTGATTGTCCTGTTTTAACTGAAAATATCATTCAATCACAGTGGTTCAAGAGCAGTGTTCAAACGTTTGACCGGGTGATTAGAATCTTAGAGAGACCAGGACTGGAAAATTGTTGACTTAAATGTGCAAAAAAGAAGGTATGTGAATGGACTTCTCAAAAGCTACAGAGGATGTGAAGATACTTGTGTCCATTTGAACGTTTGCCAAAGAATATACACTGCAGAGTCAGCCCTTAATTATCAGAGGGACAGTATTTTATGACCTATGGATATCATTCTCCTTAGTTTGTTGTATGCACAATGCATGCAGGTACAAAGTGGCCATGACATTAGGCATTTAAAGGCTAAGCATGAGCTCAGCAATGTGAACTTTTCTTTGCTGAGTCTGGTCTGACTATTGCAATTTCTGATGGGCAAACCTGCCAAAACTGAGATCATTTCTTGAACTCCATTGGAACGGAATTTCTCTCCAATAAGAGAAAGAGAAAATAAAAAAGAGAGAAAATAAAAATGCCGGAGCTAGGTCAAATTTTTAGCTGAACCTTACTATGATTGGTCTTTGAGCTTTGCAAGATGCAGTTAAGGTTATGTAATCATGTGTCTTCTTGAAAAAGACTGAAAAATACATTTTAAGTGTATCAGTCAGGGTCAAATCAGTAAAATGAAAATTGCATGAGGCAACTGAACAAATTTAATAATTTGGCCACACAGAGGAATTATAGTCTAATAGTGAGAGATACAACACTCAATTCTACCACTTGACCCTTGAATCCAAGCACTCTTGTTGTACCATAAAATATTAAAAACATCTATCGAGTATGCAGCCCTTCAACCTAACAGAAAATTCTACCATAGTATTACACCAGTCCATAGGCATGAGCATACTGCTGCATATCTTTTGTTGTAAAACATTCCTTCAAGAGGAATGCTGAGTTGGGTACCGTGACTCTGGATAAGGCATTCCCTAAATCTACAGATGATGGTATTAACACAATCATTTAAAGTAAAAAGGTAAATCCATATTACAGTGAAGGCAGATGATGGCCTACTCAAAGAAGGGGTCCAGGGGCGCCTGGGTGGCACAGCGGTTAAGCGCCTGCCTTCGGCTCAGGGCGTGATCCCGGCGTTATGGGATCGAACCCCACTTCGGGCTCCTCTGCTGGGAGCCTGCTCTTCCTCTCCCACTCCCCCTGCTTGTGTTCCCTCTCTCACTGGCTGTCTCTATCTCTGTCAAATAAATAAATAAAATCTTAAAAAAAAAAACAAAAACAAAGAAGGGGTCCAATGTCGTTTTCTGCTTTTAGGTGACTGGTTGCTCTCCCTGGGGAAAGAATAGTTTATCAGAGGCTACCTCTCCACTGAGCTGTATTAAGAAGAGACTCCTTCCCGTCAATGACAGTTATTCTTTTGTGGTGTGTACATGAAGAGGGAGATATTATCTCCTTAGGAGTTATTTTAAAAAGCAGCATCACTAAAACTATTTCTTCAACCAATTCAACCACATGTTGCAAGGAATAATAATAATAAAAAAGATACAGAGGTAGTCTAGATTAAAAGAGACTTCACACTTAATGTAATGCAATGTAACAAGACATTATTTGAATTCCGGATCTAACAAAGTAAAACGTAAATGTGAACACTGACTAGACATGATATTATAAAGGACTTATGTTAATAGCATGGTGATTTCTTAAGTTCATATTTGATACAAACTAATAATTGGTTGGAAGAGGCTAAATGGAATAAAGTTGACACTGATGCTGAGGTTTGGATGATCAGTCATCGTATTATTTCCACTTTTTAATATCGTTAAAATTTTTTATAATGAAAAGTTTTTAAAGAATAAAAAAATTAAATTTCTTTGTTGCCCCACTTTTTTTTTTTTAAAGATTTTATTTATTTATTCAACAGAGATAGAGACAGCCAGCGAGAGAGGGAACACGAGCAGGGGGAGTGGGAGAGGAAGAAGCAGGCTCACAGCGGAGGAGCCTGATGTGGGGCTCGATCCCATAATGCCGGGATCACGCCCTGAGCCGAAGGCAGACACTTAACCGCAATGCCACCCAGGCACCCCTGTTGCCCCACCTTTTTAAATAAAAAATTTACCATTCTGACTTCTAGATGTTTGAGGGAAAAATACTTTCTAATTTCCTTGTACAACCCAAGACACTAGTTGTATTAGTTTGAGAATTATCAGAGTAAATAATTTCTTTAAGATTTGGTTTCACTATTTCAGTTCAGACATGTTTAAAAACAGCTCTAAAAAAATATGGCAGAAAAAGAAACAAAGTGTCAGAAAGCACTAACAGTAATTCTGTCTGGACAGAAACAGAATAAAAAGCAGAAGACTTCCTGGTAACCCTTGAGGGCTTTGCTATCAGATAGTCTAAGTAATAGTCATTCCATAGAAAGAGCCCACTTCTTTTTTGTTTAATGAAATTATATTACATTGTTTATAGATTGTATCAGAATTACTGTAAAGGGTTATGAGTAGATTTTCCAGAATGGCATTTTAAATACAGCATGATTGATTCTTTGGTTCATTCTCCCAAACATTTTTATTATTGACAAAGCTTCTCGGAATATACTAAATGCTACAGTTCATCACAACAAAAAACATGTATGTATGTGTTTTCAATTGTCTACGTGTATTTCACATAAAAACTTTATCAACCTGACTAGAGTTATTGTTTGTTTAAATGATTAATATATTCCATATTAATATCCTTCACAAGGAGAAATGAGAAACTCCATTACATCATAATCTTGCTCTGTAACTGCTTCCCTGATATCATTTTTAAAATGTCTTTCTTAATTGACTTACTGTAAAAAAAAAAAAAAAAAGTTTGGCAAATTGTGTTCCCTATGTCTTTATAAAAAGTACACAGTATTCACCTTGTGCTCTCTCTTTACTCGAACATATTTCTCATTATTAAAAAAAAAAAAAGACATAAGGAGCTTTCTCTTCTTCAACAGTTTCTAAAACTGAGACTGCATTTGAAATGGAGAATGGTAAACGTTCAGCTCAACTGCTTACATAATCTGTGCTTCTTTAATTTATATTGACTTCCCGTTTATGACTTTGCTTTAATAATAATGAGCAATATTTTTAGATTTGTTTGGTTAAACATGCTCAGGAGATCCACCCATGAATTTGTGGGTAATAATATTTGACTCAATTTTTGATGAGATCATACTTGTGTGAAGGGCTCTCCTATTTTTGTAAAATTATTTTTCTTGAATAAATAAGTAAATAAATAAGTAAATCACCATGGTCTTGAGCTCTTAAATATGATTTTTCTTTCTCTCCTGGTTCTCCCTTGTATCCCTTTATACCTTTGATAATCCAATAACAGGTTTAAGAAAATATGATTGTGCTAGTAGAACACAACACAAAACTACTGAATTTGTTTAAACAGGCCATCAGCTATTAACATAATTATTTTGTTTAACTGCATCAAACCGTGTAGTCAAAACGATTGCTCTGGTAGGCTTTTGTCCATGTAACCTTATAACTGATACCTATTCTGTATTCCATACAGTGACTTCTCTTACCAAATATTGTTTCACCTGCTGGGAATCTTATCTCAAGTTTAATCAGATTCTTTCGAATTTTGATTGAACATTGCCTTTTTAACATTCTGACATTAAAGTGCTAAGTATTACTGAAAGTCAAAATTCTTTTAACATATCACAAGTAACTGATTTCTGAGTACTTTATCTAAATATTGAGTCCTCCAGTGTCTGTTCAAAAAACCTTGAAAGTCTGACAGGAAAAGTGAATCGATAAGTGGTGCGTGGTCTCTATGAAAAATTCTCTCAGTGGTGGTCTGTTCCTTGTATTTGAAGCCCTGTCAGTTTTTATTTCTCAGGGGTATTATCTTCTGTATAAATGTTTCTTATGTAAAAAGCAAAATGTAAATCAAATATAAAAAGATATAATGTTCAATAAAATAAAACTCAGCTCTACGATCTTACAACCAATAAGTATCAATCTTCAGAAATATAAGGTCAAATGTGCTGTTTTGCCCTGAAAAGTTACAAGATTACATCAAATATGTTATTTGTATCCTTCAACTCTTACCCAGAATAATCAAAATGCAGGTGAATTGCCACCTATCATAAAAAAATGACTTCAGTACTTTTGTGCTTTCTGTTTCCGCAAAACACCCAGACAACATCAATTTTTTATTAGGTTTATAATTTTAATCCAGTATTGTTAACATAAAGTGTTACATTAGTTTCAGGGATACGATATAGTGATTCAATTTTATGCATTACTCAGTGCTCATCATGATAAGTGTACTCTTACTCCCCTTCACCTACTTTACCGTCCCCCATCTCCTCTCTGGTAACCATCAGTTTGTCTGCTGTACTTGAGAGTTTGTTCCTTGGTTTATCTCTCTCTCCCCCCCACCTTTTCTCATTTGTTTTGTTTTTTAAATTCCACATAAGTGAATCATATAGTACTTTTCTTTCTCTGACTGGCTTATTTTGCTTAGCATCATACTTTCTAGATCCATTCATGTTGTTACAAATAGTAAGATTTCATTCTTTTTTATGGCTGAATAATATTCCATTATATATGTACACCACTTCTTTATCCATTCATCTCCTTCCCTAGTTTGGCTATTGTAAATAATGCTGTGATAAACAGAAGGGAATTAATGTTTTTGTATTGGGGGGGGTAAATACTCAGTAGGGCAATTGATGAATCATAGGGCAGTTCTACTTTTAACTTTCTGAGGAACCTCCATACTGTTTTCCACAGTGGCTGCCCCAGTTTGCATTCCCACCAACAGTGCATGAGGGTTCCTTTTTTTCCACATCCTCATCAACATGTGTTGTTTCAAATTGTGTTCATGACTCTAGCCATTCTGACAGGTGTGAGATAATATCTCATTGTAATTTTGATTTGCGTTTCCTTGGTGATGAGTGTTTCATGTGTCTGTTGGCTATTTGTATACCTTCTTTGGAGAAATCTCTGTTCATGTCTTGTGCCCATTTTTAACTGGATTATTTGGGGGGGTTTGGTGTTGAGTTGTATCAGTTCTTTATGTATTTTGGATACCAACCGTTTATTGCATATGTCATTTACAAATATCTTCTCTTATTCGGTAGGTTGCCTTTTAGTTTTGTTGATTGGACAACATCAATTTCTAAAGCATAATCTCTTTGAGAAACTCTTTCAAACATGATAACTTTTTATAGTGTTATATAAAGGCCTGCCAATATTATGAAGTACATTAGTGCTAAAATTATAATAAATTTAAAAAGTCATGAACAAAATCATACAATGTAAAATATAGTAGAATTTTTAAAAAATATAGTGAGTGCTTTTATGCACAATGATTCTGTAAAGTCCTTTGGGAGGAGGTATTTCCTCAATAAGACAGAATATTAAGTTTTTTTAAAAGATTTTACTTATTTGACAGAGAGAGGGGGAGAAAGAGAGCACAAGCAGGGGAACAGGCGGGGGAGTGGGAGAAGCAGGCTCCCCACTGAGCAGGGAGCCTGACTCGGGGCTTGATCCCAGGACCCTGGGATCATGACCTGAGCTGAAGGCAGATGCTTAACCCACGGAGCCACCCCAGCAGCCCTATTTAAGTTTTTTTTTTCTTTTTTTAACATTATGAGCAACACTTTTTAAAACTATGTCATAAGTTGAATGAAAACATAAATTTTTTAATAATTTCTTGAGCATTACTAGATAGGGGGAAATCAGTTCAGGAGAAGAAAACCAGTTGTGAGATGCAAGATGCTAGCTGGACAGCCAGGCTGAGTAATCAGCCAAATTTGGCTTACTTACCACCTTTGAAGGTTCAGGATGAAAGTATGTGAACTAGAGTAATTATAGATCACTTTGTGTAATAGACCTTCAAATTACTTGCAAAAGTTTAAATTAAGAATAGTAAACTTTAAACTGTTGCTTTAAATAAAATTTACCAAAAACAGAGTAAAAGCATTTGTAGTATTTTCTGACTATAACTTTTTTGAAACTGGGTTAAACAGAAGTTGTTTGATCCCTTTAATTGTTTCAAGTGACTTCAGGAACTATAAAGCAAAACCTCTGGATGGCTTGACAGTGCGGCTGCTGCTGTTTGGGAAGAGGAGTTCAGGGACACAGATACCTCTATCTCAGGGCTAGACTCAGACTAGAAAAGGTGCATATCACTTCCACCCACACCCCATTACCTACCCTTATGGCCACACTTATCTGCAAGGGAGGCTGGGGGGTGTAATCCAGCATTGTAGCTTGGAAAAAGAGCAAGTCTTTTTAATTATTATCCAACAGTCTCTACCACCCCACCACAGCAGAACTTTCTATTTCTGTGAAAAGGCTTGGTGAGACATATGCAGACATAGAGAAGCAATTATATTGAACAGAAGTTTGAATTCAAATATCGTTTCCTCCTATGCAGGGAGGAAGTCTAAAGCACACATTAATTTTGCCCTGAACTGGTTTGTATGCTTATGAAATCAAATGATAATAAAATATAATTAAAAACTTAAAAACTTGACATTTTAACATTTTCAAATGAATGATTCCAAATCAATAACATATGCTCTTCTGGAATATATTTCCGTCTTGTTTTCCTGCCACATGTTAGGATCTCAAAGATAGGACTGTATAATAATATTAGGTAGTGAGCAGAATATATACATATATATGTATACATATATAAAATAAGCACATTATGAAGGGTAATAGATCATTTACCCTTTAGTGGTTTTTTTTTTTTACATAAATTAAAGGTTACAGCTGTGCTTAGAACAGCAGTTTTTACTTCCTTCTCCGTCTCTTATCAAGGATATATACTACCTATATCATCCTTGCTTTCATAGAGGGAAACCTATATGTTTGCTTAATTGCTTATTGTAATTCTAGTTCAGGGCTAATTGAAGTTCTAGTTTAAATAATCATTTCATCCTATTTAGTTTTAAATTATAAAATAATACAGAAAAAATAACGAAATTGAAAAAGGTGACTACTTTTTTTAAGATTTTATTTATTTATTTGACAGAGAGAGACAGCAAGAGAGGGAACACAAGCAAGGGGGGCTGTGAGAGGGAGAAGCAGGCTTCCCACTGAGCAGGGAACCTGATGCGGGGCTCGATCCCAGGACCCTGGGATCATGACCTGAGCCGAATGCAGACACTTAACGGCTGAGCCACCCAGGCACCCAAAAATGTGACTATTTCTGAATCAGTATTACCTTGGGCTAAATCTGGGCTAAAATCTGACTATAAGTCTCAATTAAGAACAATGTCTGTGAAACCAAGAATTTAATATCGCTGCAAAATACATATGACAAACTCAGGTTACTATTTCAAAGAAAAGGTTGCCCGCCCCCCACCCCTGTCAGGAGGACGCTACTATCCCATTAGATTCAGCATATTTATATTGCCAACTAAGTACGACATAGATTTTTCATTACAGGTACTACAATAAATTGTAAGAATTCATTTTGAGACATGGATATCCTGCTGAGCTAGGTAAGACCTTTGAAGAGGAGTTTAACTTAATGCTGCTTCTCATGGCATATTGGTCTATTCGCAAAGCAATAAAAGAGCAGAACTCGTGGTTGGTAATTAATAAGTTCCCACTAAAGTTACATGTCAGTAGTGGCTCAGTAATTCAATTTTTAATGTTTCAGCCAGGTTTTGGGCATGAAAACAGAAAGCAGTCTAGATGTTTCAATCAGAGGGAATGGGAACAAGAAAATCCATTGCAAACTTGTTAGAATGATCTGTAGGGCTGCAGGAGGCAGGGCATCCAGAGAAACAGATAGGAAGGAGAAACCTGGAGAACAGAAGAGCTGATGTTCCAAGGCTAGTGTATATGAGTCCATACCTACTCTACAGTGGAAAATGAGGTCACATTTAAGTCTTGATCTGCCTAAAAGGTGAGGCTCCATATAAGCCTAGAACCGCCGAAAGGTGCGGCCTCTGTACTGGCCACTGGGATCCAGGATAAACCCACCACTTCTGCCTAGACAGAAAGCAACAGTAGTAGGAATTAAGGTCAGAGAGATTGTTTTCCCTCCTCCCATTTTATAGCTCCAGTTTCCCTCTGACTCTTTTGTTGACTTAGTCCCTCCAGTAACTTTGTAACCAGTTTCCTCTATAGACTTCTCAGTGTGAAATAAGGAGCATGAAGTCTTTTGGGAGGGGGGGTTGTTTGTTCGTTTTTTCATAAGTAGGGTGGTTTCCTCTATGCATGGGTCTTACAAAGGCAACTAGGAAACTTGTTCCATCTAACTCACCAGGTCTAATCAGCATGCCAGCAAAGTAGGAGAGCAGCATGATGTTCTCTGCAATGAGGAACAATTAAAGTTCATGAGCAATAATTATGAGAGAGATTTAGAGTATTGACAGAGTGTTGATTTAAGACGATGGAGGTGGACAGCTGTTCTGGCAAGTGGAAAGAACTTACTTCTAGCCGTCCTTACTAACTGATATGTAGGGGAAAAATTAGGGGTGGGGAGAGTATTTTCCAGATCCCCACATCAGTAGCTTAATATTAAATGCTTTACCCTGTTAATTTGTTCCAATAAGGACACCACAGCTTGAACAGCAGCTACAGTTGGGAGTCACTAACATATTATCTAGATCACACTCTGTAATGGATGCCTGCAGTGAGCACTCACATTACATACAAATATCCTTACACGTCATACCATTAATAAAGTGCATCTACATTTCTCTTTATCAACCTCCCTTTAATCAATCTTCCAATTTTGTTCTTTGTGATTATCCTATCAAACTCTTTGTTTCTATCCTACCAAACTGGTCATGAATCAGAATCAATCTAGTCCTCTATCTCCCCCCATTGAGGTACAGCAGACAACCAAATATGCCCCATGACCCTTGGCCTACTAGGAAGATTTTTCTTTCCTACTGTCTGTGGATGGAACCCCTATGAGGGGACTGTAATGCTTCAAGAACGTACGTGTTGTTGGTGGAAAGATACGGCAAATAGCCATCTGAAAATTCAGCTAAAAAAAAAAATACACACACACACACACACAAATGTACGTTCAGTGAGACAGTAGATATGGATGGAAGGAGATGGAGCAAAATAAGTGCATGTTTCGGGATTCTGAGCCACATACTCACTTACTTACTCAAGAATTTAGTATCGGTTTGAACCAAACCTGGCATACAGTACTTCTAAATGATGGTAGAATACAGGACACAAGCTCAATTTTATAATTTTGTGAACCCCTACTTTATGATTGATAATTCAAGTCACAATTTGACCGGGGGATCCTATGGTTTTAACCCCTACCAGGGCCAAGTAACAAGCCACACAATCTACTATTTTATTTTATTTTTTTATGTTTTCTCAAAAAGAGAATAGTTTTCTGCACAAAGTTGGATTTGCTCCAGGATCCTGGAGTTTGACCTGTGATTCTCCAACTGGGATAGCTAACAGAGAGCCAACCACCACTGGTGCCTACATGTGGAGATCCTAGGGGGTTGTTCACATAGCCAATTACCCATTACATTAATGTGTTGAATATTTACTAACTGACCTGAGACAAGACTAGATACTATAAAAACACAGGTAAATTACGAAAAATGAGTTTTGCTTCAAATAATCACATTCTATAAGTCTGATGTGAGAAACGAGTAAGGTATCTTACAAATTCAATGGACTACATCTTGTATTAGAATTGGAGAGCTATGGGAGGAAAAATGAAAAACTAATGGTAGAGGCCAGCGAACAAGTGGTGAGCAAAAATACACAAGGCTCCCACCTTCATGGAGCACAAGCCAAATAAATATACCTAAATATAGGGTAATTACGTGCCTCTGGGGCTGCGGAAGCTACAAGTGCATCCAAGGGGAATTTCCTGGATACCTCACTGACTACACTATGGGGCAAAAATTTTATTCATTTTAAAAATTTTTACTCAACTTTCAAAGTGCCACTTTACTGATTATCATACATTCATCTGTCTAGAGTCTCTAGACATGGATTACATTTTCCTTATTATTTTACAAAATCATAAGTAGCACCACTGTTACATAAATTTATAGTCCTTTAGTTTTAAAACTCAGAATATAATAAGCTGGTTTCTTAAAACCTATCACATCATAAATGGTGTGATTTCTATATGGCAAAGACTAGGCTAAGAATCAGAAAAATTAAAAAAATGTAGGGGAGTGTCTGCTGCTGTTAAACCATTTAATGAGGCTCTTATATTAGAGGAAACAGGAGCCCTGTCTGTTTACTATTCTCTAATTATTATATTATTTTATCCTAAAGAATTTAGAGTGATTTTCCTTTCTGTAAATGGGATGATACTGAGCTGCCCACGTCTCAGTTCCAGGAATTTCTAAAGCACTTAAAATATTAAATCCATTAAAAAAAACAAGGCAGTTATACCTTGTTAAATGTTGCATTCCTCGATAAATAACCTAAAATAATCTTCTTGTTATCACATAGATGTGAAAATCACTTGGTTATTTAAAACACAAAAAACTGAACATAGCATAAACAAAGCAATTTTGACAAGTAAACAAAAAACAATGTAAAATTTTACAAGCATAAAACCAGTTTTCAAAGTCATAGCTCAGATTTAATTTCTCTAGTTAATTATATGTAGTTTTATAAACTAAGGAAAGCTCATCTTCAAAAAATTAATTCCTGAATCTCTGCCTATGCTTACTTCACAATTATAGTTAATATCAATTCAACAGGAAAAAGTATCAGTCATACATATTGAAGTATATTAACACATGGAAGTTTATGGAGCCATACACTGAGCTTTGGAAATGTAAAAGTAATTACACTAATAGGATAAATTTTAAATGATACAGTAGTCTGAAATCCCAAGTATAGCTCAGTATAATTCATATAAAAGTCTATGCCACTGAGAGACATAAATGCCTCACCATACTATTTTAGAATTGTTTTTAAGTATTCTCTGAAACCATCTATGCAAAAAGATATCCATAATGTATTCATGTCCTTCAGCACTCAGTAGATAAATCATTCTTATTCAAATGAAATCCTTGACTTATTATTATTTTTTTCTGCTCCTATGTTCAGGAGATATGCTAAGGCTATACGAATCCTCAGAGAATGCTCTGTCTCTCCAACTCTTTTTCCTTTGAGGATGAAGAATGAAACTAATGGGAAGAAGCAACCTAAAATGAAACCTCAAAGGATAATTTGTTGAAAAATGATGCAGGACTTGGACTATTTGGCAGAGAATTTTCACATGTTTTGTTATTTCTATCCACAAAGTCCTGCGAGATTTTTCTCCTTATCATACAGAATGCTCAACACACTAACTGTAAACTTAAGGAGAATTGAGACATTTTATAACACCCCTATTACTGCAGAAATGTTATTTTCCTCTAAATTGGCTTAACGGGGATTGCCCAGGGACCAGTTTGAGGTATCAGAAAAAAATTTAACTAGAGCTGGTATCACCTACAGTGTATGGGTGAGACAGAATTATTCACTGTGAAAGTGGTGACAGATTTAATGGAAGTCAGGTTGGAGAAGAAGTCAAATGCGCCTTAACAAAGTAATGCTAGTGCTATTATGCTTTTAGAAATAGTGTCAAAATTCTTAATAACAGGAGAGATATGGTTGTGTGTGTGCATAGAGTTAGAACAGATTATCTCCAGAAAAAATAATGATAAATACAATAAAAAAAATTAACCCTCATTTTTGCAACACACATTGCTTTTTTAAAGTGACTATTGTGGAAATCAATAAAGCTCCATGTGTAGTGTGGGAGACTGAGTTGGCATTACAGCATAAACGCTGGGCCAGAGCAGCCCACCCTCCCTTTCAGTCTAGAAACGGAGATGGTAGAATGTCCTTATGCACCGGTCAATATCTGAGAAAGTCACTTTTGCAAGAGAAAGGAACTAAAGAGATTTTTTCCCCCCTTTCTATGGGGAGTAGTTGAAATTACTGTTGAAGAAGAAGAAACACCAGATTGAGGATATTCAAAGAAGTTGCAGGAATAAAGCAAGGGTTTTAAGAATATTAATACAACCTTTGACATGCATTCATTTTGTATTTGCATTACAATCATAATTTATCTCTTGAAAATTCTACTTTCACAGTTTCGTAGTCATCCTCAAGTTGCCAAAGTGACTCACCTGAGGTAGCTGATAAACTGTTTCTGAAGAAGTATATCCTTCATCGCCTTCATCGTCTGCTGAAGTCATGCATATCTTTTCTCAGCTTCTAGAGTAAATTCTTTGTTTCTACCTGAAGTGTCATATCTGCAAATAATTCTCACTTAACCACTTCTGACAAGGACACTACTAAGGAACACAAATTGACTTTACATGGGGAATCAATGCTCCATACAAAGCCCTCTCAAGAAAACTGGCTCAGTATCTGGCATCTAGGGATTCAGTCTCACTGGTGACAACACTGACTGGCCAGAGACTTTGGCAGATTTTTGAAACCTCAGTAACAGAGGAATTTAACCACATTTAAAGGAACTAAAATCTGATGTCTTGGGCTTATTTTTCTAGTATCAGAATAGAGGTGGTAATCACATAAGCTTTAAAAAATCCAATCTAAGATTCCATGTGAACACTGAAAAACAGACAGCCTCAGTTTGCTCCAGAATATAGGTCCCAAATAATTTATATACACTGTTAAATTAAAGAGGCCATTGGACTGAGGCGGCTCTAAGGTATTGGTAGTCTACCTAAATAAACCAAAACCTAAGCCTGGCATGCTACAAGGTCAAGAAACAGAAACCTGAGGACAACTAAACACAAACAGCTCCTGAGGCTTTCTCAAATAAGGCATCGCTTAAGCTGCAGCCTCGCTTCAGCCTCTTCTCCGTGAAGGTCTTTCCCCAGCTCCTGTGGGTGGACAGTTCCTAGCTACTTCTGGCTGAGCACTGCCTGGTATGACTAGATTTTTGCTCAAACGCTTCAAGTTTTTAATATGCTTCAATTTACCTTTTAATAACAGTGATCAATACTTCTGCATGAGGACAGGCCTTTGTGATCATGAATCATTTCTGGAGCTTATTTGTGACCACACAGGGTTAGACTGTGAGAATAATTAGTGGAACCTGGGAGTAAACTGAAGCAATTGCTGTTTTTCTCTTCAATGTTATGCTAGGCTTGCACCCTTAATTGATTTTCTATGTACTGAACTCTCTTACAGCTTATCTTACAGCTCTGTAGAAGTAGAGGTTAACATGTAAATATTTATCAATGATTTCTGTCCAGTGAGAAAGAAAACTCCAAAAGTCATCATTTATTGCTGTGTTGTTTAAGCAGTTTTAAAACTAATCTGACATTCTTTTCCTAAAGCTCCTTTATTAGTCTATGAATAACTAATACCTTAAACACACTTAAAACTGGTTTTAACACTTCCTTGATTAGTTAATGAAATCTCTGATTCATAAAAAATATAGATTAACATACATTAAATAATACATAAGGTAATAATACATATGTTAAGGAAGCATGTATTTTCAAAAACAAAAATACAAAAAATATAAAAATAAAAAATAAAAACACACTGTAAACAGTACGGTTTCAAAACAAAAATAAATGGGGAGCACCTGGCTGGCTCAGTCGGAGGGTGTGCAACTCTTGATATTAGGGTCGTGGGTTTGAGCCCCACTTGGGGTGTAAGGATTACTTAATAAAAATCTTTAAAAAAATAAAATAAAATAAATGGCTCAGTAGAATATACTAAAATATCTTATACAGAATATGCAAAGTTATTTATTATCAATATAGTGTTGTATTATAAAGTAATATAGACAGATTATTTGAATAAAGATGATGGAACAATATGTTTATTAAATATTATACATGAATAAATGCAAAAATATAGATATTTAAATGTGAAAGACTGATATAGACGGTTTATAAAATTAATAAATTAAGACATTTAAATTTGCATATATTAAAAAACTAAAGAAAAAAATTAAATTAGATAAAAATATTCAGACTTATATGAGAGAAAATTTTGTTTTATGATTAACTTTAGTTCAAGTGGTTAAAGATAAATAAATAGTCCATATAAGAAAATAAGGTTGACTGAAGAAAAAATATGAAGTCACAAAAAAATATTAAAAATATTCTTAAAAAATTCTAGGTGCTTATTTAGCTAAGTGAATGTAAAGTGACACAAATATTTTATAGGATTTGAAGAATATAGTTTCTTTTCAAATTGTAGTCAAGTGGGTGGGTGAGATAGCAATTCCATGTGCTGTTCCATCAACCACTCGTGCAAATGGAATGGAGACTGAAGCATCCGTAGTACCAACCGGAAATTGTATAAAACTTTTAAGAACTTTTTATTTTATTTGACTTATGTTACATTTAAAAGTTAATTTGGAGGAACTAGTTAGAACTGTACATCAGATTAAGTATAAAAATACTGTGGCATTCTTATAACAAAAAAGAATCAATGTAAAAAGCTATTTATTATACAAATTATGTTAACCCATTAAAATTCAACATAAATTCATGTTAATCTATTAAAATTCATAAGAATAATCTTGTGAAATATTTTATTACAGAGGAGTTAAAAAACATTGCATAAATTGTAGGGGAAAAGTGATTATCAATTAGTATGTAAAGTGTGATATTTATGTGTAAATATTTATGTAAAAATGTTTATTTGTGTATTCTATATGATTCCTACTGTGACCTGTGAAAAACTCTTTGGTACTTTCTTATAAGATTAAATTTATTTCTATGTAATTAAGCTACATGAAAATACATATCCACAAAACCTTGCACACCAATGCTCATAACAATTTCATTTATAACAGCAAAAATCTGAAAATAACTCTAAAGCCTATCAGCAGATGACTGCATTATCTTTCATCTATTTCAACTGCAGATTTCTTTTATAGCCATTGGAATCTAACCCACAAATTAGCAGGAGAATTAAGTCACTAGTAACTTCTCAGAGATCAGTAATGCTTATAACAGATCAAATGTTTCTAATAGTTGAAAACCGCTGAGATGATTTTGGTTGAGAAATTTTAAGAGAACAGATTTAGAGAAGAGTAAATCTGTCTGTGTTCAGTAATGCCATATGGGAAATGCAAATCAAAACCACAATGAGAGACCATCTCATACTTATCAGAATGTCTAAAATTAACAAAACAGGAAACAGCTGATATTGGCAAGGATGCAGAGAAAGGGGAACCCTCTTACACTGCTGGTGGGAAGGCAAACTGGTGCCATCACTATGGAAAACAGTATGGAGGTTCTTCAAAAAGTTAGAAGTAGAACTACCAAAAAAAAAAAAAAAAAAAAAAAAAAAAAAAAAAAAACTACCCTATAATCCAGTAATTACACTACTGGTATTTACCCAAAGGATACAAAAATACTGATTCGAAGGGGCATATGCACCCTGATGTTTATAATAGCATTATCAACAACAGCCAAATTATGGAAAGAGCTCAAATGTCCATTGACTAATCAATGGATAAAGAAGATGTGTGTGTATACACACACACACGATGGAATATTACTCAGCCATAAAAAATAATGAAATCTTGCCATTTGCAACAACATGGATGGAGCTAGAGTGTATTATGCTAAGTAAAATAAGTCAATTAGAGAAAGACAAATGCCAAATGATTTCACTCATATGTGGAATTTAAGGAACAAAACAGATGAACATAAGGGAAGGGGAAAATAGAGAGAGGGAAGCAAACCATAGGAGAATCTTAAGATAGAGAACAAACTGAGGGTTGGTTGATGGAGAGAGGTGGGTGACGGATGGGCTAAATGGGTGATGGGTATTAAGGAAGGCACTTGTGATGAGCACTGGATGTTATACATAAGTGATGAATCACTAAATTCTATACCTAAAACCAATTTTACCATATATGTTAACTAACTAGAATTTAAACACAAAATTGAAATTAAAAAAAAGAAACTGAAAAAAATTTTCTTCCAAATTTAAAAGAATAAAAGGGTAGTATCATGGCATTTTAACACATCATATAACCTATGTGTTCACATGAATCATTCTTATATTGCCTCTTTGGAATTGTCATGACTTGATGTTATAGAAGAAGTTACACAACTACTAATGTTGAAAGTATATTTTCTCTGAGGCTCAAGTCACAATTATCCAATGACAACAAGGAACAAAAATAAAATGCAAAATAATAATCAAGTGTATTGCATGCCATTTGGTCTAAGGTAACAAAGAATTATTCACAATACAAACTAACTTTTAATCTAACTTTAATATCCCAACTTGAACACATGTATTTTCAGTTGGATGCGACTGCAAGTATCCCGTTAAGATTCTCTTGTGTCCTCGGGTTTTTTTCTCTCCATATTTATTAACTTACAACACTGAATTCAACGTTATATATTCATCTTACTCTTCTTGCAACGACATCAAAAAATGTAATGGTGACAATCATTTCAATTAATTTCATGCTTGAAGAAGAATGATAGGAAGCATTCACATTATACCAAGAAAAAACTTATTATGCAGTTATTCAATTATGTTAAAAGCACAGCAAATATAACACAAAATATTTCCAGTAAAATAATCAAAGTGAAGAAATTCAACTAAAAGACAAGTATCTAAATTTTAGAACGTATTTTTATTCAGACCCTTGTGTTTCAGAATGAAATATGTGAACATCAGAGAAAAATATTGGTATTTTAAAACTTTGCATAGTTTTTGGTTTCAAAAAATCATAATTTTATACTTCAATTTAATTAAATTTAAAAATGGAATTGAAGTTTAAAATCCAAAAAATCTAGGGATAGCATTTTGGGTTTTTTTAATTTGTTTGTTTAAGATTTTATTTATTTATTTGACAGAGAGAGAGAGACAGCCAGCGAGAGAGGGAACACAAGCAGGGGGAGTGGGAGAGGAAGAAGCAGGCTCCCAGTGGAGGAGTCCGATCTGGGGCTCTATCCCAGAACGCTGGGATCATGCCCTGAGCCGAAAGCAGAGGCTTAAAGACTGAGTCACCCAGGCGCCCCATAGGGGTAGCATTTTGTAGTGGACATTGTTGTTGAAAGCTAGCCGCCATTTACCCTATCCTCTTCACATAGTGCTAATGCGTCTGTCAGTATTTGGTTTATGAACATGATTGAAATTTGGCCAAATGTAAACAAAGTATAATCAAAAAGTTGTTAGAAGTCTTGAAGATAATTGTTCCCAACTTGCAAGTCATATATGTGGAAATCGATGGAGATATATATATAGATATATAGATATATCTATATATCTATCTATCTAGATAGATAGATATATCTATATATCTAGATAGATAGATATATAGATATATATATATCCTTCTCTTTTTAAAATTGGAAGCATTTAGCCTCATTTGTTATTGGCAGCCATCCTAAAACCAGGAGATTAAAGAACTTCAGCACTGATCCAACATCGTGGAAAGCATATTGAGACTCAGAAACACCTGTGCACCTTGATTATATCATTAAGTTGCTGGATCAACCTGAAGACCACTCATCTTCTGGACTTTATGATAAGTGAGAATATGCTTCCCCACTGTTTGGGCCACTGTGATTTCATTACTACTTTGTTACAGAGAAAAGTTTTCTGACTGATAAAGAATTTGTGACCAAGAAGAAATGGTACTGTAATCAACATACAATGGAATGAATTTGTCGAAACAAAATTGCACTGTATAAAGTTAAATAGGCAAGGGAGACATTATTCAAGGCTTTGCAGTAAGAGATTGAGGCCAGAATTCAGTCTGAACTCAACTTTGCTGAAATAAATAGTTGGAGAGTTTTAAGAGCTGAGGTGGGGACATCACAGACCATCTGTGTTTCCTAATCAGCTTTACTCAAAGAAAAAGAAAAAAAAAAATGGAACTTCATGACAGGAGGTAGTTTTATAACATGGAACAGGGCTCTCACTGAAGTTAAGCTCCTATCCTACCACAGAAAATGAGAGACAGCTGCACTATCTTCCTTGATGATTACATTCCGAAGGGTTGGTTCCCAGTCCCTCAGAAAGACATCCTTGGGTTGGAAAACTGACCAGAAGCTTTTATTTTGTTTTACTTTTTTTTAATTTTAAGATTTTATTTATTTATTTATTTGACAGAGAGAGCACGCAGGAGCATAAGCAGGGGGAGTGGCAGGCAAGAGAAAGGGAGAAAGAGACTCTGGGAGCCCGATATGAGGCTCGATCCCAGGACCCCGGGATCATGACTGGAGCTGAAGGCAGATGCTTAACCGACTCAGCTACCCAGGTGCCCCTGACCAGAAGCTTTTTAAAAAAATTGTATCTCAAAGGGGCATAGAAAACATTTACAAGTTTTCTAAAGTAAATGCTCTAAGAGAGGTCATGGATCTAGTGTCAGGAAGAAACCTGACTTAAATTTAAGCACATGCATAGAATGAATGCTTGTGTCCCTCAAGACTCATATCTTAAAACCT
The DNA here is from genome assembly GCF_017311325.1 of Ursus maritimus. Lineage (NCBI taxonomy): Eukaryota > Metazoa > Chordata > Mammalia > Carnivora > Ursidae > Ursus > Ursus maritimus. The sequence goes on along the minus strand of NW_024423344.1, from coordinate 59,260,639 downwards.
AATTCCCATTGTAATGGCCTTAGGAGGTGTGCCTTTAGGAGGGTGGAGCCCTCATGAATGAGATTAGTGCCCTTAATAAAAGAGACCACAGAAAACTACTTTGCCTGTTTCTGCCATGTGAGGCTACAGTCAAAAGATGACTGTCTAAGATCCAGGAGGAAGGATCTCACCAGACACCAAATGTGCCAGCACCCTGCTCTTGGACTTCCCAGACTTCAGTTTATTGTGAGAAACTAATTTCTGTCGTTTATAAGCCTCCAGCTCTATGGTACTTTAGTAATAGCAGCCTAAAGGAACTAAGACAGAGGGGAACATTAAAGTCATCTTGGTCAGACTGAGTGGAGGAGATAGAGCAGAGTGGTAGTGAGGACCTCACCATTCTAAGCTAAGATGTCAATACCTGTTATGTTGTTGAGAAACTGCTGATTAAACTATGGCCTGGTGTTTGTTTCCTATTTACTAATGGCATAGAAGTAGGAGATTTGGCAATAACTAAATCACTAAATATATATATTATAATACATCAGCTATTTCTTGGGGCATTCCATATGTCACTACGTGTAAGAGACATTTGAAGGCAGAATATAGAGGAAGAATGGTTTTTCTTAGAAAGCCTATTTCCCAGGCTACAATAGAAAATGTAAATTTGATAATCTGGCATTCTATTTAATATAAAACAAAAATTTTCTAACTCAGTAATGGGGGTACCTGCAAAGAGAGGTAAGTGAGAAAAGGAGAAAATGTTATTGATGGAAAAATCAAGTCTGATCATCTTGGCTTCTCCCCTCGTTTCCCTCTTTACACATTGATGCACGCACGCGCACACACACAAGTCAAACACACTCATATTAATGCTCCACAAAGGTATTCTCAGCCAGTTGCCTCCCCTGTCAAGGGCATAATTTCAAATACCTCAATTCAGAAAACAAATTCAAGATCAGCATGAAAACATGGATAAAGCTAAAGAAAAAGGAGTTCTATAGATCAAAAACACATTCTAGAATACTTTTCTGAGTAGCTTTCATCCCATGAAATTGACCTAAAGGATTGCTTCTTTAAATGTGGTTCACAGACTGGTGTGGATTCCTGAATTGTTTATTATGTGCTTGCTTATAGATTGAGAGTAAGTGTTTAGAAACTGTCATAATATTTTGATATTTCTTCAACATCCAATATATTTTTTAAACTTCATTTTTTCTAGTTATTCACTTTATACTAATTTTTAAACTACCATCCTATGAGATTTTTTAAAAAATGGCCCTTTCTCAGATATATCTAGAAACATGATCAAAAACAAGTATTTTGCAAATATTCAATGAATTCCTTAAATATTTAAAGGAAACCAATTGTCAAAAGAAATCCCAATTCGATAATGTTTAAACCACTGAAGCAATTCTTGGGACTCCAAACTCATACCAACAGAAAGTGTTCTAATAATGCACAAGACCCAGGATAAGAGACCTGGAGAAATCCAATCCTAAATAAAGCCGGAGTGGACAACGTTCAAGAAGAGTCACGCAGAGACCAGATCCTGTCAATACCTGATTGGCTGACCGCCTGTTCTCCGAGGAGCAGATGCCAAGACAGGATGAAACACATAGACTTTAAAAGAGAAAATACCTGTGTGAAAGGAAATAGGGATGAAGTTGAAAGGGGTTGAGAGGGTTGTTGGATCATGATTCAGTTCTGACCATGAGTGAAGGAGAGAGGAAGAGCAGGTTGGGTGGAAGCATCACGGGCTGCTTTGCAATCTAGGGGAGGTTCAGGAAAGTCTCCAGGGAACCCTTGAGTTTTGAGTGGACTGTCAAAGGATTCCTGGTTTCCCAGGAATGCACCTGCCTCAGTATTCCTTCTGCTGTCTGTCACTGCCTGGAAGCTGCACAAGGAAGCTTGGTAGTGGATTTCAGAGCACAGCAGCTGGGGCCTATGTTCAATTATCAAAAGAACCAATTCTCAGAACCACCACAGTTCTCCTTGTGTGCACAGATCTACTTCACACAAATCCAAGTAGTAGCTCTTGCACAACTCCCACAGGCTTAAAACTCTCTGAAGGAAAACTATTAAGCAGGAGATTAGTGGGAAGAACGACAGCTCCCACCATGGAATTCAATCACAGGGCCACAATGGGTGCTCATCCTCTCCCACTTCACTACAGATTCTCAATTTCCTCCTGGCTCAGCCATCACCAAAACAGGTCTTGGTAGCTTATTTGGTATTGTGATACAAGCCTTCATTTCAGAAGGTTAGTCATACCCTTCTCAGCCCACGATGACTGCACATGTCCATTCACAGTTACAACAGGCCAAGGAATAGTCAGGAGGGGTGCAAGGTGTCCTTAGACCACCATTATGTAGAAGTAACCCTACCTCAGCCTGCTGGTCAGTGTCAAATAGCACAGCCATTATGATGACTCCTCTTCTTGCCTGCTGGCTGCCAGACGCAAGGAATCCAAAGGACCCTTGGCACCCATAATTTGTAATGGCTGAATCATGCCAAGTAATGAAGAGATCCCTGGTGTTAGGGCTATCCTATCCAGAGGATGTAGAAATGATAACAGAGGGGAGGATAAAACAAGAGTTCATGTGCGTACATTGGATCCCTGGTTGTGGATTAAAATCAAGGGAAGGAAGTGATGGAAATATTGAGATAGGATTCAAAGAATCTGTGAAAAAGAGAGCTGTGTCCTACTTTACTGGAGTGATGAACTGGTAGCAGGCAAGCTTCTCAGAGAAGCTTCAACCTTGGAATGGCATTCTATTCTGCAAATTATAGTGGAAATAGAGCCGGAAAAGCTAATTAGGTAACCGGTTGGGCCATAAACATTCCAGTTTTGCCTAAAGAATATGGCCAAGTGTAGCACCGGGGAAAAGCTAGGTTGCCTTAGGGACGCGTTCTGACTCTATTCTCTACCGTGTTCTGAGGAGAGCCTCTGTAGGCAGGGCCGGCTGCCAGAGTGACTGATTGGCTGATTGATGGATCGATATAAGCTTTGCTATGCAACCACACCATCTTGGGGAAAAGAAATGTAAGGTAAAAACAATTGGTAGGGGAGAGATTACTCTGACACACTGGTGATAATACACATTTTATTTATTATAAACTTAAAAAGTGAGAAAACTTTACTTGGCAAACCAAGAATTTCACAATATCAGGAAAATTAGCCATAAGGAGGTTAATAATAGGGCATGACAATGGCCATAAAATTAGCTATAATTAGGTAAGCCAGTTTTCAAAGAAAAAAAAAACACATTTTGCATCTCTTGGCTATGACCACTCACTGCCCTTCTGTAACTGTTAGAAAGATGTAATGAACACGGAATTCTCTGCTTTCATCAGGCCTGAGAGAGAGAAAGACCAAGAGGGCTGAGGGGGAAAACAGATACCTTAAATTTTTTAAACTATTCTATTATTAAATGATTCTATTTCTCATTTTAAACCCAGAACCAGTTGAGGGCATAGAAATGCAAAATTATATCAAGAAAAACAAAAACATGGGCATTTTCAAATTCTCCTTTGTATAAAGACTGTATTTGTTTCCTGGGGCTGTGGTACCAAATCACCACAAACTGGGTGATTTAAAACAAGAGAAAACGTATTCCCCATGGTAGAGAGGCTAGAAGTCTGGAATCAAGTTATTGTCAGGGCAATGTCCCACTGGAAGACTTCAGGAAAGAATCCTTCCTTGATTCTTCCTAGCTTCTGGTGGTTGCTGGCAATCCTTAATGTTCCTTAGATTGCAGCTATACCATTCTAATTTCTTCCTCCTTCTTCACATGGCCTTCTTTTTTTTTTTTTTTAAGATTTTATTTATTTATTTGACAGAGATAGAGACAGCCAGCGAGAGAGGGAACACAAGCAGGGGGAGTGGGAGAGGAAGAAGCAGGCTCCTAGCAGAGGAGCCTGATGTGGGGCTCGATTCCATAACTCCCATAACGCCGGGATCACGCCCTGAGCTGAAGGCAGCCGCTTAACCGCTGTGCCACCCAGGCGCCCCCACATGGCCATCTTGTGTGTGTGTGTGTGTCTGTGTCTAAATTTCCCTCTCAAGAGGGCACCAGGCACATTGGATTTAGGGTTCATCCTGATCTAGTATGATTGCATCTTGACTTGATTACATCTGTAAAGACCCTATTTTCAAATAAGGTCACATTCGTAGGTTCCAGGCAGACATGAATTTTCAGGGGACATTATTCCAACCAGTTAAAACACTTGGAAACAATCAAGAGTTACAACATAAATCTAAGATTGTCCAAATAGCCTTAATAGTGCTAAGAAAATATAATAGCTGGTATAATAGCTGGATCCTTAGTTAACAGGAAAAAGATTTAGGAATATTTAGAAACAAAAAAAAATATTCTAGCAAATTTCCTTTTATTTTAATTGTTTTGAAAATTCTCTAGTTAACTTTATATTAGGATATATTGAGTTCATAAAAACATGTTTTTTAAGTATATGAGAAAATACGGGATAAATATTCACTGTGAAGTTATTTTGATAAAGCATTTTCATTTAGTACTCTAGCTAGTAGGCAAAACAACAAACTTGATGAAAATCTTTTCATTTTTTAAGTGATAAAGAAAAACTGCAGAGAGATGACTTTTCATGAACCAAAAATGGACTGATATTTTTTTCTCCTCCTCTGCCTCAGCTCAATGGGCTATCTTTTAGAACTTCCCTCATTCCTCTGGTCATCTCTCAAGGTCCTGCAGCCTTCTGTTTTTACAGTAAAAGGTCCCTGAAATAATCCCTTTTAATTCCATAATTTCAGACTGTATCTATATATCATGGACTCTTCTGAGAGGTTTCAAAGCCACTAAAATTATATCCCAAACCAAATATTCCTTCTCTCTACAAACTCTGCTCTCTTTCTAGTTCACAGTTTCTGAACCGACTCCCAAACACCTGAAAATCAGAGGTGACTGACCATCTCTCCCACACTCCCAGTTAAATTTCAAATGCCAATACGGCAATTTCAAAGAAACCTGAAATAATATTTCAGAGATGTCTGAATTGAGATAGGCACTATGCCTCCTCTCCTGCATCAATTAGGGAAAATATTTATTATTTCCCTCTTCTTACAGCCATTCTAGCTAAGTTTCCATCATTCTCAGGTATCACTTCCACTGGTCTCAGTAGCTCACCCGGTAGAATGATTTGAGGGATTGGAGTCTGTAATCACCAGGAACTTCTCAAGCCAGTGCATGGCAGGTGTACATGGCAATTTGCAATCCAAACAGGGCAAGAGTGTCCCAAGAATCTCCATAGTGTGTCATGTGGTGCCAAGATCTCCTTCCCTGACCTCACTGTGTAATAGCTACTCTACCTCCCCTAGAGAGGGAGATTACTCCTTCCCTTGATTACTGGTCCCTTGCTTCTTTTCCCTGGTAGAAGGAATATCTCTATGGAAATAAGAACCTCTATATGCATGGAGTATGGAGTTGTGGAGAATGATTCCCAAGTTTCCAAAGTGGATCACTGGGAATACGGTTAAGTAGAAACGCTCCTGTATTTTGACATCTGGACTCTCATATTCTGCCTATTGGGACAAAGCACCAAATGATCATTATGGTCTTCCTGAATCCTGATGGTATGGTTCCCCACTCAGGGTACCCTGCAGGCTATTCTCTCTGAGCTGGCACTCACATGCTGTTCTATTATTATCAGGTCTGTGTTTTCTCATTATTGTTATTATATGTAATAAGATCTCATCATCATGTGCCCACTGTATCACCCCCTTTGCTGAAAAGTATGCCCCTAATATAAGTATCCTGTTTGGGTGAGTCAAACACTCTGTAACCTCACTTAATGGCTGCTATATGAGATTCTGAAGGAAAGACAAAGTTAAAACTCATCAAGAGGAATCACTGTTCTTCCATGAATCAACTTGCTACCAACTGGATGGTTCATTTTCTCAAGATATGGTGCAATACACTAGCCCTTTACCTGATATGTCATTTGCAAATATCTTCTCCCATTCCATAGATTGCCTTTTAGTTTGTTGTTTCCTTTACTGTGCAGAAGCTTTTTATCTTGATGAAGTCCCAATAGTTCATTTTTGCTTTTGTCTTCCTTGCCTTTGGAGATGTGTCTAGCAAGAAGTTGCTGCAGCTGAGGTCAAAGAGGTTGCTGCCTATGTTCTGCTCTAGGGTTTGGATGGGTTCCTGTCTCATGCTTAGGTCTTTCATTCATTTTGAGTTTATCTTTGTGTAAGGTGTAAGAAAATGGTCCAGTTTCATTCTTCGACATGTGGCTGTCCAATTTTCCCAGCACCATTTATTGAAAAGACTGTCGTTTTTCCATTGGATCTTCTTTCCTGCTTTGCTGAAGGTTAGCTGACCACAGACAGAGTTGAGGGTCCATTTCTGGGTTCTCTATTCTGTTCCATTGATCTATGTGTCTGTTTTTGTGACATTACCATACTCTGTTGATGATTACAACTTTGTAATATAGCTTGAAGTCTGGCATTGTTATACCACCAGCTTTGGTTTGCTTTTTCAACCTTCCTCTGGCTATTCGGGATCTTTTCTGGTTCCATACAAATTTTAGGATTATTTATTTCAGCTCTGTAAAAATGATGGCATTTTGATAGGGATTGCACTGAATGTGTAGATTGCTCTGGGTAGCATAGACTTTTTAACAATACTTATTCTTCCAATCCATGAGCATGGAATATTTTTCCATTTCTTTGTGTCTTCCTCAATTTCTTTCATAAGTGCTCTGTAGTTTTTAGAGTATAGATCTTTAAGCTCTTTGGTTAGGTTTATTCCTTGGTATCTTATGGTTTTTGGTACAATTGTAAAGGGAATTAATTCCTTAATTTCTCTTTCTTCTGTCTCATTGTTAGTGTATAGAAATGCAACTGATTTCTGTGCATTGATTTTATATCCTGCTATGTTGCTGAATTCCTGTATGAGTTCTAGCAATTTTGGGGTGGAGTCTTTTGGGTTTTTCACATAAAGTATCATGTTGGGGCTCCTGGGTGGCTCAGTTGGTTAAGTATCTGCCTTTGGGTCTAGGCCATGATCCTGGGGTCCTGGGATCGAGCCCCATGTCAGGCTCCTTGCTCAGCGGGAAGCCTGCTTCTCCCTCTCCCTCTGCCTGTCACTCCCCCTGCTTGTGCGCTCTGTCAAATAAATATTTTAAAAAATACAAAATTAAAGTTTCATGTCATCTGGGAAGACTGAGAGTTTGATTTCTTCTTTGCCAATTTGAATGCTTTTTATTTCTTTTTGTTGTCTGATTGTTGATGCTAGGACTTCTAGTACTGTGTTGAACAATAGTATTGAGAATGGGCATCCCTGTCATGTTCCTGACTTTAGGGGAAAAGCTCTCAGTTTTCCCCACTGAGAATGATATTCGGTGTGGATTTTTCATATGTGGCTTTTATGATATTGAAGTATGTTCCCTCTATCCCTACACTGTGGAGAGTTTTAATCAAGAAAGGATGTTGTATTTTGTCAAATGCCTTTTCTGCATTAATTGAGAGGATCATATAGTTCTTGTTCTTTCTTGTTAATGAGATGTATCACGTTAATTGATTTGAAAATGTTGAACCAACCTCGCAGCCCGGTATGATGTCAACCTTTCTGTAAAAGTTGAGGCCTGATCTGTGACCTAGCATGTGATCTGTTCTGGAGAATGTTCCATGCACTTGAAAGGAATGTGTATTTTGCTGCTTTAGGTTGAAATGTTCTGAATATATCTGTTCAATCCCTCTGGTCCAGTGTGTCATTCAAAGCCATTGTTTCCATGTTGATTTTCTGCTTAGATGATCCGTCCATTGATATAAGTGGGCTGTTAAAGTCCCCTGCTATTATTGTATTGTTATCAATGAGTTCCTTTATGTTTCATAGTGTTTTATATATTTGGGTGCTCCTAATTTGGGTGCATAAATGTTTATAATTGTTAGATCTTTCTGTTGGATAGACCCTTTTATGATTATATAGTGCCCTTTTTCATCTCTTGTTAAGGTCTTTGGTTTAAAATATAATCTGTCCAAGAATTGCTACTCCAGCTTTCTTTTGACATCCATTTGTATGGTAAATATTTCTTCATCCCCTTACTTTCAATCTACAGTTGTCTTAGGTCTAAAATATGTCCATTGTAGGCAGCATATAGATGGGTCTTGTTTTTTTATCATTCTGACACACTATGTCTTTTTATCGGAGCATTTAGTCTATTTACATTCGGAGTAATTCCTATTGATAGATAGGAATTTAGTGCCATTTTATTACTTCTTTTGTTATTGTTTCTGGAAATTTTCTCTGTTCCTTTTTAGTCTTTGTCACCTTTGGTTTCTTTCCCACTCAGAGTCCCCTTTAATATTTTCTGCAGGGCTAGTTTAGTGGTTATGAACTCCTTTAGTTTTTGTTTGGGAAACTTCTATCTCTCCTTCTGTTCTGAATGACAGTCTTGCTGGATAAAGTATTCTTGGCTGCCTATTTTTCCCATTCAGCATGCTGAATATGCCATGTCATCTTCTCTGGCCTGCCAAGTTTCTGTGGAGAGATCTGTTGCTAACCTTATTTGTCTTCCCTTGTAAGTTAGGCACTTCTTTTGTCTTGATGCTTTTAGGATTTTTTTCTTTATCTCTATATTTTGCAAATTTTACTATGCTATGTCTTAGTGTTGGCCTGCTTTTGTTGATTTTGATGGGAGTTCTCCATGCCTCCTGGATTCAGATGTCTGTTTCCTTCCCCAGATTAGGGAAGTTTTCATTTATAATTTGCCCAAATAACCCTTCTGCCCCCTTTTCCCTCTCTTCTTCTGGGACTCCTATGATACAAATATTATTATGTTTTATGGAGTCACTGAGTTCCCTAAGTCTACATTCATGATCTAATTATTTTTCTTTCCTTCTTTTTTCAGCTTCATTATTTCCATAATTTTGTCTTCTGTATCTTATTAATTCCTCTGCTTCTTCCAATTCTTTTGGTCATTACATCCAGTTGCTTTCAAATCTTGGTTATTGGCATTTTTCATTTAGGCCAGACTTGTTTTTAAGTCTTCTATTTTTGTGGTAAGGGACTCCCAGATATTTTCGATGTTTTTCTGAAGCCCAGCTAGAATCCTTATGATTGTTGCTTTAAATTTTAGATCAGACATATTGCTTATATATGTTTAGATTAGATCCCTGGCTGTGACTTTTCCTTGTTCTTTCTTTTGGGATGAATTCCTCCCTCTTGGTATTTTGTCTGTGTGATAGGAAAGCCTATCATGTTTCCTGCTCCTGAGAGTAATGGCTTTATGAAGGCAAGGTTATATACTCTCGAAGGCCTGGTGCTTCAGGAAGTGTCTTTGCTGTATGCTGCTGCTGTGTTCTGGCTGCTCTTCCCTCAGGTCAGTCCTTTGCAGAGTTTCTCCTTGCCTGCTGTGTGTAGTGTTTGTGCTTTGGCGAGAGTATGGTGAGTTTTAACTAGCTGTGCTCTGGTGTGCTTCTTAAAAGAGAACTGGTGCTATTTCCATAATAGCTGAAGTTTTGCAGTACTCTATGGTCAGTAGACTTGGTGCATGTGGGGGTCTGTGCTGGTCTTCTGGGGGAGGGACCCGCTGCTGTAGTTCTCAGGCACACTTGCCTAAGAAAAGCAGCACCTATGGTGTATAGGAGGGTGGGGCTTGGTGTAAATGGTTTAGGCCACAAGTGTTATGCTGTGCTGCTTCCTGAAGCTAGTTTATGATGAAGGGTAGGGGAAGGAAATGGCACCTGCTTGTTCTTTTGTCCCCAGAGAGGCTATGCCACCTCTCCCAGAAGTGCTCCAAGAAAGGGGAACCATATCTTCCAGTGCATCCCAGGGGATCCTCAGATTGCTCCATCTGCCCCCAGGCTACCAGCCCTCTTTTTCCACAGGAGCACTGTAGCACCTTCAGGGCTCCACACTGGCCACACTGCAGACCTCTAAAACTCCAGTTTTTGAGCCCACTGGTTGTAAAAACTCATGAAAATCCCTCTTGTTTTCCCAGTAAATGGCTTTGGGAAAGTATCTTCCTTGCCTGATCCCTTGTGCACTCATCTCTCTCCCTCCCTCCACTCTTCCCTCTCTCTCTCTCTCTCTGGTGCGCGCACACACATGTTCACTTCTCTCCATGGCCAGGGCTCCCTGCCCTCCACAGTACCCACAATCTGTTTCTCCCCCAAACCATGTCTCTGCACCTCCTACCTTACAAGTTGTGGCCTCTTCTCTCCCTCTAGATGTACAATTTGTTCTATCAGTCCTCAGATTGATTTGATATTTATCTAGCTGTGTTTGAGGGAGAAGGCAAGCCTAGGGTCTTCCTACTACTCTGCCATCTTAGCTCCTACTCATGCATACTCTTAATGTTTCAACCCCATGCTACTTCTCCAGACCACCTTCTTTCTGATTTTCCAATATTTTCCTTCCAACCACCTCATCAACCATCCAAACCAATGACTCTATATATGTATTACTTAGAGACATTTCTCTTTTCACACACACACAAAATGTAAATAACAATACACCACCCAAATCTTTGCCCAATGGGAACTGCTCTTTTCTCATCTCTCTTCTGTCTTTTAGGGCCATACTTGAGTGGGACTCTAGGGTAGGAACAGTCTATTTTTTTAGCTTGTACTCAAATACTGAGTCTACAAAGGCTTTGTGTTCTTTGAAAATTGGGGATATAAGATTTTCCAGTATATCCACTAAGTTACCAATCCTTATCTTAAGGTCCCACACATTCTAAATCAGGAACATTTGCACAGAAGGGTACTTTTTGTGCCTAAACATCCTTTGGTATTTACTTTTACACAGGTCTACTTGTAACAAATGATCAGTTTTTTAATTACATAGGCTTACTTGTCAAAGGATACTTTAACTGGATATAGACTTCTAGATTAGAAGTACTAACCTTCAACATTGTATAGATAGATGTTGTCCTCTGGTTTCCACTGTCTCTGTTAAAAAGTTAACTATTAGTCTTATTTTGGTTCCATTAAAGTAACATAGGGTTTTAATACCTCCTCCAGCTGATTTCAATATTTTCATTGTCTTTCACTGGTTTTTACTTGATGGACTTAAGTATAGTTTTATTTGAATTTATTGTGGATGTGGTCCTTAGATCTTCAGTCTATCTTGAGGTCTTTAGTTAGTTTAATAAATTATCAATCATTAACATATTAACTATTTCTTCCACCCTATTACCTCTTTCCTAATTACCTGGGATTTGAATTACACATATGTTAGACCCTTCACCACATCCTATGTTCTCTTGTACTGATCTTAGTTTAGAAAGGATTTAGTTTTGCTTCTGTCAGGCAGCAAGCAGATAACATAAATCTAATTAGGTATTGAAGTAATTCAAAGTTGGTCCATTTATGGTTAACCTTTGTTCCTAGGGTTTTTCCCTAAGGTTTTTGTGTCCCAGTTGGAAGTAACGGCCTCCAACTTTTCCCTCCAACCAATGAATCTGTCAAAAGTTCTGCATAGGGGCGCCTGGGTGGCTCAGTCATTAAGCGTCTGCCTTCAGCTCAGGGCGTGATCCCGGAGTCCTGGGATCGAGCCCCACATCAGGGTCCTCCACTAGGAGCCTGCTTCTTCCTCTCCCACTCCCCCTGCTTGTGTTCCCTATCTCGCTGGCTGTGTCTCTCTCTGTCAAATAAATAAATACAATTAAAAAAAAAAAAGTTCTGCATAGCCTCTCTCAGCCACCATAGTTTTAAATCTACACATACCTCAAGATTTAAAGGGCCCAGAGGCACCTGGCTGGCTCTGTCAGAAGAGTGTATGACTCTTGATTTCAGGGTCATGAGCTCAAGTCCCATGTTGGGTGTAGATGTTACTTAAATAAAGAAATAAGTAAACTCAAAGGAAAAAAATAATTAAAGGGCCAAATTTCTGGTTCTTCTCCTTCTTTTCCTTCTCTGTTAATGCCCTGTAATGTAATTCCTTACTGCCTTGACACCTTCCCAAAACATCTGAATAAATTTTTTTAAATGTTTTGCTCAGATTTTCTAGTGGAAGTGCTGTTCGTGAACAACCTAGTCTGCCATTATAGTGAATATTTGTAGGCCATATAGCACAATGTTTAGAAAATCGGGTTTGACAGCTAGAAATATGAAGACTGATTCCTGGTTCCCTTATCTACATGCAGCTATAACATTGTGTTTAAGAGAACAGTGCTAAAACTAGACTGCCTAGGATTGAATACTGAGTCTCTAAGTTGTATGACCTTGGACAAGGTTCTTAATGTATATCTGCCACATAACTTCATATATAAAATGAGAATGATATTTTTTACTATATCATTGTTGTGAAGATTAATATGTGTAAGCAATTATAACATTGTCTAGCATATATAAAACACTTAGTAAATGTTAGGTTATTATTTCTCCATGTTCTCATTGGCAAACTCAAGATATAACCTATTAATAGGATTGCTTCAGGAAATAGAGGCTTTCATACAAAAATTTATGTTCAAGTGCATAGTACACAGTGAATATTATTATATATTAGTATGTAAATAATAAATGAATGAGCAGTAAATAGTAAATAAATGAGTTAAGAAGTAGTTTTCCCTCTTGTTCTATCCTTTACTTCCCTTCCATTTTTGCAAATTGCCTTGTCAATTTCAGAGTTAAAGGACTGATTGATTCACAGATTTTTGTTTTTAAAATGATTAGATGTCACCAAAATCATATTAGAAACAGTAAGAAGTTAAATGGGCTTTCTCTGCACATTGGAAGGCACTTTTCCATAACTGCATGAATGATCATACATGATCTAAAGAAAAACGGTGTTTACTATTCAAGTCAAAGGTCAGAGACTCGGAGGCAATTAAAATATTTCCTCAGTATTTGGAAGAACTTTCAAATTTTATGCATTTAATCATTTTTATTATTTCATTTAATAGATGTAAATGTTCTTTTTAAGTAAAGAGTAATAAAATTTTCAGTAATAATGATTAGAGATCACTTGATAAAAATTTGGTTATGCATTTTTCTGTTTGGTTTCATAATGAATACAACTGTACAGTACTAAATAATGAACTGGTTGAACATGGAAGGTCTTATATTTTATCCTATGTTTTCCAAGAATTTTATTAGTCTTTGAAGAAACACTTATCAAATGTGCAAACAACTACTCCCTGAGAGGTGACTCCCTGGATGCAGTCATCGTCATCATCATCATCAACATCATCATCATCATCATCATCATCATCATCAACATCATCATCATCATCAACATCATCATCATCAACATCATCATCATCATCAACATCATCAACATCAACATCATCATCATCATCATCTGTAGGCTGAAAACACATCTGAAACTCTAAAAAAATTATTTTTAAGTATGTAATGATGTAATTTCAACTTTTGTATTTAGGATAAGAAAAAACCCACGATAAACTATATCTTCCAATCCTGGAAAATAATAATAATAATAATAATAATAATAAGAAGAAGAAGAAGAAGAAGAAGAAGAAGAAGAAGAAACCAGAATAGTTGATTATAAGATATTTAACACAGAATTTAGAAGACAAGTATTAGATAAGGAGATAAAGAGCTTATGACACTAATTTTGTCATTTTATCTTAAATATAACCTACATGAAGAAGGCACACAATGGTAGGTTTTAAAATTAAAATTGATTGTAAGATGTTCCAGATTTATAAAGAAGAATACAGTGTAACAACCACTGATATGCCCTCTACTTAGCTTAATTTGGAAATATGTAAAGAGTTAAATATACCTGTGTGTCTCTAACTAATTTTATATCCCATTTATACACCTCACCCTTACCAGAACTAATTAATCTCCTAAATTTTGTGTTCCCCTTTCTTTTCCTCCTTCCTTCCTTTATTTAAATATTTTATTTATTTATTTGACAGAGAGAGCACAAATAGGCAGAGGGAGAGGGAGAAGCGGGCTCCCCGCTGAGCAGAGAGCCCGCTTACGGCTTGATCCCAGTATGACCTGAGCCAAAGGTAGAGGCTCAACCAACTGAGCCACCCAGGCGCCCCTAATTTGGGTGTTTTTCATTCCCATGCATGTCTTTAAACATTTACTTTATACCATTATAGCCATAAACACTATCTACTATTTTGCATATTTAATTGTTATGTTAATACCTTAACATTACGCCCCACGTGTTGTTGGGTTCCTCACATAAGGAGTTTGGAAGTTGCCATGCAGTCTTAACAAGTAAAAGCTAAACAGACTTAAAAAAAAAAAAAAAAAAAACTCTTCTAGGATCCATAAAAGAGGGGAAGGCAGAAGGCAAGCCACTGCTCCCAAGATGGGAAAGACAAGAGAATAACAACTTACCAGCACAGAAACTCATGAGCAGAAACCTCCTGGGGAACCAGGGCCAAGGATGAAAACCTGAACTGTAGTTGACAAACTGCTAGAGGCTCAGTCCACAAGGGTGAGTTCAGAACTCCAGTGATGGTTGCAGGGGTCCCACCTCCCCACTTACAATATTGTTACATTTACCTCCAGGAGTTTGACAAGTTACCAGAGTAATATCTGAGAAAAATTCCCCCATGCTTCCAGCGGGGTAGAGGTAAAAGAACCACTTCCAAATATACCAGAGCACTCTGTTCTTAGTAAGGTCTGCAGTCAGGAGAAATTAGTTAACTGGAGCCTAACCTGCTGAGGTATTATCAGAGCCTAACTAGCCTAGGGAAAGGGAAATACCCAACTCCAGCCCACTACAGTCATCCTTTCCCACTTAAGGATGGAGGAAAGAAAAGAAAAAAGGGAACAAAACCCAAAACCAATCAAACAAACAAACCCCCTGAGAAACATCTGTGAAGTTCACAGTCCAGAGGCACAGGCTCATTAAAAGCCTAAGACCTAATCATAGAACTATAGAATGCTTCCCCTCCCCCCCACATCTCCCCACCACATTACTAAAGGTCTATTTACAGCAGTTTCTTTTACCTGGTACATCATGTCTGGCTATCAAGAAAAAAATTACATGGTACACCAAAAGGCAAAAGCACATTTTAACAACACAGCAAACGTCAGAACCAGACATGGCAGAATCATTGGAATTGCCATACTGGGAATTCAAAACAACTCTGATTCAGATGCTAAGGCTCTAGTGAATACAGTAGACAGCATGCAGGAACAGACGGGCAGTACAAACAAAGAGGTGCAAACCCTAGAAAAAGACAAAAATAAACACTAGTGATAAAAACCACTAAAATAGAATTGAAGAATGCCTTTGATGAGCTTACTAGGAAACTGGACACAACAGAGGAAAGAATCCCTGAGTTTAAAGATATCTCAATAAAAACATCCCAAACTAAAAAGACAAAAAACAGTGAAAAAAACAGAACAGAGTATCCAAGGATAGTGGGACAACAAGGAAACATGCAATATATGTGTAATGGAAAGACCAGAATGAGAAGAAAAAGAGAAAGGAAAGAAATATTTGAAATAATAATGACTGGGAATTTCACCAAATTAATGTCAAACAGATGATACTTATTTATTTCAACCATTAACTTTATGTGATTTATCCATGTTGATATATCTAGTTCTATACAATTTACTTTCATTGATACATTTCATTTTATAGATACACCATAAATTAATTAGCTTGTTTTCCTGTTGACAGTATTTGCTTCCAATTATTTGCTGTCATAGTACTGCAATAAATATTCCTTTTTAATATCATTGTGCACACATATGAGGGTTTCTCTAGGGTAGTGCCGGCCAATGGAATTTTCTGTGATAATAAAATGCTCTATATCAGTGTTGTCCAACAAAACTGTAGCCATTAGCCATATGTGGCCACTGAACACTTAAAATATAGCTAGTGTGGCAGAGACACTGAATTTTTACTTTAATTTACATAAATGTAAATTTAAATAGTCACATATGGCCGGTAACTGTGCTGTGTGGAGGTACGCTAAGAAGTACTGTGGGAGGAGGCAGTTAGGTCCTAATAGGGTGCCTGGAGCCCAGCTATCAGGAAAGACAGACGCCTGTCCTGGCTGCGCTCCAAAGAAAGTACAAGAAGCCAGATCGAACCCGACAGGCCCAAGATGGACTGTGTCATGACAGGAAAACCCCAGACCAAATAAGGAGAAAAACAAAACAAAACACAAAAACCCTGCTTCCAAGAAATCTCGTCTGAGCAATGAATAGTCTACCCCCTTGTTACCATGGTCAATAATTGTATCTGTCCTTGAATTCTTCTGAAGACCAGCAGCCTCAGGTGACAGCTTTGGGACAGGCTGGTCACAGTCTCAGGGCCCAAGGTCTCCCCAGTCCACCCAGCAACAGTACTGGTATACTATAAAGTACTACACTATAGAAGTACTATGGTTCTCTAAGTGATACTACTATATCATAGGTATATTCATTTTCAACTTTACTATTTCATATGGCCCCAAAAATGTTCACAATTTAATTTTTCTTCAACACATATAAGAAAATCTGTTTTATTTTCATTATCTTTACCAACTTTAGTTCTTATTTTTGGCTTGTCTTTTCATTAATAATCTATTTAAGGCTCAGAAAACTAAAAAAAAAAAAAAGGAAAAAAAGGCAATGTAGTTAAAAAAATAAAAAAAAAAAGTAATGTAGATTGTCAGAATTTTTGTGTGGTTTTGCTTTCAAGGCCTAGTTTAGGAAATATTTTCCTAACTCAGGTGTTCAAAAGCTATTCTGTATTTTCTTCTAAAATTCTTGTGGGGGCGCCTGAGTGTTTCAGTTGGTTGAGTGTCAGACTCTTGATGTCGGCTCAGGTCATAATCTCAAGGTCTTGAGATTGAACCTGGAGTTGAGCTCTGCACTCAGCAGGGAGTCTGCTTGACATTCTCTCTTCCTCTCCCTCTGCCCCTTCCTCCACTCATGCACACACTCTCTCTCTAAAATAAATAAATTTTGAAAATAAAATTCTTGTGTATAATAATTTAATAAATAAGAAAGAGAAAGCTAACTGTATTTTTATCTATGTAAAAAACATATGTCCCAACACCATTTAATTCATTGTGTTCCTCCTAATTTTGCAAAGCCACCTTTCTCATATATCAAGCTACCAAATATTGATGGATATGTTTCTGGTCCTCTGATCTATTTTTCTCTCCTTCCACAAACATTGCATATTAATTACACTATTTCTATAATTCTTGATAACTGGCAAGAAAAAGTCCAACATCTTGTTCTTAATAGCATAGATAATGTTGGAGTTCCTTTTTAAACTATTTTATATATCCCCTCATCTTAGATAAACTTAGATAAACTCCCAAGTATCTTTGTGCTAGCAAACCCAGATTTGTCCATAAACAGAAAGCTAGAATTAGCCCCTAACCAATAACTCACTAGTATAGAAGCAGGAGAGAACAGATCCATTGTCTTAGAATGGAACAACTCTGAACTAATTTACTTTAGAGTTCTTCTGTGGAACCAGCCTCAATCTATTCATTATGGTACTTTGTCTGAAATCACAGCCTTCCTTGGCTCCCTCTTTATCTCTACTAGTTTCTTCTTGACACACTTTCTTTAAAAAAAATCACTTGCACAAGCATGCTTATTTTATAGGCTGCTTCTGAAGAACCTAAATTGAAAACAGCATCTGTTAGCGCTCTGTTCTTTCATGTATTTACATTCTGGTTGTCTAGTTTCTCACTCACATACACCTATGCACAAGCGCACACACAAACATGTGATTTAGTTGGGATTTTTAATGGAAAAATAATTGAATTTACAGATTGCTTTATCACATTCTATCTTTATACCCATGAATCTACGTTTCTCCTTTTATTCAGTTCTATTATTCAATAAATTATTATTCAATATAAATTTACAAATATTATTCAATAAAAATTTACTTTTACATAAAGTCATCCCTTTATTCTATTTATTCATAGGTGCCTTATGCTTTTGTTGTCATTTCCAATTACATTTTGTTGGTGACTTAGAGGAATTGCATTTGTGATACTAATATTTACCAACATTGCTAAACTTCCTTTATAATTTTCTTTCCTTCTCTCTTCTCTTTTCTTTCTTTTTCCTTCTTTCTTCCTTTCTTCCTTTCTTCCTTTCTTTCTTTCTTTCTTTCTTTCTTTCTCTCTCTCTCTCTCTCTCTCTCTCTCTCTCTCTCTCTTTCTTTCTTTCTTTCTTTCTTTCTCCCTCTCTAATGTAACCCCTGGGCTTTGTTGCCTTCTTCTTAGCTCAACTATGCATTTAAGAGAATTTTTAAAAACATATTTTGCCAACATTTATAGGTATTATTTTGCTGTAGAATTTTCAGGATTATCTACTTTTACCATGTTGTTAGACACAAAGAAAATCAAGACATTTTTAGATACTTGGTTCCTTAGAAGAACAACAAAAAAACCTGAACAAAATGCAAACATTTTGCCCAATTTGTTAGTATTATGTACTTGACACACCTCTGATTATTCAAATGTAAATAAAGACCCATTTAATTTGATAACCCAAGGGAAAGGTGAAAACTAATGTTGATTTTTCCTAAGTCTGAGGTATTCCAACCATGACCTCTCTTAAACAATCGTCTGATAATTCAACTTTTTAATTTTTCTCTTTTCTGCATTTGTCATAAAATACAAGAGACTTTTTATAAAACTACCTTATATTTGGAGTATTTGTGATTAGATGACATTACTCAAAGACCCAAATCAAAGTTATAACAAGTACACTGCTAGTTAAAAGGCTAATTCTTGGTAAGAACAAAGTTTCTTTATAGTGTATTACTTTGAAAAATTACGTTTATTACTGACCATCAAGACAAAACTGACAACTATAATAAAGAGCTAATACAAGAGATGTACTGAGAATGCTACTCCATATCTCTATCTGTATGCGTAATTCAATTCGAAAAATTGAATTGTAACCCTACTCTAGCCTTTTCTAAAGCAGAAAATCATACACAAAACCTGACATTGTCCCTAAATCATAACATATTTTTATAGTGGTTTGAAAGTTAACCAAGTACTTTTACTTCAATGGTCTCATTTGATTTGATTTTCTGATTATCTTTGTGATGTAGACAAATGGACACGTTATTACCACTTGTACAAATGAGAGACCTGAACTTCAAAAATGTGGGTTAAATCCTCAGAGCCTCTTATTTCTATAACGAGGATGAGGAAAGTGATCTTGGCGTCACTGTCTGACTTACATACAAAATAACAGACTGCTCATATGCTATGCTTTCTGGCACATTCTGCAGGAGTTGGTCTAATAAGAAGACCACAATAGAGTACCTCTAAGAAGAATGCATGTTCTTTTAGCATAACTGTACAGCTAATCAATAAGATAAACATACTATTATACAATCGATTTGGATTGAGTAGGCAAATCCGGGTTCAGAAATCATGTTGAAAGCTAGAACACTTTCTATTATAATCAGGGTTCAATGTAATAACTAATATAACTGCATTTTTTGGAGTACTGTTGCTTTTGTTATGGATTTTATTAAATATTTTTTCCACTAAAAATAATGGACACTATAGTTATTTTAGATATAAGGTAAAGCACTTACCAGTTTTATTTCTTACTTTTTTTCTTCCTTTCATCTTTGCTTCCCCTCTTATTTTATTAAAAAAAAGTCAAACCACATAGAAACAACAACAACTAAAGGACTAAAATTAAAATGTAAGATACTCTAATGTTCATATTATGTGAAAAAAATTCAGAGATTTGAAAAGACTTATAAAAGCAAGTATGATATATTGTGTTTTTATCATATCTAAAATCACTAAGTGTTTCCACAAAGAAAAGGCAATGCCAGTGACTATATGGTAATAAGAAATGAAAAGTTTCTATTTTAAATAGTACTAACAAACCCTGTTTACTAGTCTTTCTCCTATTTACACCTATTTCTCCATTCTGCTCCCAGTAAAATAAAATGTTCTCTATCATTAAATCCATTTCCCATTGTGGGGACCTAAGCAGCTGTGTTAATAAGGTGAACACAATGATATCATGGTCCCTATGTCTCATACATCACTGTATATTAAGCCTTAGCTTATAATCATTAAAAATTATGAATTAAATATCTAAATCCCAATTGATAAATCAACTAGGGAAAACAACATACTTTATCTTGTAGCGTTTGATGAGAATACATAATGAAACAAAGTCTGAAAACAGATTATAATGATCTTTTTTCTTTTTGTTGACATGCAAACATAAATTTAAGCTGTACATTATATTGGTAAAATGTGTACAAGTTTTCACATACATTAATTATAAAGACATATATGTATGTGTACCAAATACGTGTATGAGCACATAAATTGCAAATATGTTAGATTAGTATAAGTTGGATTTCACTTTATATTTTTGTAAAAGTGAAATTTTTAATGGGAATGAAATTTAGTAAAACTCAAGCTGTGAATGGGAATGCAAATACTTGCTGTATTATCTAACTGTTTCACTTTTAGGTAATTATCCAAAAGAAATAAAAGGGTATACATACAAGGATGTGTACTTGAATATTCCTAGCAGCTTATTTAGCCCCCTACTGGAAATAACCCAAATGATTGTCAACCAATGAATAAACACACTGTAGTACATCCACACAGAATATTTCTCATCAATAAAAGGAATTGAACTATTAATATAGGCGATCAACAAGTTCATTTTGAATTAATTATGCCAAGTGACAGAAGGAGGGAGAAAGAAAAGAAGAAAAGTATGAAATAAGTACATAAGTTCTAAAAACTGCACACTAAAGTGACAGATCAGTTGTTGCTGGTGGTGATGCCACAGGCGGAAGAGAGGGGGGAGAACAAAGAGGCACATGAGGAAGACACATGGGAGAGTCTCCAGGGTCAGGAGAAAACCACTATGGATGATGGATATATTCATTATTTGGATGTAGGGGATGGCTTCAATGTATATACTTATATGAAAATTTATGGTTTCAATAGATTAAAATATAAAATACTTATAAATAAATGCAGATTATATGTTGACAACATCTCAATAAAGTTGTAAAAAATATAGAACCCAACATTTCAATAAAGTTGTAAAAAAATATAGAACCATGCCCAAATGCCAAACCTTTCCATCTACTTCTCAGGTAGAATTATTCCAAAAGCTCTATTCAAGGAAGACAGAACCTTTATACAACTGATAGTTGTGTATGCTTGTGTAGTCCCTTAAAATTTTTCTGTAAAAATCTCTTTGAGTTATCTCACAAGTGTTTAAGGGAAAACCTGGTCAGTACCCCACAAAGACCCCAGTGGCTTTCCTTGACTCTTTTTGTTTCATGCCACAAGGGCAGCTGTGTGTGCTGGGCACCAGGCATGCTGCGCTTGCACACTACTGTGTCTCGGGGAAGAGAACTCTCCTCCCCTATTGACAGCTACGATACTGGCCGCCTTAGGCAGAACTCGGCTACAGGAAGGAGAAACCATTTCAGCTGTTTTAAGCAGAAAATAATTTATCATCAAGGGGCTAGATATTACCGACATTATTAAAAGAACTAGATGAGTGGATTCTAGACTAAGCCTATCCAGGAAGGTAGGAATCAGGAAACTCTCACTGGAACTGGAACTCTTGATTTCAATCACATGATGTCTAAGTATCAGCCACAGATCATATAGACACTGTCTGTGCCAACTCAAAGACTTTCAACATCAACAAAGCCAGTGATTGTACACTGGAAGGCTGTGACAAAATCCCTCATACCCTCATGCCTACAAATGAGCAGGGGGGAAAAAGTGCAGCAAGATGGCCTTTGCCTGACTTCACATCTAATGGATTTGTTTATACTTACACCTGATTCACCTTAATATGTCTAGACATTTCCCATACTCCGGGAAATGTAATCTAACCTATGTGGTATAGGCAACTATATCATAGTAGAAAGACTGTGGATGCTGAGTGCCATTAACCATGTCCATTAAATTATCCAACTCTACCAGATGCCAGTTAGAGGCTTGATATTGCCTAAGCGGGAGCTGTGCCATCAGGCACTGCTGAATTGTAGAAGTTACACTTCATTCCTCCAAAAGAGAGAAAAACACTTGTCTTCCACTTTGGTCTTAATATTTTTTCCACAAGAATACCAAACAGTTATACTAACAATGGCATGTTTTATAGGATTTTTTACTTTTGGCCTTATAGGATTTTTAATGAAACAGTACTATTAAAATAATTTTACTTATCTTTGACCCTCTTACTCCACAGTATAGATATGACTCTAAGAAGAGATGGATATGGAACTTAACCTAAGTTCCATATCTATATCTAAATCTATCTTAATGATAAACTCCATCTTGTACTCTGAACTTTCCCTCAACAATGCAGGTTTTGTCAGTGAGTCATATTTATCTCTTTATCATATTTATCATATTTAACTCTTGGTTACCCTAGAATGAATTCTCATCTTCCATAGAAACTGATCTTAAAGAGTCTGGCAGATCATGTTTCCTAAAATGACACAATAACTCCCATTTTGCAATGGTTACCTTGATGTTCTCCAATCAAGAGGTGAAATCTATTTCATCTCCTTTTGAATCTGAGCCACCCTGTGACTACTATGACCAAGAGAATTAAAAGGAAGTGGCATTCTGGAACTTTTAGGAACAAGCAGTAAGGATGCTTGGTATTGGCCACCTTTGTTCTCTGGACCAGCATGTGAGAAGTTGGGAGACCATCAGGCTGTGCAAAAGTCCATGCCAGCCACAT
The DNA here is from genome assembly GCF_017311325.1 of Ursus maritimus. Lineage (NCBI taxonomy): Eukaryota > Metazoa > Chordata > Mammalia > Carnivora > Ursidae > Ursus > Ursus maritimus. The sequence continues at coordinate 59,237,997 of NW_024423344.1, read as the reverse complement.
AGAGAGGCCATGTGGAAAAGAGAAAGAGATGCTTGACCAGCCCTGAACTATTCTGGTCATTTCAACCGAGTAAAAAACACATGAGTAATGAAATCATCTTGAAAATTTCAGCTTTCTGTGTCAGCCCAGTGTCAACCCACATGGAAGAGAGAAGAGCTGTCCCCTGGGATCAGCACTTAATGTAGTGTAGGTGCCCGACATTAAGCTTTTGACTGCCATGCATCTGTTTGAATAAGAATATTGCCAGTTGTGTGATACAGCTATTAGCAAAACAATCAGATAAGAAATAGGGCTGCCCCCACGCATGAGTTCCCTCTTTCAGAAAGCCCTGGAAAATCTTGGTAATGGCTTGAATGACCCTGCTTCTCCATTCCCATGCCCTAATTCCCACTCTTTGACTTTAAATTAGCTAATAAAGAGTGAGCTTGCAAAACCGCAGATGCCCCACCACTGGACCCTAATAAAGGCAGAGCCCCAGGTTCCCCCCACCCCTCTTCTTCTCTCTCCCTTGACTTTCCTATGTGGCCCTTAGGCATGCCAAGTACCCTTTAGGACTTGTCAGTAATACATCTTTTCCTCAAAGTTCCCTGATATTTTTTGCTGAAGCATGTCCTGAAATCATAGTAAGAATCAGAAGGGCTGGTGCAGTCACAACACGGGCCCCTGAGGAGACCTCACTACAAGTAACACTGGCCCAGGCCCAGACAGCATCGCTATTAATTGGCTGGGATCAACATTAACACCCAAATTTAAGAAACAGGAGCTATGAGAAATAATTATTGTTGTTTCTACCCTCAAAATACCCCTCAGCTACAGTTTTAGTACAACTAAATAAAATATATGATTGTAACATAACAAGAAATGAATGCTGATATTTTAAAAACAGGATTACATTTCGGGTATTTTTTACCTTTAGATTAAAATATATTTTAAAAACTTGTTTTATGAATTGAGATACTTTAAACATGTTTTTAATGTTTAATGATGTTTAATGTTATTACTAGAACTCTGATATTTCTTTTTTTTTTTTTTTAAAGATTTTATTTATTTATTCGACAGAGATAGAGACAGCCAGCGAGAGAGGGAACACAAGCAGGGGGAGTGGGAGAGGAAGAAGCAGGCTCATAGCAGAGGAGCCTGACGTGGGGCTCGATCCCAGAACGCCGGGATCGTGCCCTGAGCCGAAGGCAGATGCTTAACCGCTGTGCCACCCAGGCGCCCCTAGAACTCTGATATTTCTTATCTGAACACTTACAGTTCTAAATTTTTGATTATCTAAGGATACTATCAAATTATACAATTAGGAATAAAATTTGGTTTGCAATTTCTGTTAGTGTCATTACATAAGGTTAAGAAAACAGGCTATATTTCATTTCAGCCGTATCTTAAGATGAATGCAATTAGCAATTTATAAGTTAAGTGGTCTCCAGTTGCCTGAAGAAAAGGAGAGGACGAAATACTCTATCAAAATTAGCCTTCCTTGCAACTAGCAATCCTGAGCAAATGAAAAGGTATGGTCACATATGTAAGATACATTTCAGATCATTTACAACTGTGTCGCTAGAAATTCACTAAGTTCTGTGGAAATCTAATGAATTCTAAGAGCAACTGCGTGTGTGTTTGTGTGTGTGTGAGAAATTCTACGTTATGTTTAAATATTTTAAAGCCAGAGGGCAAAAGTGAATTGTGAATAAATCTGACCACAGTCGCTCTCATTGAGGGGTCTGTTGAGTCAAAGAAGTTGGCTAGGGCAGTGTAATGACTGGTATTTTGGTGGCTGACACAAAAGCATGAGCTTTCTCTTTTTTTAGGATCATTTACTAAGAAAGCCTGCCTGAGCACAAACTGACTTGTGTTGGCAGTGAATTTCTGAATCCTGACAGGACAGGAAAGAATATCATCTTTCGGATCTACTCTCTTCTGGCATGTCGGAAAAAACCGGTGTTAGCCCCAGGAATAAAGTTACCAAACATTACTCAATTCCCAAAAGAAAGAAGCTGTTCCTGGGGGAAGTCTGTAACATTTAATTGGAGCACATTTGACAAGACTCCCTTCCTCTCATTACAGGCTAATACTATTGCGGTGTTCAGAGAACCCTTTGAAAAACATATTAGCGCTCCAGGCCACTCCCGACCCCTCCCTATAGATAAGGCTGACTAGTTTAGAATAATCTTTGAAGGACTGGGTTGACAGCTTCAGATAAAAGTGCTTCTCATTTATAGGGCAGAGCTGGGAGGGAATGAACTCTGAGGCCAGGAAAAGAAAGCAAAGGTTGAGGGAAATTAACCAGGGATGCTGCAGAAGAATTCAATGTTACACTTTTCTTATCTGGGCTTATTAAAAGTTTGCCCAACTTGTAGCTAACAGAATCTAAAATAAATATGTTATTAATACAGCATTTAGAAAGCAACAATAATGAATAATATGAAAATGGACCTTTAGATCACAAATTCTAAGCAAATCAAGAAAGCAGCTAATGATTGTTGCAACTTAATTTATTGCCTTTCCATTCTCTCTAATCTTTGCTACCATGCTGTTAGGCAAATGCTTTATCCTCTGGATTCTAAGACAACCCATTTTCAGGAGGTACTTCCTAACAGCTTTACTGAAGATTTAAGGAAACTGGGATTTTATCCAGAAGATTTATATTAATTTTCCACCTTATTTAAATTCTGCAATTTTTAAAGAGTTCGTGCTATTGGGGAAGTGTCCTAGTCCAAAGGTGGGAAGACAGGTTTATGTTTTGGATCTTTTATTAATTGATGTTATAATATACCACTTTCAATGGAGAACATCACTACCCTTTTCTACCTCCTCCAGAGTTATCCTGACTTTCCTCCCAGTCCATAAAGACTGCTCTTCATTTCATGGACTTTATGACTTGTGTCTATTCTTTTTTTTTTCCCTAGGAGGGTAGACTCAAAGTTTGTCTAAATACAAGCAAAATATTAAAACAACCTAATATATGTTATCATATGCATTGCTTGTTTAAATTGAAATGATTTGTTAGTACAATATGAAATAGTCATGTATACATCATCACAACACTAGTAGCAAAAATTTTTTAAAAGCTTATTTAGAAGGATTCAAAACTGGACAAAAATAAAGAATGTATTAGATCTTTAAATTTTAAACAGGCAAGTTGCATGTGACCTACGTATCACTGAAGATATATGCTTAATTTAAACCATCTGTTAAGGTTGAAACATAAAATTAAAGCAGAAAAAATGAGAAACCCTACTTCCCTAATTAAATATTAGATTGTTCTAACAACAAAAATAGCAACATTTTAAAGGGAAATATTTCAAGTGTTAAATTGAAATAATAAACATGGCTCTTTAAATAATATAAATGATAAAATATTAAGAGAAAAAAGAAGCATTATTAACGTACATTGAGCTTTATTTTAACTTGTTTCCCAAATCTGATTCCTCTCAATTTTCAGTCTACTTTTTATTCTTTTAGCACTGCAGTTTATATCATTAAAGACTTTATTCACCTATAATTCTGATAGAGTATCTCATAAAAAATGTGTACGCTTCCAAAGACTACACTTTCATTAAATAACGTTTAAGTTAAGGAAATTAAACAACAGAGGTTTGATGACTTATTTTCCCCAAAGAGACTTTTATGAAGGAACTAATTCACATTTATTTACATTTGTTTTCTTAAAGTATAACTTACCTTGCCAAGAGAAAATTTTAAGCATACTTGAAAAGCATCTCATTATTGACACCGTACTTTAGACCAGTTAGTAACCTTCATGCTTCCTCTTTTAATAGACATCCTTACATATTTAATTGAAAGCAACTTTATATTCTTACCCCCTATGTAGCAATAAATTAAACAAATATTTAACTGATTCTACAGAATGTTCGTATTTTTTATTACACTGATCTGCTGGTATGCTGGAAAATATTTAATAGCCAACATTTAAAAAAATTTAAAAAAAGATAAAGGCCTGAATTTTTAACATTTGCCAACTTCTGTGGTGTAAATACTCCCATAATGGTCACTTTCAAGCTACAACCTGACATCACCAAACATGTAGTTTGGGGAAAAAAAGAGCATAATTGTACCTGCTGATCTGAGCTGAGCTGGTTTCAGCACAATACATTGTATATCATCATAAATCAAACAATTCCATACTTAACATGTCTGCTTCTACTATTAAGAATTGCTAGGTTTATTTATCATTTTATGATGTTTGCAGTAATAAGCTTTTAAGAAACAATAAGAGATAATGATAACATATAAATCAACCAGGCTAAACAACGGAGCTATCAAATGAAATAATATCATTTTTAGATTGCTGCTTTTCTTTGTGCCTATTTCTCTGCATTTTAGTTCCACAATTTTTTAAAATCATGTTTTGATCATTTGAGAATGACTCTTGAGGCACAAGATATATCAAAAGTACTAGATAGGTGTCATTATTCAGTACTAAATAAATGTTTAGCATGAGAACTTGGGCAATATCCCATTTGGTAGAAAATTATATTTTTAACGCAATAGTGAAAAATACATGAAAAATGAATATTCACCATTCTCAATTTACTCATCTGATCCTACATTGCTACAAATATGTCACTCCAGAAGGAACAGAACAAACCTATCAACCTAATTTCATCATAACCAAGGACTAATAAAAATGTAAGTCCAAAATACAGGCTAGTGACATTCTTATTTTACAGTAATACATTTAAATATATACTTCATGTATGGATTTATACATACATTTTATATATTCATACACACACACACACACACACACACACACACTTGAATTAATGTCAAACCATAAAATAACATTCCAGAATTTCCCATCACATGAAATTCTTTCCCATTCACATACAATTATTTGCATGTTCCCATAGATCTCTGATCTGAAAGGAGCTCATGAATTATGATTTCCTCCCACTTTAGTGCCTCAAACATTCAAAGAACCACAGGCTAGTCCTCATCCTAGAAATTTTTGTATAACATTCCATATCAGGCCATTTTGTAGAGGCCTTGCCCTGATATTAAGATTCGATCTCAGCCCAAATACCTTGATCCATGCTCTCCTGCAGTTCCAGCTGGAGCAATTCTACTAATTGCAAGACTTATTCAATTCCCTTTATTAGTACCATTGTCATTGGTAAACCATGTTCAGGGCCAGCAGAGTTAAGAAACTCTGAGAAGTAGGCTAGATAGGAGACCTGACACCAAATCTCTGGACATACATACTGAGGTTTGACTTTTTTTTTCTCCCTCTTGGAATCAAAATATGTGAAGTTTTACTGTAAAAAAGAATCACTCCACTGACCTTGAGAAAGCTGTCAAACATGGAAGGAATTTCTTCTTTTCTACAAAAAGGGAAATAAGACAAAAATGACAGGTGCCAAGTATCTTCAAATAATAAAATACATTTACAAATTTTTGAAGCTTTTTCTCCTTTCAAAGTTTGCCAAGATATGTTACTTCATTTCATTGTTTGGCAGGTGGACATCTTTCAGCAATATGTTGGATGGTAGAAGATATTCCCTGAACAATTATTTAGATTCAAGAAGGTCTGGCAGGAGTGAAGGTTTTCTTCGGCAAATTAATGATTTAAGAGGCAGCATTTCTGAGTATTGGGTTAAATTATTCCAGGGATACTTTGAAAATTTTTAAAAACCGAAATGGATCAAGACCAATTTAATATGAAAAATAGACCAACACAAAAGTAAACAATGATCACAAGAGAAATAAATTTAACTTAGAATATTTTTTAAAACAATATAGTTTTAAACTTTTGCCTAATAACTGATACATATCTAAGAATATGCTTTCATTCAATAAATTTCTTGACGCTATATATAAATAACATTGAATAAAAAAAGGAAACCCTCACTTATTTATAATTGGTACTGATAACAGCAGGGTATTGATGTCTTTGCATCAAATACAAATGTAAAAACTGGAAGAACATACGTTGCTTATGGTCTACATCCTTTACCAGGGACACCAATTCTCATTAATCCCACATTTATTGGGTCTTCAGAAATTGCTCATTATAAAAGTTTACTGTAATGTATCAAATTGCAAATAGAGGTAAGATTACAAACATTGTAAAGCACAGGAAATCTGATACAGTCTAGGATACCATCTTGATTAGCTCAGGCTGCTAATCAAAATATCATAAATTGGATGGTTTATAAACAAGAGAAATTTAGTTCTCACAGAATGCTGGAGGTCCGAGATCAGGGTGCCAGCATGCTCATTATGGTGAGAACCCTCTTCAGATTGCAGACTGCCCCTTGTATCCTCAGAAGGCAGGGAGCAGAGAGAGAAAGCAAGCTCTCTCCTGACTTATAAGGGCACTAATCCCATTCATTAGAGCTCTCTTTCTTCTTTTTTTTTTTTTCTACTATTGTTTTATTTTTTTATTTTTAATTATTATGTTCAATTAGCCAACATATAGCACACATCATTAGTTTTTGATGTAGTGTTCAACAATTCATTAGTTGTGTATAACACCCAGTGCTCATCACAACACGTGCCCTCCTTAATACCCATCACATGGTTACCCCATCCCCCCACCCCCCCACCCTTCTGTAACCCTCATTTTGTTTCCTGGAGTCCAGAGTCTCTCATGGTTTGTTTCCCCCTCGGATTTCTTCCCATACAGTTTTCCCTCCCTTCCCCTGTGGTCCTCTGTGCTATTCCTTATGTTCCACATATAAGTATATACAATGGAATATTGCTCAGTGATCAGAAAGAATGAATACCCACCATTTGCATCAACGTGGATGGAAATGGAGAGGGTTATGCTAAGTCAAATAAGTCAGGTAGAGCTCTACTTTCTTGACCTCATCTAATTATCTCAAGAAGGCCCCCACCTCTTGATTTAATAACATGGTGGGGGGTGGAAGGGGAGGGTTTGGTCCCTAACATACAACATATACAACTTCTAAATAAGTGCAGTTTATTCATGTGATTCGCAACTTTTTGACAATCCTTAAAAATTTAGAAATTGTTGTATTCAAAGACTAAATTATGGGTGTGAAATTCAAGTGCAGACAAGGAAATTATAAAATTATTATAAAAGTATAAAATAAGTCTGAAATTAACACACAAGCAAGGACTTTGGCAGTTCAGAAGATTCATGAATCCTCGGGGCTTATTTAAATAAATAGTAAATAAATAAATAAATAAATAAATTGCAGCCAAGAATTTTTTCTGCAATTCCTTGTCTGTGATACCTGATCAAAATGGTAAAACAACTTCTAAAACAACACAACAAGCTTTTTTTTTTTTTTTAAGATTTTTTATTTTTAAGTAATCTCTATACTCCACATGGGGCTTGAACTTAAAACCAAGAGATCAAACTCACATGCTCTACCAACTGAGCTAGCCAGGTACCCCACTTCTTAGCCTTTTAAGCTAAATTTTATAATCGGGTATCTTTGTCAAGATTAAAGATCTTGCAAGGGTATTAACCATAAACAAGTGGAAAAATTTAGAAGAATAATATCGAGAATTAAATCATAGTCTTACCAAAGCCATAGATGACCTACAAAATCACCAGAAATGATACCAAATATTCTTTTTATATCTTGGAGGGTTTAGCTGTGGTTCAGATACACATCTCTAAAGACTATGCATTCAAAGCATTCAGGAAAAGAGGTTTTCTTCATAGATAAGAAATTATAAATGCTCATTTCCAAAGACATAAATTATCAAAGAAAGGGAAGAGGCAGGATGGTAAAAATCATTATGGAAAATTCTTTTATCATGGGAATTAGAATAGATGGTGCATAAATGAAAAGATGATGTGGTAGACAGAAAGATAATAGATAGGTAGTTGTATAAATAGGGTATGATTAATATTACATATTCCAAAAACAGACCTAGAAAAAGAAAGCTCAGACAAATACAATGTAAAAAGAGGGACTCTCTCGCTCACCCTCTCTCCATTTTTCAGTCATAATGAACCGTTTATATTTAAAGAATTAAAAATGAACCCTAGATAGCTACACCTTAAAGTTGTATTATATAAAAGGGATTCTAAAATTATGTAGCAAGTTAGACTGCATACTCTTTAAAAAGTCTCTTTTAATTCCAAAAACATTGCCATTTGCAGTAAATTTGCTGCACAGGAATAAACATAATAATAGGAGTCATCCTATGTTATTTATTCAACACTCAAAAAGCTTAGACGAAGTGCTGTTCAAGAGGTTAATACTGCTAAACAATAGTGAAAAATCAGGATCTCAAATTAGTTAAATAAACCTGCACATTTTTAAAAGTCAATGGTATAACACCAAGAGTAAAGCAAAATATAAACTATGGCCTTTGGCGATAATGATGTGTAAATATAGGTTCATCAGTTGTAACTCACAGACCACTCTGGTGGAAAATACTGATAGTGGGGCTGATGATACACATTTGGGGGGAAGTGGGGCTTTCTGGGATAGGTCTGTACCTTCCTCTAAATTCTGTTGTGATCCTAAATCTGCTCTAAAAAATAGTCTTAAAAAAATCAACAGCTAGAAGAATAGAACTGTTTCAGCAATGTATGTAAATAAAGCCAATAAGCAGTGGATTGATGCAAATTAAATAAAAAGTTCACATTATCTTTGAATTTTTAGCTGAAATAATAAGCTTCAGAAATCCTTATTCCAGTAACAGTTGAACCGAATCTTGAGAGTATGATCACTGATTTCCTTTTGTTTTTTCCCTGAATGCCAGTAAACGTTTAATACTTCTTAGTTTGGAACTTTGTGTTTTGTGACTTTTTAGCTAAATATCTTTTGTGGGCAAACTTTAGCTTTTTTTCTAAATTAGTATCAGTCTCCGGTCAATTACTATGAAAGTGATAGATTTTGCTCATGCATTTTCTTTTTCTTCACTCCTAAAATGTCCATCCTAAATGAAGGCCTCATTTAAGACACTATCCATCACACTATCAAAAAGAATAAGTTCTAGAATAAAACGTGGCTTATTTTTCACTTTCTACATTTATTTATTTTTGCCTCTCCATTCTGTGTTTGATTATCATTAGATAGTTAGATGATTGAAACTCATGAAAAATGTGTAACGTTGGCTCAAGACTTAAAAGTCCGAACCTCTTCAATGATCCTTTAGAACAGGGGTCTGCAAAAGCCAATTCTGACCAAGACCATCAGTTTAGGTTAGGCCTATTACCATTTTCCACGCTACAGTGGCAGAGTTGAGTAGTAACAAAAGAAACTGTGTGACCCATGAAGCTAAAAATATATTTGAAAATAGTCTGCTGGCCCTGCTTTAGAAGGACGCTTCCAGTGAAGCCTTAGACAATGGTGCCTGCCTAGACACTTCACCAATCAATCAAGAATAACCACTGACTCCACATTAGGTCCGTCATATTTAGTTCTACATGCTAGTCTATTGATGAATACTGGGGCTCCTTGAATATCTTAGAAATTGGGTCTTGTAGAAACTCCCAGATAGTCTGATTGGATTTTCTTTTAAGATTTCACTGAATTATAAAAACTGAATTCACTATCCAGAGATACCAGATCGAAGAGGCAGAACTTCCTCCTCGCCTTCCTCTTTGGTCCAACAGACACTATCGATGTATGAAATCTAATCAATAGTATTCAAACTTTAACAAACCTGCCCTTTATTTCATTGTTCTATCAGATGGGGTCAATCAGGGAGGCAGAACACTGAGTTTCATGGAATAGTAAACTGAATACATTATTTTTAATTGAAATTGAGCTTATGCAATCGAGGAAAACTGAATGGGGATGTAAAGTTCGGAAAAGGATCTGAGGAAAGCTTGTATCACCATGGAGCTTTCAAGAGGCAACAGCGGCTAGAACAGAAATGTGAAGAAAGCTACTGGAGTCTACGGACTCTATTTCCTCTCTGCTGCTCTTGCCTGTGAGTTGGTGCAAAATACCCGGTGGTAGTTCCTGAACCATTGTTGGTCAGCAAGAGAAGCAGTTAGGAATTAGAACATGATGTGTTGAAGCAAAAACCCAAGAATCAACAGGCCTGGAGCACTTAACTCCAACAGACTAACCAACAACAGTCAGTAGAGCTTCAACTGCTGCTTTATTATGCAGATTTCTCTCCTGACAAACCTAACCTGGTGTCAGCAACAGAAAAGAATGCTGGGAAACAGCTCACGTATACCTGAACTGACACAGTCTTAAACCATGGCTTGAAAGAGCAATACAATTGAAAAATATTCTTAATTGTGTGTGTGTGTGTGTGTGTGTGTGTGTGTGTGTGTGTGTAATCACTCACTAATCAAGTACACACCTCAGGCCAATTTAGGGAACTCACCGACAGTAATAGTTTTATAACATTACATCAACTGAGAAGATACATAATACATAAATGTTAAATGTTCACTTAAACGCCTTAATTGATCACAAAATATACAAGATAAAACAATATATAATTCCAAAATTCTGACTACATGTTCTCAGAAATTGTGGAAAACAATAAATTTAAATGTGACATAATCAGCTTTAAAGAAGGGATAAAATATAATCAATCCTTAGTAATAGTAACAATATTTCTATGCCATTGTAAAATTTTCTTAAATGGTCTAGGTCTTTATAAAAACATTTGTTTCTCTTCTCTTCAATAAATGACAAGCAGTTGTTTTCCTATTCAATACTTGTATTGAAGATTATTTATTGCATTTCTTAATTTGAAAATAAAGATAATTGAGACCAAGAAAAAAATTCTAGACTCTGCATTTATGCTTAAAAGTACAACAAAATCATAATGCTGGAAACAAAGGAAATATTCTGGTACATCTGGACAGACCTCGTCTCTTAGTAAAAGCAGCTATGTATGCATTTAACTGAAGGAGTATGGGGAGGGCAGGAGACTCATGTTCCTAATATAATTCCTCATTGTATCTGCCAACTGGTATACACAACTGGATATTTTTTCATTAAGTCACATATTTTATGCCTACTGAAATTTAAACATACCCAGAAGAAGAACTGAACAGTACTTATGGCCTTAAATACATTATTCATATTTTTCACTCATTCGTTCATTCACATGTTCATTAAATATGCAAATGTGGGTGGGCTAGCTTGTGAGGAGGAAGCATAGCAGAAAGGAAGAGGCAGAAAAAGAGAAATGATGATAAATCAGTAAATATCTTATACTTTTTACAGCATGCTTTACCCATAGTGGCTATCTGGTAAGTACATCCATATGAAAAAAATATCAATATGTTAAAACACTATGACCAAGGTGCCTTTATAGAAACCATTTCACTTTTTCTGGGAGTCTTCATGTGAGGAGTCTGGCAATAGAAAAACGATTGCATAAAGAACTCGGAGTTCCTGTAAATAGCTTTCAAAAGCTGCCTATTGCAACTGTTCATTTCAAGACCGAAGCAATGTGTAGCTATATTTTAACTGCCAGAATTATATGATAATTCTGGAATATTGATTCTATTTCTATCCTACAAATACTTGCAAAGTAAATTTACTCAAGGACACTCATTGAACAGATTATTTGTGGATTTCAATTTTCTCTAACTGGATGTTATCCATTGATCTTTTCACTAGCCTTTTTTTTTTTTTTATGTTGCAATGTTGATTAAAGGGAATTGTGATTTGAGACACAGTATTGCTATTTTCTGTTTCTAAGGAAAATATCATCTATCATTGCTATTTATTTTCTAAATGGACTGAAATGTGTGGGATGACAAGGAATCTCTCCAGCTTGCTATTATATTCAGCAGCTGCACATAAACATTCTGTTAAAAGAATCTAACTATAATCAACTGTAATGTTATTTCCAAAACAGTTTTCATTGTAGTCCTTCTCACTTAATATGCCCCCCTCATTCCTGGTACAGTATAGAAAAAGATGGACCAGCCAAAATAATACTAAAATAGCAACGTGATAAAACAATAAATTAAATGCAAGCACAACAATATATAAAATAAATAGGTAAAAATAAATGCCATGCATACCATGGACTAAATTTTCTCAAATAACTTGTAATATGAAGAATATATGAATATAAAGAATATGAATCAAAAATACATAACAAAAATATGGATTTACTAATCTTGACTGAAAATATGTTAACCTCATAAGTGCTATTTAATGTAACCCCGTGATTATTAACCAGAATTTTGTCATTATCTTTTATAGTGTATACTGGGTTGCTCCCACTGACTCCCTATTAAAGGCCAACACACTTATGTACCAGCTTTTGGGAAAGTCTTTCATTCATGTTTGCATCTGTATCCATCACTGAGAATTGCCCCTGGCTACAAAAAAGCTATATCACTCAATGTTATTAGGGGGGAAGCCAGTGGTAAATGATGAATGGATGGAAGGATATAAAGACCCAGCCCCCATGCTTCACTCCAAGACACATCAGAAGGGGCCTTCCAGGTCCAGAACTCCCTAAAGCATTGACAGTTACTAGAGTTGCAACTACATGGCCTTTCAGTTTCTTCTGCACAATCCTGCCTACTTTATTTCTTTACAGATATATCACCTGAGTTCTTTCCATGATAAACCTTCTGAATAGAATTCTATATTCAGATGTGATAGTTAATTTTATGTGTCAACTTGGCTAGGCAGTGATGCCCCATATCTTGGTTAAACCCCATATTGTTGTGAAGGTATTTACTGGATATGATTGATATCTAAATCAGTGGCATTAGAATAAAGCATATTACTCTCCAAAATATAGATGACCTTCATCCGATCAGTTGAAGGTCTTAAGAGAAAAGACAGGGCCCTGAAGTAGAAGGAATTTTGCCTCTGGACTAACTTTGGACTCAAGACTGCAACATCAACTCTTACTAGAATTTCCAAACTGCTAGCCTGTCTTGAAGATTTCGGGTTTGGTTCTTTCCATATTTTCCTGAGTCACCTCCTGCAACATGTCTGTCTGTCTACCTGTCTGTCTGTCTGTCTGTCTCTCTCCAAACACTGGTTTTGGTACCAAGAGAGGTTCTACAGAAACAGATTCTTTAGGGAAGTGTTCTAAGGTTTTGTGAATTGGTTCTAAGGTTTCTAGAATCGGTTTTCTAATTTGATTAAATTTAAAGAAACTAATAACTCTTTTTCTAGTAATAAAGAGAGCACTGATAGTCTATAGTATGATGTGGATTAAGACATGCTCAAAATATCACCATTGGATACTCCAAATTAAATAATTTTAAGAGACAAAGTTCTGAGTGATCATCTATTTAATATCTTAGAATATTTTTTGTCCAATTAACAAGAATAATGAGATTGGCATGTTGCTCCTAATTGTGCTGGACAAAGTAGAGAAAGAAAAGGATGAGCTCAGGGATTCAAATTCCCAACCCAAGTGCCTCATAAATGATCTAAAAGTGTCTATGTCTGCCATGAAAGAAAGCCTTATCTCCTGTGCGGCTACAGAGCTAAGGCTGCTGAAAACTGAATGCAGAGTTTCATCCTGTGACTGGTGGAATTAAAATGCAAATTGCACTCCCAACCTTGCAAAGTGTCTGCTGTTAAAGTGAAGCTACTGAATGGGAGGAATGGGATCCTGAAAATTGGAATGGGACATTTGGGAAGATTCTGATGAAGCTGGAGACACTGAGCCCTTATATTGTACTAAGTCTTTTTTGCCAGTAGAAACAGCTATTCCATCCCTGTCTGAGGAGATTAACCCCAGTTTGCCTCCCACGAGATAGTTACCTTGAAAGATACTGCTGATTCTCCTCTGTAACCAGTCCTACAACCCCTCTTTGCTTCTGTACCTATAACTAGACACAAATACCATAGGTCCTGAAAGGTAAGGTACCCATGAGAAGGTGAATTACATTCTAAAAGAACTAAATGATTTTTCCAATTTATACAGACAGAAATCTGGGATGCATGTCCTGGAATGAATATTAAGGGTGGGGATATAACGGTGGAAGGAACATAAAGTTAAATCAGGCCAAATATAGTGATATGTGCCCACTAAGCTGATTTTTTGTTGATTTAATGTTGCATTGCAGAGGCTTAAAAAGGCATCTAGCAATTTGGTAGGTTGGCTGAAACATGGACAGCACGGTAGCTTATACTAAATGAAGTTGAGCCGAACAGCCTTACTACACTATCGTATACTAAATAGTGTAGTACAGTGTAGTAGATTGTAGAGAAGGGATCCAAAGGTTGAGGGAAACTGGAATGTTACAGTGGTAGTAGCACTGAAGACCTGGTCACCTGCCCCAGAAGGATACAGAGGACATACTTTCACCTTAGCTGTGAGAAACAACGTTGTGAGAAGAGACCCAGAATTCTTGAAGATATCTGTGGCCACTCTTCTCTGTAGGTTAGAAATTATATCAGGAACTGCTGCCACTGAATTGAGAAACCTAAATGCAATGGGTCCCTGAGCAGCAGAGACCAAGTGGTGGCACTTAATTTCCAAAGGAAAGATGTGGTCACTGTAATGAACAGCCAAGTCAAAGCACCAACCCGAATAGTATGACTTGCAGAGACCTATGTCATTGGCTAGTTGATCATAGTGCTCCTAGAAGTGAAATAGCTGGGCTATATATAAAATTCTTTCTTAATCAATATAAGTGCAAAAGTTCTTGGTCAAGTGAACAAGCCTTATTTGAATCATAAAACAGGGGATCACGGCCACTCAATCAATTCCCAGACTTGAGCCAATTTATAGAACCACACAGATGCAAGAAGGTCAGACATCTTTGAAGAAGGACTCTGCTACTCTGCTCTGAATTTAAACTGTTTATTTTTCTCCCAGCTTTCCCAAGAAGGACCTATAGCCTTTTACCAAGGGTCTATGCACTGGGAAAAAGGAAATAATCAGAATTGAGAATTGAGAATTACAAGACACTGGCTCTGAACTAACACTGATTCCAGGAGACCTCAAATATCACTGTGGTCCAGCAGAGTAGCAGCTTATGAAGGTAAGGTGACCAATAGGGTTTGGGTTTATTATCAACAATTGTATGCCAACAAATTAGATAATCTAAAATAAATGGACAAATTTCTAGGAAAACACAATTTACCAAAACTGAAGAACTAACAACAGCCTTTCCTAAACTTTGCCAAAAAATAGAAGAGGAGGAAACACTTCCTAAGTCATACTATTGAGAGCAAAATTACCCTGATTCCAAGGTCTGACAAAGATTTCACAAGGATAGAAAACTATAGACCCAATACCCATTACAAATATAGATGCAAATATTCTCAACAAAATGCAAGCAAACTGAATCTAGTGGGATATTAAAAGAACTTACACAGCATGAGCAAGGAGAATTTATTCCAGGAATGCAACATGTGAAACTCTATCAATATAATACAATGTAGTAATAGAAAGAAGAATAGCACATAATCCCCTCAATAAAAAAATGACAAAATCCAACATAATTTTTTTCCATGGGGAAAAAAAAAACTCACAGCAAACTAGGAATAGAAGAAAACTTCCTCAACCTGATAAAAAAAAATTAGGAAAAACCCATAGAAAATATCAGCCTCAACAGTAAAATAATGAGTTTTCCTTCTAAGATCAGGAATAAGACAAACATGTCTACTTTTTTCACTATTCAAAATTGTAGTAGAATTCCAGCCAGAATAATTAGACAAGAAAAAGAAATAAAGGCATCCAAGTTGGAAAAGAAGTACAACTATTACTATCTGCAGAAGCCATAATTATGACATAAATACATATTCCTCAAGAATCCACACACATAAAAAATTAGAAATAATAAACAAGGTTAGCAAAATTTCAGGCTATATTATCAATATATAAAATCAGCTTTTTTCTATGCATGAGCACTGAACAATCAAAAATGAAAGCAAGAAACAATTTCATAGCATCAAAAATAATAAATTTCTTAGGAATAAGCCAAGAAAGTGTATGACTTGTACACTGAAATTATTAATCATTGTTCAAAGATATTAGGGAAGACCTAAATAAAATGGAAAGGGATCCCTTTGGATTGGAAGACTTAATATTATTAAGGTATCGATTCTCCCCAAATTCATAAGCAGATTCAATGAAATATCTACCAAAATTAGAATTGTCTTTTTTTACAAAATTGAACAAGCTGCTCTTAAAATTCATATGAAATTTCAAGGAACCCAAAATACATCAAATCATCTTGAAAAAACAGAACATAGTGGACTTGAACTCAATTTCAAAATGTATTACAAAGGTATAATAATCAAAATAGTATCATAATGGCATAAGGATAGACATAGAGATCAATCAAATAGAATTAATGGTACAGCAGCAAACCCCTATTCCAACAGTCAATTGGTTTTTAATGAGGCTGCAGCTGGGGAAAGAACAGTCTTTTCTACAAATGATGCTTAGACACCGGGAGTTCCACATGCAAAAAAATGAAGTTGACCTGTATCCCACAACAAATACAAAAATTAACTCAAAATTTATGAAATGGATGTAAGTGCAAAAACTATAAACTCTCAGAAGCAAACATGACAGCTTATAAAAATGACACCAAAGGTATAAGCAACAATGGAAAAACAAACAACTTCTGTACTTTGAAAGACACTAGAAAGAATTTGGAAGATTTTCGTTCTTTTTTCATAAAATGTCCTTAGACAATTTAAAGAAATTTAGGAAAATATAAATTAAATATAATTTAAATATTAATAATATATTAATATAATTTAAGTGATATAAGGATTTTGTATTCAGAATATAAGAATATAAAAAAGAATTTCTACTACAGAACAAGAAAAAGACAAATGGCCCAACTGAATAATGGACTTAAATAGACATTTCTAAAAAGAAGATATGTAAATGGCCAAAAAGGACATGAAAAAATGTTCACATTTATTGAACATAAGGAAATGCAAATCAAAACCAAAATGAGATACCACTTCACACCGACAACAATAATAATAGTAATAATAATAATAATAAAACAACAAAAGAGTGTTGGTCAGGATGTAGTAAAAATGTAAATATCCTACATTTCTTTTTTTTTTTAATGTTTTTTTATTATATTATGTTAGTCACCATACAGTACATGCCTGGTTTTTGATGTAAAGTTCGATGATTCATTAGTTGCGCATAACACCCAGTGCACCATGCAATATGTGCCCTCCTTACTACCCATCACCAGCCTATCCCATTCCCCTGGCCCCCTCCCCTCTGAAGCCCTCAGTTTGTTTCTCAGAGTCCATAGTCTCTCACGCTTCATTCCCCCTTCTGATTACCCCCCCTTTCTTTATCCCTTCCCCTACCAATCTTCCTAGTTCTTATGTTCCATAGATGAGAGAAATCATATGATAATAGTCTTTCTCTGTTGACTTATTTCACTTAGCATTATCTCCTCCAGCACCATCCATGTTGCAGCAAATGTTGAGAACTCGTTCTTTTTGATAGCTGAGTAATATTCCATTGTATATATGGACCACAACTTCTTAATCCAGTCATCCGTTGAAGGGCATCTTGGTTCCTTCCACGATTTAGCTATTGTGGACAATGCTGCTATGAACATTGGGGTGCATATGGCCCTTCTCTTCACTACTTCTGTATCTTTGGGGTAAATACCCAGTAGTGCAATGGCTGGATCGTAGGGTAGCTCAATTTTTAACTTTTTAAGGAACATACACACTGTTTTCCAGAGAGGCTATACCAACTTGCATTTGGCCATAGTTGACTAGTATTGAAGCTGCTGTTTTTTCTAGGCATCATCGAAGGTCACAAATGGAATTGTATCTGTTATTTTTAACAAAAATACTAAAATGTATGATTCAACCCTTGTTAAGGACATAAGATGACTTAAGCAGATTTTTTTTTTTAAAGATTTTATTTATTTATTTTTCATGTGTCTGTTAGCCATTTGTATGTCTTCATTGGAAAAGTGTCTGTTCATATCTTCTGCCCATTTTTTGATTTGTTTATTTGTTTCTCGTGTATTGAGTTTGAGAAGTTCTTTGTAGATCTTGGATACCAGTCCTTTATCTGTAGTGTCATTTGCAAATATCTTCTCCCATTCCGTGGGCTGCCTCTTAGTTTTTCTGACTGTTTCCTTGGATGTGCAGAAACTTTTAATCTTGATGAAGTCCCATAAATTCATTTTATCTTTTGTTTCTCTTGCCTTTGGGGATGTGTCATGAAAAAGGTTGCTTTGGCCGATGTCGTAGAGGTTGCTGCCTATGTTCTCCTCTAGAATTTTGATGGATTCCTGTCTCACATCGAGGTCTTTCATCCATTTGGAGTTTATTTTTGTGTATGGTGTGAGAGAGTGGTCAAGTTTCATTCTTTTGCATGTAGCTGTCCAATTTTCCCAGCACCATTTATTGAAGAGACTGTCTTTTTCCCACCGGATGTTTTTTCCTGCTTTATCAAATATTAGTTGCCCAAAGAGCCGAGGGTCCATTTCTGGGCTCTCTATTCTGTTCCATTGGTCTATGTGTCTGTTTTTGTGCCAGTACCATGCTGTCTTTGTGATCACAGCTTTGTAGTACAGCTCGAAATCCGGCATTGTGATGCCCCCAGCTTTGTTTTTCCTTTTCAACAGTTCCTTGGAGATTCGGGGCCTTTTCTGTTTCCATACAAATTTAAGGACTGTTTGTTCCAGTTCTTTGAAAAATGTCCTTGGTATTTTGATCGGGATAGCATTGAAAGTGTAGATTGCTCTGGGTAGCATGGACATTTTAACTATGTTAATTCTTCCGATCCATGAGCATGGAATATCTTTCCATCTTTTTATGTCTTCCTCAATGTCTTTCAAGAGTGATTTATAGTTTCTAGAATATAGGTCCTTTACGTCTCTGGTTAAGTTAATTCCAAGGTAACGTATGGTTTTTGGTGCTATTGTAAATGGGATGGATTCCCTAATTTCTCTTTCTTCGGTCTCGTTATTCGTGTATAGAAATGCAACTGATTTCTGAGCATTGATTTTGTATCCCGCCACGTTACTGAATTGCTCTATAACTTCTAATAGTTTGGGAGTGGCTTCTTTTGGGTTTTCCATATAGAGTATCATGTCATCTGCAAAGAGAGACATTTTGACTTCTTCTTTGCCAATTTGAATACCTTTGATCCCTTTTTGTCGTCTGATTGCTGTTGCAAGGACTTCTAGTACTATGTTGAATAATAGTGGCGAGAGTGGGCATCCTTGTCGAGTTCCTGATCTTAAGGGAAAGGCTTCCAGCTTTTCCCCATTGAGAATAATATTTGCAGTAGGCTTTTCATAGATGGCTTTTATGAGATTGAGAAATGTACCTTCTATTCCTACACTCTGAAGGGTTTTAATCAGGAAAGGATGCTGTATTTTGTCAAATGCTTTTTCGGCATCGATTGAGAGGATCATATGGTTCCTGAGTCTTTTCTTGTTGATATGATGTATCACGCTGATTGATTTGCGAATATTGAACCACGCTTGCATCCCAGGTATGAATCCCACTTGATCGTGATGGATAATCCTTTTAATGTACTGTTGGATTCTATTAGCAAGTATCTTGTTGAGGATTTTGGCGTCCATATTCATTAGGGAAATCGGTCTGTAATTCTCCTTTTTGATGGGGTCTTTGCCTGGTTTGGGGATCAAGGTAATATTGGCCTCATAGAATGAGTTTGGTAGCTTTCCTTCTGTTTCTATTTTTTGAAATAGCTTTAGGAGAATAGGTATTATTTCTTCTTTGAATGTTTGGTAGAATTCCCCAGGAAAACCGTCCGGGCCTGGAGTTTTGTTATTTGGAAGGTTGTTTATCACTGACTCAATTTCTTCATAATTAATTGGCCTGTTTAAGGAATCAATTTCTTCCGGTTTCAATCTTGGTAGTTTATAGGTTTCCAGGAAGGATTCCATCTCTTCCAGATTGCTTAGTTTATTGGCATATAGCTGTTGATAAAAATTTCTAATAATCCTTCCAATTTCAATGGTGTTCGTCGTGACCTCTCCTTTTTCATTCATAATTTTAATAATCTGGGTCCTTTCTCTTTTCTTTTGGATAAGTCTTGCCAGTGGTCTGTCAATTTTATTGATTCTCTCAAAGAACCAGCTTCTAGTCCTGTTGATCTGCTCTACTGTACTTCTGGTTTCTGCTTGATTGATTTCAGCTCTAATTTTGGTCAACTGCTTCCTCGTGCGTGGATTAGGCCTGTCCCTCTGTTGCTGTTCCAGCTTCTTGAGGTGAGAATATAAAAACTGCATTTTAGATTTTTCTATTCTTTTGAGTGAGGCTTGGATGGCTATGTATTTCCCCCTTAGGACTGCCTTTGCAGTATCCCATAGGTTTTGGACTGTTGTATTTTCATTCTCATTGGTCTCCATAAATTGTTTAAATTGATTTTTGATTTCCTGGTTTATCGAGTCATTCCTGAGCAGGATGGTTCTTAGTCTCCAAGTGTTTGAGTTTCTTCCAAATTTTTCCTTGTGGTTGAGTTCTAATTTCAGAGCATTGTCGTCTGAGAATATGCAGGGGATAATTTCAATCTTTAGGTATCAGTTGAGACCTGTTTTGTGTCCCAGAACATGGTCTATTCTTGAGAATATTCCATGGGTATTAGAATAGAATGAGTATTCTTTGGTTCTGGGGTGTAGTGTTCTATATATATCTATGAGGTCCAACTCGTCGGTATTGGCATTTAAAGCTTTTGATTCCTTGCTTAGTTTTTGCCAGGGTGTTCTGTCTATTTCTATAGTGGGGTGTTGAGGTCCCCTACTATTAATGTATTTTTATCTATATGTCTCTTTATTCTGGTTAAGAGTTGGCTTGTGTATCTTGCTGCTCCCCTGTTGGGGGCATATATATTTATAATTGTCATATCCACTTGTTGAATACTTCCCTTAAGAATAATATAGTGCCCTTCTGCATCTCTAACTATAGTCTGTAGTTTAAAATCCAATTTATCTGATATGAGAATTGCTACCCCAGCTTTCTTTTGAGGTCCATTTGCGTGAAAGATGGTACTCCATCCCCTTACTCTCAGTCTGAATGCATCTTTGGGTTCGAAATGAGTCTCTTGTAGACAGCAAATGGATGGGTCATTTCTTTTTATCCAATCTGCAACCCTGTGGCGTTTTATGGGATGGTTCAAACCATTTACATTAAGACTGATTACTGAGAGATATGATTTTAATGTTGCCATGTTGCCAGTAAAGTCTTTGTTTGTATTGGCTGTGACTTTCTGTTCTGTATCACTCTTGGGGCCTTTTTACTTTTATAGAACCCCCCGTAATATCTCCTGTAGGGCTGGTTTCGTGGTTACAAAATTGGTTAGTGACTGGCGATTCTGAAATGTCTTTATTTCTCCATCAATTCTGAATGAGAGCCTTGCTGGATAAAGGATCCTTGGCTGCATGTTTTTCTCTGAAAGAGCTTTAAATATGCTCCCCCAACCCTTTCTCTCATTCCAGGTCTGTGTAGACAGGTCTGACGTAATTCTGATGCTTTTGCCTTGGTACGTGAGAAATTTCTTTGCCCTGGCCGCTTTCAATACTGTATCCTTGGATCTAATATTTGCGAATTGCACTATGACGTGACGTGGCGTAGGTTTGTCGTGGTTGAGCTTGGGAGGGGTCCTCTCTGCCTCTTGGACACGAATGTTTGTTTCCCTTGCTAGATTAGGGAAGTTTTCAGCTACAATTTGTTCAAATATCTCTTCTAGACCTCTGTTTTTCTCCACCCCCTCGGGGATGCCGATGATTCTAACATTGGAACGTTTCATTGAGTCAGTAATCTCCCATAACCTACATTCGTGGGCGTGGATTTTTTTAAGACCATCTTCTATTTTCATTTTTTCCTCTACTTTTTTCAAGTCTACACATCATCTTGACCATTGTTACTCTGAATTTCATTTCTGATAATTTGGTTATATCCATATCCATTAGTTATGTGGCAGAGGCCACAGACTCATTGTCTTTTCTTTGCTGGAGGGGATTTCTCCTTCTCATCATTCTGATGAGGAGAGGTCTCAGGGCTGTCCACGGTCTCAGTCTGCTCTCTCTTGGTGCCAGACCGAAAGTCCGCCCCACTCCCCCGTGCAGGTGGCTACCACTTCCCCGCGCCCAAACGCGGTGGCTCCCTCCCCCTTCCGTTTATATTCCGATATCTGTGCACAGTTTCACGGCTCCCTGCTTCGTACCTCAATACTCAGCGCTGGAGATGTTCATTTATAGAGATCCAGATGTATCTTCCTGCATCTCAGGCTGATTCTGTGGATGTTCAGGATGGTCTGGTACCTATCCAACTCGACTCAGGGGACCAGCTGAAAAAGGGGTCCCCTACTCCTCCGCCATCTAACTCCTCAGTATCCTATCCTACTCAGCGCTGGAGATGTTCATTTATAGAGATCCAGATGTATCTTCCTGCATCTCAGGCTGATTCTGTGGATGTTCAGGATGGTCTGGTACCTATCCAACTCGACTCAGGGGACCAGCTGAAAAAGGGGTCCCCTACTCCTCCGCCATCTAACTCCTCAGTATCCTACATTTCTGGTGGCAATGTAAAATGGTACAAGTGACTTTGGAAAACAGTTGGGCAGTTCCTCAAAAATTAAACATATAGCTACCATATGACCAAGAAATTTCACTCTTATATCTATATAACCTATGATAATTAAAAACATTTGTTTATAAAAACACTAGTACATAGTATTCATAGCAATATTATCCATAGTGATAAAGTGGAAGAAACTCAATGTCTATCAACTGATGAATGGATAAAGAAAATACTGTATATTCAGACATGGAACATTATCCAGCTACAAAAAGAAAGGAAGTACTGATACATGCCACAATATGAATGAATCCTGAAAATATTATTTTATGTAAAAGAAACCAGACACAAAAAGCCACATACTGTATGAGGATCCCATTTAGGTAAAAGGTCTAGAATGGGCACATCTATATAGAGGAAAAGTTGATTAGTGGTCAGCAAAGGCTGAGTCAATGGGCAGTGACTGCTAACAGATGTGGTACAGGTTTTCTCTGAAATTTTCTCTGGAAAATCCTCTGAATGGTGATAGTTCCCCAACTCTTGGTCTACTAAAAGTAGTGAATTGTACACTTTAAAATGGTTTAAATGGTCAGGTTTATAGTATGTGAATTTTAATAAAGAAACTTCCACTTCTATTAAACCTTTCATTCCATTGTCATTGCCACTTAAAAGTCCACATTCTTAACATTTCCTGCAAAGTTACTCTAAAGCATCCACATTGTCCACCTGCTCTTGATTTCTTATAAAAAAAAATATTCCCATTTGTTCGCGGTTACCTTTTGTTTAGCAGAATGTTTCCATGCTTACCTAGTTGACTTTTACATCCCTTTACTTACTGTCTACTCCATAATTATCTATGATTTTGTCCACAACTCAGAAACAGATTCAACCAAATCATACTAATTTCTTCATAGCCTACCTTAAGCAAATCTTAATTATGCATGGACATATGTATGTATGTATGTTGAAAAATCAGAAATGCCATCAAGGGGCTGCTGTGCAAGTGCATGGTTATGAAGTTCCCAGATCATGCTTCTCATCTCTGTACCATGCATTTCCTGCCTCCACCATCAATAGTACAGAGTAATATTAAGAAGTTTAAAAGAATACTTCCCATTTACATTCCCTTTTAAAAAAATGTATCTTTAAAAATATAATGGATGTCATACAACTGAAGAAATGAATATAGTTAGGTTAGAGACAAGTCTCAACTTTCTAGGATTAAACATGAGAAGTTTTAATGCTTACAAACCTGCTACATAAAACTTTCTTTTCCTGGGGCACCTGGTTGACTCAGCCTGTTGAGTACCCGACTCTTGATTTTGGCTCAGGTCATGATCTAAGGGTGGTATGATCGAGCTCTGCGATGCGCTCCACACTCAGTGCAGAGTCTGCTCGAGATTCTCTTCCTCTTCCCCTCCCCCCTCACACACTCTAAATAAACAAATAAAAAACTAATTTTTAAAAATCTAAAAAAAAAAAAAAAAACAAACCCAAAAAACAAAACAAAACAAAACAAAAAACTTTCTTTTCTTTTCTTTTCTTGCTGGCTAGCAGGTCCCACACATAGCATCTCAGTCCAGTTGTATAAATTTTTAGTTATTCAGCCATTAAAACAATTATAGTTAGGTCAGTCACTTCTATTCTTTTTAAAATTTCTTCTCCTTCTTCTTCTTGTCTTCATCTTTGTCTTTGTCATCTTCTTCTTCTTCTCCTTCTTCTATGGCATTAAAGAAGTGAAATAGGAAAATGTTGTTTTGTCAGCATTAGGGAACCACTGAAATACTGTTCAGATTCAGATGGTGGCTTGAATGGCTCTTGCTCATTTGTTGGTAATGAATTGAATTTAAAGGGGTGGGAAAAAATGGAGGCAGTCATCATTAGTGGATAGTCATAAATGGAGAAAGGCCTTTTGGATTGAGCCAAGGTGATCCCCCAATTCTGCTGAGTAAGTTTTTTAAAGACTGTTTAATTGTTAAAATGCTGCTGTTGCTTTATGTCTACAGCTTTTAGACTTTACCCCTTTCAAAGATTTGACCTGTAAGGTGGCAGATAGAAATAATAGCTCATCAGCATTTGCTGAGTCAAATTATCTACTCTACAAAATATCTTCCTACCTCCTAAGTCCAATTATACAATTTGAAGGAAAAAGCTCCAGTGTCCTTATTAAGTCATTGATATGTCTGGCTGAAAGATGAGGTGGGCTTCTCATTGGCTGAGCAACTTGAAGGGAGGTCTTCTCCATTCAAGCTGAGCCTGCCCAGGCAGGGTATGACAGTAGAAGTAGAAAGGTGAACACTCTTTTGGTTAATGTACCAATCTTGTAGCCTGTGAATATCCCAAACATGGCAACCACCATGCTATAGTATAATAGCCTTTAACATTTTTTGTTTGTTTTACTAAATGTGAGCTAAGGCCAGAGATTGTGTTTCATGTCTGTCCTCCCAGAGCTGCTGTCCACAGTAGTCAATTAATGTTTGTTGAAAAAGCAAAATAACTTTCAAGCACCGTAACTCCAACCTGCCAGAAGCCAAACCCAATTTTGTCTTTCAGTGGATGGCATGCCAGCCAGCTTTCCAAGGAATGCAAATATTCTCCTAACCAGCAGTCCTCAATTTTACTGTGCACCATGAGTTATCTGGGATCTTGTTAAAATGCAAATTTTAATTCAGTAGGTCTAATGTGAGACCTAAGATTCTGCATTTTAACAACCTCCCAGGCCATATTGATGCTATTGGTCTGTATACTTCACTCTCAGTAGCAAGAGTCTAGACCCTGGTCTTGGCCTCATCTCTAAAATTTATCCATCATCAAGTTTTGTAGACTCTCTCTCCTGTCCCAACTCTGACCTCTCATCTCTGTTTCTGTTGCCACCATTTTAGCCAAAGCCTTCATCATATTCTGTAGGGATTATGGCAACAGCTTTCATCTAGTCTCTCTGGCTCTTTCTGCTCCATTACATTCTCTATACTATAGTCAAAATAATATCCCTCAAATACGTTTCTTTTCCCTTCCATTTTTTAAATTAACTTTTAAATTTATTTTTTTCTTTTTACCTTGACTTCCTTCACCCCTTTCTCCCACCCTATACCTCTGGCAACCACCAATCTGTTCCCCGTATCTGTGAGCTTATATCTTCCTTCCTTCCTTTCTTTCCTTCCTTCCTTCCGCTCTCTCTCCCTCCCTTTCTTTCTCTTTTTTTTAAATTCCACATTTGATAGAGATCATATGCTATTTTTCTTTCTTTGTATGACTTATTTCACTTAGCATAATGCCCCTGAAGTCTCCCCATGCTGTCACAAATGACAAGGTTTCATTTTTATGGCTAAATAATATTTCACTGTAGTGTGTGTGTACACCATTTTTTTTTTTTTTTTGCTCATTCTTTCATTCATTCATCAGTGGATGCTTAGGTTGTTTTCATATCTTGCCTATCATAAATACTATTGCAATAAAATATAGTATATTGTCATTATTCCTAAGAATGACTTCTATCCTCTTATTTGCTTATAGAAATTGGAAGTATACACATACATGAAGCATTGATAAACAACTTAAGTACATGGAACATGCCTCTGGAGAAAGAGCTACTATAAATGCCTAACTGAGATAGCTATAAAGTAAGAGAAATCCTTAAAAGTAGAAAACACTTGTATAGAGTGAAATTAACCTTGAAGCTGAAGTTGCCCTAACATTACCTCTCATTGCCCAAAGGCCTGGAATTTTAGTTCTATTAGTTTCATACAGAGATCAAGACACAACATAAGAACCAGATTATTAATTCACACTGAATTAGAAATGCTCTTCAAATAGCCAGGGCTGCAAAAATGACATTGTCTATGTGTAAACTAATGGTAGCAGGAGGAAAAGGAGATGAAGAGGGAGAGAGAGGGGGAAAGAAGAGTGAGGAAGTGGAAGAGGAGGAGCGGTGGAAGGAGCAGGAGAAAGAGAAGGGAAAAAAGAGGAAGAAGAGAAATAGAGGCTAAGGAGCTGCTTGCGTCAGCTTTGGCTTTGGGTGAAAAATAGCAAAATATTTTACCCCATTCTCTGAGAAAATGGTAGCACAAGCTGACTTCCCATGTAAATATAAATATAGAATTCATCATAACTCTTAATTGCCAGATCTGTAGACAGATAGTTTAGCTTAACTGGGCCCAAGATTGTTACTGTTTTCAGGTACCCAGTAGAAGTAATGCAAAACCTATCAAGAGATAATCACTTAGGGGCACTTGGGTGGCTCAGTCAGTTAAGCATCTGCCTTCAGGCTCAGGTCATGATCTCATGGTCCCAGGATCAAGCCCTGCATCAGGCTCCCTGCTCTGCTTCTCCCTCTCCCTCTGCCTGCTGCTCCCCTTGCTTGTACTCTTTCTCTCTGTGTCAAATAAATAAAATCTTAAAAAAAAAAAAAAAAAAGATAGTCATTTAAAAGTTGACCCCAAACTTTTTTTTTGAGGTCATATATATTCCCAATAAAAAATAAATAAACATAAGAAACATGGAATACAAGTCTTATTTACATGAAATGAATAAAATGAGAAGAATCTACATATACTTAAGATATTAAAAGTATTGTTATTAGAAAACATGTTTTATAAACTGTTTTAGATACATTAAGCTATAAGAAGAGGCTAGACACAAAAATTGATTGCTCTGAAATTTTTAAACAGTGATTCCATTAATAGTAATTTCATTTTTGCATGAAACAACAAAGCTAATTTATATGTTCAGGAAATGAGACTTTTAAAAAAGGAGAATTTTTATTTTATTGGGTTATGAACAGTGACTAATACTTGTGCACATCTAACAGAAGAGAGGCAATAATTCAAATAAAAAAAGTTTGATTTTCTCAAAGACAGCCTGGATTCCAGGAAATTATTGAAAAAAAACCCTCTGAAAGCTTCTGATATATAATCCATAATAATGATCCACAATAAGAACTTTTAAAAAACAGTTTTACTAGATGATTACAAGAACAAAAAAGAGGAAGACTAATTGGAGATCACAATATCAGGAAAATGTATGTGTGATATTTCTAATATTATTGTATTAGTTACAAGGTGACACAGTAACTGTTAGACAATGGTACAGTTACTTACTCCTTTTGTCCCTAGAGATCCCCCACTAGAACATGTTAGAGAATTACAGGAAGAAAGAGAAACTCTAAAGTATAAGACAGAAAACAAAAATAGGTTAAATCCAAGCCAAGACTGGTAAGATAAGAAAACAAAATTGCTTAGTTAGAAAGAAAGAAAGAAAGAAAGAAAGAAAGAAAGAAAGAAAGAAAGAAAAGAAAGGAAGAAAAGAAAAGAAAAGAATTTCTGGATCAGTAAACAATGTGAAGGGAAGAGTTAAAAAAAGAAAGGTACTACAATTTAATACAACAAACAAGGCAGATGGGTCATGTGGGTGGCTCAGTTGGTTAAGCGTTTGCCTTCTGCTCGGGTCATGATCTCAAGGCCCTGGTATCAAGTCCCATGTGGGACTCCCTGATCAGTGAGCAGTCTGCTTTTCTTTCTCCCTCAGCCCCTCCTCCTCCCCTTCCCCCTGGCTCGTGCACGCTCTCTCTCAAATAAATAAATAAAATCTTAAAAAAGAAAGAAAGAAAGAAAGAAAGAAAGGGAAAGAAAGAAAAAGAAACGAAACAAGGGAGAGCAAAAATGTGACTAGCTTAAGAGGATATATAGGCAGTCATGCCTAACTAGTAAGAATACAGGAATAATGGATAAAAATGAAAGAGGAGATGTGCTCCACAGCCTCAGAAAAATATGCGGCAGAAAGGAATCTTTATACGTTCCTGAATTATCAAAGGTTTCTAAAGGCTTAGGATAATCAAAATCCATGGAAAGGAAGAGTATCAGGGAAGAGCATCTGGCAGGAGTGGTGATTCCCACTAGGTTCTCAGGAGCCCAGGTTCGACAGGCACTGGCGCTGACAGTAGTTTCATATCCAGAAAGCGCTAACAGTAAGTCTCCTGTTGAATCAAATGCAGATTCTCAAGGGAGGACTTCCCTATCACACATACACTGTATACCTACGAAACTGCACTCCAGAATTTCAAGGGAGCAAATACTACAGCACTAAGTTAAAAATGCACTGGGTCTCGGAGGAAGGAGAAAAACAGGAAAAAAAATGACAGGATTTGAGATACATAATAAAAGCACACTGTGAATGGAGAGTTGGCTGCTACAGATGCAATTGACTCTGCATAGTGGGGCGAGAAAAGCAAACGTCACCTGACAGAATTCACACTCAATTTAGCACTGAAGTGCCTGGAACAAAAGGCTCAAACAGAAATGGAAATTTCAAAGTTCTAAATATGCAAAGTAGAGAATAAGACCAGAGTTCACCACTGAACATTTCCACAGTTTTAAAGAAAACATAAACAAATAGAATTGCTCTGCACAAAAGAATACTTTAAAAAAATCCCTTTATATGATTAAGTGATTTTCTATACTTACCTGACTGATAGCAGACCACTTGTAATTAGGTTAAATTTCCCAGGTCAGGGACTTGAGTAAATGATCATAAACACTTGAGGCCAAGACTAACGTTTTTCCCAATTCTCACGAGCCCCCTATCTCCTGTTTTTGCCAGATTTTATTGAGTCTATGCTATCAACTTTTAAGAAAGTAGCCTCTTTCTGCACTGTTCTATGTTGTGGTTCTGAAAACATAATTCTGTTTGAGACAGTGACTCTAGCCATTTTTCTTCAGTTTTCTGAATATCACAGGTATGGGGTGATGATTTGATAATTCTGACGTGGAACCTAAAGCCTGGGGCTGTGGAAAGTCTTGGTATTAAAGAACTTCAATTTTGAGGTTTCAAATAAACTCCCTCATTGCTTGGTAGACAATTCAGGTTGCAGCAACTGATGAAACAGAGCTGACTGAGGATTTAAGCCTTTTGAACATTAATTTCCATTTACTTTATAGTACACCAAGAAAGGATATAGAGTTTGGCTTAAATTCCTCAATGGAAATTTAATAATTAATTATATTTAATGTTCAAATTTGTATCAATCTGATATCTTGTTTGCATGCAATGAAAATGAATACTGATAAACACAAGAAAAAAAGATTCACTGGAACATTATCAGAGATGCATGGCATTGGGGAGCAGGAGTCTGGACAATGAGCAGGAGTCAAGGTAACTGTGGAGGAAGGAGTGGAATAATTCTAACAGCCATGTTTCAACCAGAAGAGTCTAGCTTGGCTACTGCTGTCACTGTTGGAGGACATCACAGCTAGAAATACCTAATGACACGTGCTATTGTACTTGCCACCAAACACTGTTGCAATTGCTTGTAATGAATTCTAATAATTTATTTCTATGTTGTCATCTGCTCCAGATTCAATTTTATGATCTCCAGAAACACTGAATTATCTAAGCATAGGTCCTATGCTAGTGCCCTGCCTGCTGGGAGCTGGATGGTGGTGAACAATGATGACCTTTCTCTTTGTGATTTTTGTTATAGACGGTTGGTCCCTTCATTACGGTAATGTTGGACACAATGGATTTTTTTATTGTATTTATTTATTTGAGAGAGAGAGAAAGTGGAAGAGAAAGAAAGCACAAGCAGGGGGAGCGGCAGGCAGAGGGAGAAGCAGGCTCCCTGCTGAGCAAGGAGCCTGACATGGGACTAGATTCCAGGACCCTGGGATCATGACCTGAGCCAAAGGCAGACACTTAACCAACTGAGTCACCCAGGTGTCCCAAGACATAATGGATACTTTTAAAAGTCTTCCCCAAAGCAGATATAGAATTGGATTTTTATCAGCCCTTTAAACCTATACATACACACAAATAAATTATATTTTATATTTTACAAATTTAAATCGTCTATAGTATATAAATATGTATTTGTATAAAATACATATTCATTTTATATATTTAAATACATATTTAAATCATATTATGTATAGGTTACATACATATTAATATGAATATTATATATATAATTCTTTGTTCCTTTTGCTACAGAATAACATTATAGGTCATCCTTCCAAATCACAACTTAACATGAATAAATAATTATGCCAAGTGAATTGCCAGTGACATAGATACTAAAAAGGAGCAAAACTATAAAAGCTCTGTAGGGAGCAACAACTATGAAGGAAAGTGAAAAGCGAGTGGGGCTGGCCAGATGAAAACACTGGACCATGTTCCCAGCCTGAGAGTCTCTGCCAGTGTGCTCCACCCAGAGACTGTCCACTAGAAAAGGACCTCATTCGACAGACGAGGCCCTTGCTTAACCCACTTGTTCAGTCATTGGCTGGGAGCTGCCTTGGGAAGAGCAGAAGCTTGTTGAAAAACTGAAGCAGGCCCTGAAAAATCTCACCACTACAGCCTCCGCTGATCCCGCTCTTTGCAGAGAAGCAGTGTATCATTTTTTGAAAGGGGTTCCAAGTTTCACATTTCTGTGTGCCCTGATAACTAGCTCCAAAAGAGCATAATATAATGATTCTTCTGTAATGGATTTCAAACTAATATTCAATCCCAAGGAAAATAACCCAAATCATTTTAATTTGTTTCTAGGTTCACAAGTTAAGATTTTTATATAATTCCTATTTCTAATCTAATACCATCTCAGTTTCATATTTTTATAATTCAAATCACAGCCTAAATTTGAAATGTAATTACCATCAACACTGTCTACAAGACATTGAGTAAAACAAATGAAAAAAGGCAGAGCAAATATATGTAATACAAATTAAAAACAGTAATTCAGGTAGTATCTTTGTGTGAGTGTGAATGTGTCTGTCTGTGTGGATATGTATGTGTGTGTGTTGGGCTGGCTGGTTTTTGTGACTATTTCTAGTTAACAATTAAAACGTTTTTTCTTTGTCTTCGGGTAGCACAGAATATCAAGAATCATTAAAAATAAAAGAACATGTATAAGAAAAAAATTGTTAACATATCTTGGTCAGATAAGAAAGTACTGAAAAAAAATTGTTAAGAGGTAGATTTAGGGGAAATTTACAATACAATTGAGATACAATGATTGACATCTTTACTAACAACAAAGCCCTTATCAAAAAAAAAATACAATTCCCTTTTCTTAATGAGCAATCTATATAAGAACACATTCAAATATCTATAAATCATAGTAAAAATACTTACATTCAATATTGTAAAGAAAATGCTAATTGAAATTAAAATAAATATAATGTCATAGTCAGCCCTTTTGTAAAAAATAAAATTACATTAAAATTGCTTGCTTGTTTTTAATAACTGGGTGATAATTTTATAAAATATATATATATTTGATGAATATCAGTGGCATAGCACCACGTTAAAAAGAAAATTGGAGAATGATTCCATTCCATGAAAAAATACTTTAAAATATGCATATTTGTACAGTTTCTTGCCTAAGTGTGTATGAGTCATAAATGAGGAGCTAGTGAGGAATTGAATGTTGTAGAGTGACATGGCTTCACTTCTGAGGCTGGGTTAAAAAAGGTAATGTTGCTTCCACCTTGTGCTCTCTTGTGGGACACTCTTAGAAAGCCACCCCATATTGTGAGAAAGGTCAGGTCACATGGCAAGGGGCTAGCTTGCAAATGCAGCTAATTTCCCACTGGTTAAGAGGTGATAGCTGAGAGAATGAGCCTTCAGAACATTCCAGTCCCCAGTCTTTGAGCCACCCCAGATGTTGCTGAATGGAAGAGTTTACAGGTTGACCCCCTGTATCCTTCACAAGTTGCCCACTGTTGTCATTGTTTACAATCATTAAGTTTTGGGGTATTTTTTTTTTTTTTTTTGAGAGATAGATACCAGGAAAACCTGTTTATCCCATAAATGCCATGTTGCCTCAAAAGATATAAACATACTTAATTTCACTAAGTACTAATATTATGTGTTCCTGAATATCTGGATAACTTTGACTGGAGTCCCAGCGCAAAAAATTTGCTACTTTCTCACATTTATGTTAACACTTTAAAAAATAACTTAAAAATTTATTTATTTGACAGAGAGAGAAAGAGAAAGAGGAGAGCACAAGCAGGGGGAGCTACAGAGGGAGGGGGGAAGCAAGTTCCCCACTGAGCTGGGAGCCTGATGAGGGAGCTGAATCCCAGGACCCTGGGATTATGACCTGAGCCAAAGGCAAATGACCAACCGACTGAGCCACCCAGGTGCCCCTAAAAAATAACCTTTAATATTTTTCTATGTAATGGATATAATGTGGAACATAATCACTGTTTTGATTTGTATTTCTCTGATTGTAAATAAAACTGACCATTTTGTTCTGCACTTATTAACTGTTCAATTTTTCATTATGTAATTTTTTATGCATAAAATTTGCCTATTATTCTTATTATTCTTTTGTCTTGTTGATTTATGGACATTCCTTGCTTTTCTAGATATGACCCCATGTTATGTTTGGCTTCCGCAATTATCTCACTCGGCTATCTACTGATTATTTTGACAAGTGTATCCATGTAAAGTAGAAATTTGAATTTTGATATTTTAAAATCTCTCTTTCAGGGTGCCTGGACGGCTCAGTCAGTTAAGGATCTATCTGCCTTCGGCTCAGGTCAGGATCCCAGGCTGCTGGGATCGAGCCCCATATCCAGCTCCCTGCTCAGTGGTGAGTCAGCTTCCTCCTTTCCCTCTGTACTCTCTCACTTTCATTCTCTCTCCCATAAATAAATAAAAATCTTTAAAAAATGAAAAAATAATAAAATATTTCTCTCTACCTTATGGTTTTGCTTTCAGGATACTTTTATTTCCCCATTCCAAGTTCACATATCGTTATTCTACACTGTTTTCTATTTCCTTTATCGTTCACATTTAGGTCTTGAGACCTACAAATGGTACAGACAGGAACAGAGAATGTTAGGTTAACAAGCACTTTGGAAGCCAATTGGGGAGGATGAGCTAATAATTGGTCTTCATTTGTCCAGGGAAGGAATATATAGTGTTTGATATACCATGAATCAGAATACTGTAGTTTATGTCCCAACTCTTTCTCCGTGACCTTGACCACAACAACATTTAATTTCCCTTGGCAACAGTTTCCATTATCTATAAAATTCAGGGTTTGATTAATGTAATCCTCTAAATCAGTCACCATTTTATGGCTTCATTTTAGAATGGATATGTTTAGCAATAAAACCAATTCTTCAACAATGCAATGATTATATCTATCCTGTCATGATAGAGTAGTCAAAGATACACAAATTTGAGGACATTCCTCAAAGTATCTACCCCTTTTCACAGATCTTCACAACTATGTATTAGATGTATGTATCATTTCAGATGTTAAAACAGCTACTAACGTACAAGTGTTTTTAGCAGGTCCTACCATATTATACCATCACCATCGACAAGCAACTTTGGTTAGAATACTATTTTGATCATCAGGTATTGATTTAGCTAGTTCAAATAAGTTCTAAAAGCTGAGAAACAGCAAACACTCACTGAGCTACAGGATACAGAATGAAGAATGCTCAATGTCAACAATTTCTAATTTTCACAGAGTGCCACCTTAATTAAATTTTTTAAAAAATTATTTAAAATATATTATATTTTATAATATGTGATAACATATTATTTAAAATTTTTAAAATTTTGAAGTCTTTTAAAAATCCTTCAAATAAAACAACTAAAACTTCCCTTTTCCTACTCATGATTCTAAAACATTTGATGCTCATGAGTGATACATTCATTCCTGAGACTACAGAAGTTTGACTCTGCCCAATATATTTCATGAGTACTATTGTCACTGTGGTAGCAGATGATTCTTCCACTTTGTTTATTAAAGTGAAAACATTATTTTAAATCCTACTGTATTTTGGTCTCTTAATAGATAAATTTACCCACTGCTGTTTTATTTTCTTTTTTACTACTAGCCCCCCTTAACTTTTGTGATTTACTTGTGACACTGCTGACTACTTGGTCTCAAATCGTGAGTGTGAGCTCCTGTCTCTATTCATTTTGTGAATTTAGATCTTTCAAGGTGTTTTTCTTTCCTAGGCCTTCTATTTTTCTGACTTCCCAACAATGATTAGAAGCTAAACCAGACCCCAGATTTCTCCTAAAAATATATTTTAATATCCCTTGACTCTCCTGAAATAAAAGATGAAATGTTTCCACCTCAGAACATAGAGATGTAAAGTAATGATTGCCTCAGGATGGGATGAAAGGGGAACTGGGAGCTATGGGATATCTTTCTGGACTAATAAAAATATTCTCAAATTAGATACTTGTACTGATGCACATGTAAAAATACCAACCCACCCCCCTTCCAAAAAAACAAAATAACACCCACATTGAATTGTATTTAAAATGGTTAAAATGATTTTGTTTACATTAAGTTCACCCAAAACAAGTATCTGAAACATTTCAGCTAAGACAACACATATATGTCATACACACACACACACACACACACACACATATACACACACACATACATACAGGACAATGTGCTGAGGGCTGAGGGACCTTGCGAATATGGCTCCTGGAGGTAGGAAGCACAACAATAAGGTGTTATTTAAAATGCTGGGGAAAAAGTGACCCATATTGAGTAGAGGTGTAAGTCTGACAACACTGTTGTCTATAGTAACATAGTAAACAAAGAGTTTGTACAATGAACTTGTCATTGCAGCTAAATATTTTCAGAGATATTTAGACATATTAGCACCTTCAACCCAGAAGGTGCTGATTGGCTTTTTCTAGCTGTCTCAGGTAATATATGAGAAGAAAGACATACAATAAGAAGAAATTTTAAAAGTTGTAGAGGAATTTAGAAATATTAAGGATGTTTTCCAGTCAACAAATGTTTCTTAAAAAAAAAAAAAAGTGTCCTTAAGAAAAATATGAAACTCAGGGTGCCGCCAGAAAAAAAAAAAAAAAAAGTCTCTGTTTCAAGATGTTGTATCATCTTTTTTAATACTTCATAAAAATTGAAGGTGCTACTTCATAGACCATTATAGCAAAAAAAAAAAAAATCAGGAAATCTTAGAACACTCCTCTTCAATCCTTTTACTAGAAATGAAGTTTTGTCTAGGAATCCCACATAAACCTGATTCTCAGTGTTAATTATAGAAGGGCCTGTGCTGAAGATTTATGTAGTTAGAGCTTTTATCTAATGGAGTAGAAAATAATTTCATTCACACAAAATTCAGTTTTCAACCAAATCATATTTGCTAAAAAACAGAGGTAATTAAGTTCTAAAGACCTGCTGTGTGACACTGTCCTATAGCTGACAATACTATACTGTAACCCTTAAAAACTCATTAAGAGGATAGATCTCATTGTAGGTGTTCTTAATATAATAAAAAATCTAACTCATTAAATTTTAAAAATAATAAAATGAAATGGGGTCTTTCAGTTCTCAACTTAGCAGGCTGAGAAAGCTTTCAACTGCTAACAGCATTCTCCAGGAAAAGGGAGAACACCAAGAGTTGAAGAAAACCACATTAAGAGGTGTGGGTACTAGTGAACTAAAGCAGGCTGGATATCGGAATTGCTATGAAACACCATGTTCCCCATCTGCAAACATTTAAATGCACGTGTTTGTTCCAATCATCCTGTTCTTTTCTCAGCACAGTATGTTGGAGGCTTACGAGTCCGCAAGTCTTTGAGTCCACCGAACTGCACCTGACAGGCTGAACCCAATGAGCCCATCTACACCTTGAACTGATTTAAATGATAAACCTTGAACTTGTAAATAATAACATAATGAGAAGAGAGGGAAGAAGAGAAGGCATTTTCATATGGAAATGCAGTATTGTAACAAGAAACTGAACAATGGTATGTGTTTTAAAAAATAATATCCCCAGAATTCCCTCTTTCCCTGCATAAGCCCCTGAATCTAAGGCTGTCCTGTAATAATTTGATGAAGGGATTGTGATGGAAAGGATATTCAGAGGTTTCTGATCCCAGGCCTTAAAATGATAAAACAGATCTGCTTATTTTCTTCTGGAAAACCTGATCTTGGGTTGTTTCCCTTGGAACCGCACCATATAGAGAAGGAACACAATGGGAGACAGGCAGTCTGGTGGACGGTGGCAGCAAGAGCTCCCAAGGAGACACCTCTAGGTATATGAGTGAACCACCTTGTACATATCGGCCCGCTGATGTCTGCACGTGGCCGGAACGCCAACCATCATTCAGTGGGGCAGGAGAACTCAGGGGAGGAGACCGAGGTGAGGAGACTCAGTGAGCTGAATCCATGCAAGACTGTGAGAAATAATAAAATAATTGTTTAAAGGCACCAACTTTTTGTGGCCTTTTGCAGCAGGGAATTACTTAAACATCCACTACAGGTGCTTGTATAAACAAACTGTCGCACAGTCCTTCAATAAAATATGAGAATGCATAAATATAAAACATGGAAGAGACTCACGACTGTGATGTTGAACAAAAGAAGCCGGACACAAAACATTGCACACTGTTTGATTCCAATAAGATAGTATTCATTCTCTACCAGGCACAAGTTATCAAAGAGGTTAGAAGTCAGGGTATCAGTTACTCATGAAAGGAGGCAGCGACTGAAACGGTGAACATGGGGGCCTCTGGGGATCAGGCCATGTGGCAATATTTTGTTTTCTGATCTGGATGTTGGTTACAAGTATGAGTTATAAAAATTCATCAAGTTGTGCACTGCGCTTTGTACCCTTTTCTGTTTATTTGGTATAACTTTAAGAAAACTTCTATTTGACTGAAAAACTTACAATGGTATATAATTTCATTCCTATCTGATTAGAAAATTTTAAAAGACTGATAATGCACATTGTAGCAAGTATTTACAAAAACAAGAATATTCTTACACTGCTGGAACATACAGATTGTCATGACCACTTTAGAAAGAAATTTGGCAATAGATAACATGTGCAAAAATACTAACACAAGGGCCAGAATTCTGCAGTTCTGCCTCTTTATATGCCTTAGTGAAGTCTGCCATGTGTGCATGAGAAAATATGTACAGCAATGTGCACTTCAGCATTTTGTAATATATAATTTTCAGAAAAAAAACAACAAATAATTACTCATCCGTAAATAAAAGAATGGCAAAATAAGTTGGAGTATAATTGTAAAACTGAGTACTATACAACTATTAAAATGAATAATTATAGGGTCTCCTGGTGGCTCAGTTAAGTGTCCTACTTTTGATTTTGGTCCAGGTTGTGATCTCAGGGTCATGAGATCGAGCCCTGCGTGGGGCTCCACTCTCAGTGCCGAGTCTGCTTGAGATTCTCTCTCCCTCTCCCTCTGCCCCTCCTGCTCTCAGTATCTCTCTTTCACAAATAAATAAATAAATCTTTTTAAAAATGAATAATTATAAGTAAATGTATCAATATGAACATACCTCAAAAGCAGGAAGTTTAATTAAACAAGAAGCAAGACACAGACTGATAAAATTCCTAAAATATTTAAAACAAAAATACAATAGTTTTTTTTTTAATTTTTTATGGATACAAAACACATTTAGTGACCATAAAAATACTTTTGTGGGTTACTTTAAAAAATGTTGCTTAATATCTTTAGGGAAGGAATGTAGAATATAGAATTGGGTGGGAGAACACAGGAACTTGAATGGCATCTGTACTATTTAATTCCTAAAAGATAATCTGAAACAAATACGGCAAAATATTAAAAGCTGATGATATATCCTTCATCCATAGATAAAATTAAGTATATAATTTCTCCAACTTAAAGATGTATTTTTTTGATCAAAAGTTTATCGACTTACGATTTTTGTCTATCTGCAACATTTGACACTTAAAATTCAGCCTTGTGTCAAGATCTAACTTTAAGATAATATGGATTTTAAATCTTTACAATCAATTTAATAAGGACTTTACTCTCACTGATATATTTTGTTTTCAAATATTTTGAGGGCATGAATTTATTTATGCTATCTGTGCTCAAAAGTGTTTTTGTCTTGATGAAATTGAATCCCTTTGGAGAATCCCAAAGGAGATATTGGAAAGCTCACAGATAGTAATGGAAATGCCATTTTGGTTACTAAGTAATAGCTAACACCTTTATGATTGTTACCATGTCCAAAAGATTGCCTTTGAAATTCAGACAGGACACCACCAAAGTCCTAGTGCATTATCCCCAGTTGTGCTAAATGTCAAAGGAGATCAATGAGTTTTGTGATCTGAAAGACCTCTCTGTGGTTTCTGTGTTTGGGCAATTTGTTGTGACATTCAGTATTATTTATACTCTCTTGGTGATAGACATGCACCAGTGTTTACCTGAATAAAGTTTCAGTGCTCTCTAATTACTTGACTATTACTGGGATTACCATTGGTCACCATTATTCTGTTTTTTTTTTTTTTTTAAATCACATTTCCAAAAATCAGAATTAATATTATAACATAGCTGTCTCCTTATGACATAGTTTTGCATCCCATTACTCAGGTCACAAACTGGCAAGAGATAATTTATTTTTTATATTAACTCTTTTATAAACCTCTGAAAGGATTCTGCCCCAGGAGCAGGAAAATAGGAATTTGAGTATTCACTCAATAGGTTTATTGAGCTCCTAAGATATGCCAAGTTGTGAAGTGCTGTCCTTATAAAGCTTATGGTCTAATGGTGCATATAGTTAGGTAATAGGTGCATTACTATGCAGTTAGTCAAGCAAGGTAACAGATGCATTACTATACAATATAATAGGTATGCAGACAGTGATAAGCGAAGGGTCAATGAAACACTCAAAGGAGGTTTTGGGGGCAGTGCCTGGAATCACAGGAGGAAAAAGCAAATGTTCTTTAAGTGGATATTTGCAAGACATGTCCATGTTTTTAAGTTTGAATTGAGAGCTGAAGGTGGAGTGTTCTAAGATGGCAGAGTTATCAAAAAATAATAGATGCAACACAGCAAAGCAGGAAAGCAGCATGCAAATAAGTAAATATTCAAATGAATATTCAGTGAATGTAAGAATGGTATTGATAGGAATAGAGGGATAAAATAAGGACCAGATTATTACAGGATGTCTAGGAGGGACTGGAAAGAGGTCACATTTCAGAAATAGAATCAACAGAGCTTGGATGTACCAGATTCTCATCCATATGGTATGCCTTCTTTTCATTACCAAAGAGGAATTATCCAAACACACTGCAAAGGCAGTTCCTTGGTTGCTGAACCAGGTCCCATCCTCTTGCCTACAAATAAAATTTCTCTCCTTCTTCTACATAATCATTATTTTGCATTAGAGAAGATAATCTCCACTGGTATACAAACATGCTGTTTTTACTGCCATCTTAAAAGCAAAATTGAAAAAAAAAATCATTCTCTTGCAAGCTACTGCCCAATATCTTTGCTCCCTCTTGTCAGATTATCTTTAAACACTTTGCCAATTTATTTTTCTGTAACAAGTAACATTGGATAGTCCTGGTCATGACAGAAGAGTTGATGGCTCCTGAATCATGCCTTCTATAAGCCCATCCAAAATCTGATGTGCAGTTCTGCTATTATATCCGCCCTGCCCCAGAATGCAATGGGCAATGAAGAAATCTCAAAACGCTATAAATATTCTTTCTGACAGCCTATGATATGAACTGTGATGTTATGTGACATTGATACCTAGTTTTTTTGTTTTGTTTTGCTTTTTTTTTTTTTTTTTTTTTAATCTAGAGCCCAAATGGCTCTCATGAAATCTAGACGCACATATCCAAAAACCTATTGGGCGCCTAAATTTGGATGTTCTCTAGTTCTAAATTTAACATTCCCATACTGTACCCATCTTTCTTTTTCCACTCCCCTAACTATGCTATTGTCTCTGTGTTCTCTAACCTGACAAATGATAAATGACACATCAATCTTCAAAGGGCATCATCACTTACTCTATCCTACATATCACTCATTTATTCCTTTGGTCATTCAAAATATTTATTGACACGTGCTATTTTCTAGACAATACTTTGGATGGTGGAGCTTTAGCAATGAAAAAAACAGATCTCCACCTTTAATAGTTTGTATTTCAGTGATTGAGATGAACAGTACACATGGGGAAATGTCAATACAAGTTGATTTCCTCTCCTAGGGGCAGCTCTCCACTCTATTGTCATCAACAGAATAGCCCTCTATTTCTATAAATTGTAGAATTTTTTTCTTTGGTATGTTGGTCACCATCCTGCTATGTTCCACTAACTTTGGTGAACTCAAGTAGAAACTTTTAAAGCGGTCTTCTTGAGTTTATCTCATTAAGCTTATGGGGAAAAGGAAGTACTCCTTCCTTCCTGCATCAGAGGGGTGAAGCTCAGCCCACAAGAACCTCTTCCGAATTTCCAACTACTCCTCCCTCATTTCAATCTCTTTCACACCTGGAGGAGTCTGGTCTGCTTTGGTCTCAAAACCAGTTTTCTCATATCTCCTCAGCTTATCATGTCCAAGTTCTTAAATATGTCATTTTGGAAAGTAACTATAGTTGTCACCTTTTAAAAAATAAGTTGTAACAGCGAAAGAATACATCAGAGGCATGTAATTCCTACAGAAGTGCATAAAGCAATGGTTCTTAAAGTATCCAACCATAGGGGATAAGAGTATTTAGAAATTGGTGCTGCTATTGTATTCTGTCTCATTAATTGGTACTGCTATTTGCGTTTAGTGGCTTGGTGATATAGCACACAAATGGATGTTATCTGATCTGCAATGTACATATCACTTTGGATTTGTACAATTTGGGAGTGTACAAATCAGTCAAAAAAAAAAAAACTTAAGTGTTTTCCCTAATCCTCCAGAACATTCATATATTCTGCCTATCATTCATGGTGGTAAAAAATATGCATATATTTGTCTGAACAACACAATTCTACATAATAAAATGATTTTTGCAGGAATTTACTATTTACAAAACATTCTACAAATGCAACTACCATGTCAACTGAAAGAATATAGTACTTCGCTTTGTTCAAAATTATCCTATTTTTCCACTGTGTCAAGAGAAGGTGTTATTATCATGGTAATGCTGCTTGTGATTTGAAATTTACCATATAGCATTCCTATCACATTCACAGTTAGGCTACATGTAGGTGTAAGTACATGGGGACTTAGCTATATCTTCCAAGCTAGTCAGGATACACATGTAATAGGGGAATCCATATTTGGTTGCTTTCCTTTTATTTCAATTTTATGTTAATCTAAGAAACTAAAGAGACTGTTAAAATATATTTGATAGTGGTTTTGATTAGCTTTTCTCTAATGTCTAACAATGTTGACCATCTTCCCATGTGCTTATTGGCCATTTGTATGTCATTTTGGAGAAATGTCTATTACTTTAAGTGATTACTTGTATTCTTTTTGTTCAATTGTATACTGAGCAAAATATTTTATGTTTAATATATATTTATATACTTAATAAATATATTAATATTTCATATGTTTAATATATCTCAATATATTCTGAATATAAGATTCTTATCAGATATATGATTTGTAACTCCTTCCATTTTATGTATTTTCTTTTCACCTTCTCATTAGTGTCTTTTGATGCACAAAAGTTTTCTGACATAATATGGAACATTTTTTCACAAATAAGATCAGGTCACTGCCCTTTTCAAAACTATATAACATGGCACAAATTTTACTGATTTTAATTATGTCAGTGTATATTTTCTCAGAAAATTACAGCCATGTTTGACTTTCTAGGTAAAACAGACATGTGTCTATTTGCCCCATTAAAAGAAATACATAACAAATTAATAATTGAGCCTTAGAGACCAGTATAACTTTTCATATTAGCTTTTCATAGATTATAAAATAAAGGCATTTTTTATTTATACTAAATTCATATAACTATACCTTTAAAATGGCAAGAAAAAATATCTTCTTTAATGGAGGTTAAGGTCAATAAACAGATCAGAATATCTGCAGGCCAAACGTGTAAATATGAACATGAGAATCTATTTAGGACAGGAAATAGGGAGAGGAAGGGCAGAGTGGAGATCAAATGTCACCCCCTCCCCAAGAAAAGCCATTCAGTCTTTAATATAAGTTACTGTGAAGACAAAACATTTCAATCTAATCTTTTTTTTTCCTCTGTCTAATCTTATATACACCATTCTCCATTTCTATTTTATACATACACTTCATTACGGCATTCATTGTGTGAAATTATTTTTTCTTAACTCACAATATCAAAAAAATCTCCTCTCTCATTCTGTCTCCTTCCAGTTTTGAAGGTTCTGTGTACTTTATTTTGAGATGACCAAGAAAGACTTTGAAGATAATATTTACTCCCAATGTTATAGAACTGTGCTATACAATATAGGAGCCACTAGCCATATGTGGTTATTTAAATTTATATTCAAATTAAGTAAAATAAAATGAAATAGAAATTTTCTCCCTCAGTCACACTGGCCACATATCAAGCACTCAATACATGTGATTGGTGACTATCACAACATATACTGAAGTTATTAAAAGTTTCTGTCATTGAAGAAAATTCTCTTGGATAGCACTGTTCGAGATCATGACAGTATTAATATGCACTAGTTTAAGTCACTAAATTACTGCCATTCAATGTGGGAAATTGTTGAGGAACTGCTAAGAAAAAATATATAAACTGATTAATGTATTTACTGGAAAATGTGAAAACATTAAAAAAAACCATCAGTTTAATTTTCAGACTCTCATATATTCCAATATATTCTATAGCCCAATATTTCCAAAAGTATTACAAGTGTGAGAAAGATTTTAGAGTAAATAAAACTGAATATAATTAAGGATATTAACAAGTGTTTTTCTAACTTATCAAAATTATACATGCACATGCA
Organism: Ursus maritimus; assembly: GCF_017311325.1. Lineage (NCBI taxonomy): Eukaryota > Metazoa > Chordata > Mammalia > Carnivora > Ursidae > Ursus > Ursus maritimus. The sequence continues at coordinate 59,194,844 of NW_024423344.1, read as the reverse complement.
CACATATTTTATAAATATAATTTCTCAAAATAAGTTAACTTACATAAATCACTGATTCTAGAAAACAGAAGGGCTATTATAAATCTGAGTTTAGATATAGTTTTGTGAAAGCATCCACAATTTCTAAAATTGCTTGTCTCTCCCCAGCTGTTGCTTTTCAAATGTATCAGGGTTCAAATACAAAGAGAAACAAAATGAAAAGAAAATAGAATATTAACATTTCTTATTTTTTATAGCACAAATCTCCCAAATCACTTTAAAAATAGAAGACCACATGCAGATATTTTTCTGAATCCAAATCCTTGAATATATAAGTAACTAATCATGACAGAATTTGTTGAATTTGCATCAAATTGTTCAAGTCAGTAGGGTGCACACATTTTGCATTCCAAAAAATATCCAAAAATAGTCTTCAATAATGGATAATATACTGCATTGATAATTTAATCTTATATAAACATATAGACTATATTAAGCTCTAAGTAATGCACCCAGTTCAACACACACACATAACCACACACACACACACACACACACACACACTTAATAATATTTCCTGAGTATAACCTTTGTTCACTAGTTAGAGGGTTTCATTTGCATTCTTAGAATTATTCATAAGGTTATTTTCCTTATTATTTTATCTCCTAATATTTAAAATTAATTTCCTCAGTTCAAGTCTTATAGAAAAATAAAATAGTCACCCATCTACATCCAATGGCTTTGAGTATTGTTTCAGGGTTTTCTTTCTGGGGCACCTGGGTGGCTCAGTTGGCTAAGCATCTGTCTTAGCTCAGGTCATGATCCTGGGGTCCAGGGATTGAGCCCGCTGTAGGGCTTCCCGCTTGGTGGGGAGTCTTTCTCCCTATCCCTCTCCCCCTGCTCGTGCTCTCTTTTTCTCTCTCTGTCTCCCTCTCTCTCTCTCTAATAAATAAATGAAATCTTAAAAAAAAAGAGAGCGAGAAAGAGAGTTTTGTTACCAGTTGATCTCTGGAGTTGATTCTCTTGATCTCTTGATCTGAATGATCAGGTAGATTCTCCATTTTCCCTACTGGGTTATATCAAACATACCTGCAGGTCCATTCATAATATAATTTGAGGATCTCCTAAATATCTCCAAAGAATGTCTTATATTCTGACTTTAGGTGGTAATACATTTTTCAACTCTACTCTAAGGTGAAATGGATTATGAACTTTCCTCTTCAAAACTAGGTTGCTGGGAACAAGTACACTTTGAAGAGCAGACTAGAGAGATCAGTCTAAGACATCGAATAGTGCCTCGGAGGCACATGTCAGAAATTACCATAAAATAGGGAGCCCTAAATTGTGAGAGAATAACTGGTAAAGAAAGTAGAAGGAAAGAAAAGTAGAACATGATAAGATACAAAGAAAATTTGGCATTTTCCTCTGAGTACTCCCACTAACCTTAGGCTTTACCCTTTAGAATCAGATCCGCAATTTTTCTGTTTTGGCTTCAAGTATAGGAAATTTAATAAAATCAAATTTGTGCTTAAGACCTATAATTTTTAACATATAAATCTGTCACTTAACGTGATAAATAAGACTTAATGCTATAGAAAACAAATTGATGGTTACCAGAGGTTGGAGGGGTAGAGTGGGGGAGGGGAATAGGTGATGGGGATTAAGGAATACACTTGCCCTGATAAGCGCCAGGTGATGTATGGAAGTGTGAATCACTATATTGTATACCTGAAACTAATATGATACTGTATGTTAACTGGAATTAAAATAAAAACTTAAAGACTTAATGAAATATTATAGTTTAAATTCTTGTAGACATATATATATATATAATAGCTATATTATATGCATAATATCATTAATTTGTTATTTGTTGCATCCCATCCCATAACATTCCATTTCAACTACAGCAATTATTTTAGCAATGTGTTTCAATAATTATTGCTCCTCCCACTATCAGTTATAAATTATACCTTTTCTAGTTCTTTGTAAAGCAGATATAAAATATTTTTTCTAAGTGATTATGCTTTTATTATTATTCATTAAATACTTATTGAATGCTTAGTTTGTGCTATGCACCAGATATACAAAACTAAGTATGATCGCTGACCTCTAATATCTCCAATGAATTATATCCAATTGAAATGTTCTAAATAATTTACTTTTGACAATATGGTTTCCTAATAAAGAATCTTAGTGTTCATAGAGAAATGGCATCAATTTTCATATTTTCTGTTTTAAATTATCACGTTGAACTCACTAACCAATTGCCACCCAGCTAGTGGAACTTCATGGCTCATACTGAACTCATCTTTATATTCATTGGAATATTTTCAGATGCACATAATATACTTCTCTCAACTGAATTTTAAAAGTAAGGAAAGTATTTTCTCTAATAGGTCAAGAAGTTCCAAATAGGTGTTACCGGAGCTCTTACCTACTCAATGATAGTACTAAAGTTTTCATTTCTTTCCATTTACTCTGTCAGAAGCTTTGCTGCTTTCTGTCATGTTCTAAAGATGGTTACTATGGTTTCAGGGGAAAGGTGGGGGGTGGAGGTTGAGGGGAGGAGAACACTTTTCCAAAGTGTTTTTGTCTTCTCAGTGAGAAAAAGCTTTTAGAAGTTTGCCAAATGTGCTCTTCCTATGTTATAGCTAAGAATTATGTCATATTCCCACTCCTAAGCCAATCCATGATGACAGTAATTGGACCATCATACTTAGACCAAGAGGATTTTATTTTGTGGACTAAGTTCTATTCCCCTGGAGGATTGTGGCAACATAAAGTAGGGTGAATCCTTGAGAAACCAATAAACAAATAAAAAAATTATGGCTTGACTGAGGAGGAAGACAGAGGATATATTTGGTAGTGAAGGCAGGCAACAACAGGGTCTTCTACCCTCTGATCTGTCACATCTCCTCCATCCAGCAGGACTTACTAAACCATCTGTTTTATAGTTTCAAAGTGCTGAGAGGGTCTATTTACCCTGCTTAAAATTATAGATAAAAAAGAGCTACTCATTCTGTCACCAGTAAGACTATTTTCCTAGACACTCATGTTCTCAATCATTGAAATCTTTTTTAAATAATATTTAGTTTCGAAATATCTCCCCAAACCTCTCACAGCTGTAAAGAAAAACACAGCCTTACTTAATATGCAAAGATTCTAACACAAATTACTGCCATTTCTTAATCCACTTTAATTTTATAAATTTAAAATTCTTATTCCTGCTTCATTGGTAAAGAAGATGGGATTCAGGAGCATAATAATTTGCCTAATAGCTTCATTCCCCTATCAAAATATTTCCCTTTTTTGGTGTTTGCCAGGCAGGGAAATATTTACAGGGCAAATGTCCTTGCTAAATACACAAAAGCTGCAGTTTGTGTAATACAACTGGGAAAAATCAGATCTGAAACTTGAACCCAAGTTTTCTCATCAACTTCTATGTTCCACCAGAACAACATTACATACAGGAATCATAACTTAAGGTCCATGGGTTGATTATTTTCACCAAAATTAACTAGAATTAATTAGGAAATTTCTATAGTTAAGATACAAGAAGAATAGGGTATAGATGATCACAAGAGGCCATTACTCCCATTCTAAAAACCACCCCCCCAAAAAAACATGTTTCATAAGCTACAAAAACATTGTTTTTTTAATCTCAGAGAGCTGACAATAGAAAAAAGAAGCCTAAGAGAACTAAGTGCTAGAAGTGAGAAGCAGCGTATGAGAGAACAGATTGATGACCTCCCTTCATGATGGTAGACCGATTAGAGAATCAATCAGGTGGGTGTGGTAAGAAACCAGAGACCCATGGTTGAACTCTTAATGTAGGTATGATAGAATCCCAGGGTTCTCTAGCCAAAAAGGGAGTTTAATGCATGGCAATATTTTCCTTGGGTCTTCATCAAGTGATTTGGGGCAGTATGCCAAAAGATGGGGCTCTGGGCAGAAGATCTTAGAGAGATCTTCCGTGAAGCAGCTGAGTCTCCCTAAGAGTGTGGTCAGGAGAGTCAGGATAAGAAACTTGAGAGAAATCACACATGAGACCTTGTACCTAAGGAAGCAATGATCGTTATTCATTTATACATATATTAATTTATGCATTTATTCTTCTCCTGCCTCAATATTAATAATCAATTACTAATTGGATACTATACGCCAAGCACTGTGCTTCGTGTTTTTTAAGCATTGTATTATAAAGCTAGTGTAATGACTCTAAGAACTCAAAGTAGAAACTGAGACTTACAGGATTTAAGCAATTTGCCCAGAACCACAAACCAGTAAGTAATGGAATCATAATTTGAGGCTATGACAGACCATACTATCTGTGCTCTGCCTGAATAATTCAGAGATAATTCATCCTCCACAATATCTGAGGTTCTTATTAATATGAACAATTAGTAAAAGAGGACCGTGTATTCATATGTATGATGTAAACTGATGTGCTAACATATAAAAATGGGTTGTTTTAAAATCTTCTAATATCACTTGTGTACCTTAGTCAGATTTATATTACATAATCATGATAAATATTCACAGAGGTTTCCTTTTTGAACACGTGATTGGTGCTTTAATAAGAAATATGAAATTGCACATCTTTAAAGAAAATGAGATGTGTCTTTAGACCCTTAGAGATAGTATTTCTGTTTCAACTTATTTTGATAATAAAAGTGATTAAAATATCAGAACATATGCTGGAAACATGAAGGTACTACTGTAACATTTATTTGATTCAGAAAATCCACGCCTCAGGGTATTTTTGTTTTGCTTTGCTTTGTTTTTCTTCCAGTAGTAACAGATTAACAATGCCATCAGTAGTGAATTATTTTAGGAACTGCTGAGAGTCTAATAAATCTGACTAGGTAAGAATAAGAAATAAAATTAAGCAGGTAGAACTAGAAAAGTAAAGTTGATCTAGTAAGGGCCAGAGAGATGTAACTATAATCGGAATTTATTTATTTACTTATTTATTTTTTGCCTAAGATATCATTCCTTTCTTTTACCTGTGCATTGTGTTAAACACGAACTCTTAAATTAATCTCCCTACAATATAAGCTGCAAGTAATATCCGTGTTTGTCAAGGTTAATCTTGGCTCATTAGAGAACTGAATTTAAAATGTCTTAAGCCAAAATAATAAAGGCATAAAGGGGGAAGAAATTTATGAAAAGGATGTCAGCAAAGAATGCAGTTGTATTTCATGGGACACAAGGGCAGGCAGTACATTCAGACCTCCTGAGGGCTGAGAATTGACATGCGGAAATCTACCAAGGATCAAAGCTTCCACATCATCAGTCTTTCCCTTACTCCTCCCTTGGAGCCACATGACCTCTCATCTCTTCACCACTTTGTATGCCTGCTTCATTCCTTTCTCTATAGAGTGGCTTTCTCTACTCCTTAGCAGATGAACACAGCCTTGCAATTTACATTATCTTGATTCCAGACACAAATGGAGTTTTACAGAATCACTGAATTGCAAGTTTAAGTTCCTGAAACTATAATATAGTGGGGTTAAAAAAGTTGCAACACTCTACCATACCTGGTATATAAGATAGTAGACTCTATAGCCACTTGTTGGTAAACAAGAAGTTCAAAGGAAACACTCTAATCGTTAGGCTGATAAACAGACTCCAATACGTCCAAACATTTTGGACATATATGGTTTGAGACACTGTTAGCAGAACCTTCACTGCTAAACAAGCATTAGACATGATCAGTCCTTAACTTTATGTGTAGAGTTAATTCCTTTCTATAGAAGAATTTGGGAAAAAAAAGAAGAAGAAGAAGAAAGAAAGAAACTACTAAGACATCACCAAAAAGAGAGGTCTGAGTTTGAAAAGGCAAATATCTGAAATGTATAAAACCGATGCCTGATAACAATGAAAGTGGGATATTTCTTGAATTCTTTTCTTCACTCAGAGGAAATAAAAGTTCTCTTAATAATAGGTGAGAATAGTAGAAGCAAATAGTAGAAGCAAAACAGTAAGATAGATGAAAGTGCTTGAGAAGAGACCTTGGCGCTGTCCTTCTTTCATCCCTAAGACTGAGCATCACAGAGTCAGACTGGATATGTGAGAAAATGCCAAATCAAGCAGGGGAATCTGACATCTCCCTTTATGGAGGAAAAAAGATTAAGCAAGACTTCCCAGGATCCCCTTTATCGACAGAGGAACAGAGAGGATGCTGAGCCACAATGTTCAAAACACTGAAAACAAAACGAAAATCCAAAAAGTTTGCAATGAATAAGAATGGCCAACTTCAAATGAATGAGAATAGTTATTACCAGAATTTACACTGGCAAGTACGTGCAACACAATGAAATGGTATAAAATATAATATAATTCTATACCAAGTTTAACTCTATTTTAAGTATGAGGCCTATGAACATATACTAAAAACAAACAAACAAAAAACAACAATAAAAAAGCCTACATAATATGTTCAGGCTACACAGAATATCTCCAGGAATTCCAACTAAGATCAATTCGTTAGATCATATCCAATGACTTCAGTGTATTAATGCAATGTAAATAGGAAATAATAACAATGAACAATCCAAATATACCTGTGAACAATCAAAAGAAATTTATAATAGTGTTTCATTTATAAATGATAGTAGAAATGAAAATAGAAAAAGTAGAAATAAAAATAGAAAAAACAGAAATAAACAAAAAAAGTAGAATGTATAAAATAACTTGGACTGAACCTTCTCTTCATAGTTTAAGACACCTATCTCAGAAGTAGCTTAAAATAAAAATTAAAAAAAAAACTATAGAAGACAAAATATATAATGTACCTAACAAGTAGCTCACAAATGAAATAACGTAGCTTTAAGATGGCTTAGGAAAAAAATGGACAAAACTTTAATACCAGGAATCTACAAAAAAAAACCAGCAAAATAAAACAAACTGAAAAATGGAAATAATAAATTTGCAAGGCTAAGATGAGAAATTAAGGGATCTGCTACCAACCAAAATTGTAGAGTCGTTAATTAAAATTTAAGTTGGCTCTTAGAAAAGACAAATATATACACATAATTTTAGCAAGTGTGAGAAAAATATGTAATATACACATCTAAATATATATATACACACATATTAATATAATACATAATATACATAATATGTATATTAATCTATATGGTATATATATAAATTTAACATAACAATGCATATACTTATACTCCCATACATTTGTGATTATATATTATACGGATTATTTTCCACTGAATTATAATTTATAATATTTAGGTCAAATAAAATTGAGAGAGGAGATGAAATAAACCTAAAAGAAAATGAAATGGCAACACAAGTTCAGTTCCTAAAATCCCCGGGTATGCATGACTTATTTAACTCATTTATTCATTTTATAAAGTTAGGTTAATGTGGCTGAGACATTAAGTAGGAATCTCACATTATAAAAACCAAAAATATAACTTTATAAAAAAAGCAGAAAATTTGAAAAATATTACATCTTACATCATGTCTAAGAATGATTTCAAAGTTTCAAGGGTGTCTTATTTTATGAATTATTAATTCTAGTTTAAAAACTGCAGATTGAGAACATCCTGGAATTTATACTTACAAACACAGTTTATAGAATGAAAAAAGATATACTAAAGTATACGCTACAAATATAAAAGTTCATAGATGGCTTCAAAGTAAGTCAGTTAAGGGACTCTTCTATGTTCAGGAGACTATTAAATAAATCTGAAGAGGAAAACCAAGAAAAAGACTTACCCATGAGGCTGATTCTTCGTAAAGAAAGAGTGTCAGCAGCTGTTCTCTCAGCCTGGTCAGGGCTCATACTGGAAGACATAAAGCCAGATTAATCTGACCTTGCCATATGTTCTGAAAAATCCAAATTTTTAAAATGAGAAATTGAGTTCACAAAATTCTTTAGAACACAGTATAAAAATTTAAGAAATTAAAAGATATGGGGTGCCTGGGTGGCTCAGTCGCTAAGCGTCTGCCTTCGGCTCAGGGCGTGATCCCGGAGTCCTGGGATCGAGCCCCACATCGGGCTCCTGGGCTGGGAGCCTGCTTCTTCCTCTCCCACTCCCCCTGCCTGTGTTCCCTCTCTCGCTGACTGTCTGTCTCTCCATCAAATAAATAAATAAAATCTTTAAAAAAAAAAAAAAAAAA
>NW_024423344.1:59070639-59186707 GCF_017311325.1 Ursus maritimus | reverse complement strand
AAAAAAAAAAAAAAAAAAGAAATTAAAAGATAAATTAAAATTCAGAAGACTAGCAGTTACAGCCAGGGCTCCAACAATTAGTAATAGTGGTTGCAAAAACAAAGAAAAGGAAGATGCAGTATTTGAAATATTGATGGTCATTTCAAAATTAAAATGGACAAATGTCCTCCCTTTGAGAAGCAGTTAGAAAATCCGCATGATTAATGCTCTAATAGGGATTTTTAAATTAGAACAAAAAGATTATTTTGTTTTGTTTCGTTTTTCTGGAATAAGTACATAAGATCATCTAAAAGCATTTGTCAAAGAAAAACAACATGAAGATTTTTGCCTTACCTGATAAAAGCAAACATATAAATATTTATACAATGTACTATTATCTCAATGATGTATAAATAAACCCAAGGCATAGCAGAGAGAATTTAGTAACATTCTTATATATTAATTAAACAGTCAAAAGCAAATTTAGAGAAGCAAAGGCATTTTCAATAATTAATAATAGAGCAATGGCTGTTTGTGAAAATGTAGTCTACAAAAAGTATTGGTTACAAAACTGACAGCTAATTTAAATTGGTTACAAAAAAACAATTACAGAAGTGTTACAAATATAGGAAGGTTTTATACATTTACAATAGGCATCTTAGTAGTTTTCTAATGCTGCTGCAACAAATTAACAAAACTTTGGTGGCTGAAAACAATACAAAAGTTTATTCTGTTCTAAAGGTCAAAGTAAAAAATGGGTTTTATTGTTCTGAAATCAGGGTGCCTGCATGGCTGCCATTCCTCCAGAGACTCCCAGGAAGAATCCCTTTCCTTGTCTTTTCCAACTTCTAAAACTGCATTCCTTGTCTCCTGACCCCTTCCTGCATCTTTAAAGCCAGATGTACAGAACCTTCCAATGTCTCCATGCAATGTTTCATAGTGAATTTTCTCTTATAAAGATCCTTGTGATTACATTGGACCCACCAGATAATCTAGGATATTCTTCACATCTCAAGATCCTTAATTTAATCACATTTGCAATGTCCATTTTGCCATTTAAGGTAATATTCATAGATTTGGAAGATTAGGACACGGAGGTATTTGGGCATATAACTCAGCCCACCAGAGACACCTTTGCCTTCTCTCAATAGCATGCAAAATCCATAAAGATAAGTACTGCTAAATTAGATGGCATTAATATTTAAACTCCCAAAAAGCAAAAGCACTACAAAGTTACATATCAAGAAGCAGACTGGAAGAAAAAAAGTTGGTATACCTACAACAAATATTATTATCTAACATGTTAAAAAATTACCAACAAACTAAAAATTTAAAACAACCCAATAGTAACATAGTTGAATAAAATATAAATGAGTAGTAAAACTCTGAAAAGTCAACATCATGGACAGGAAGAATGCAAATTAAATTATTGTTTTTTACCATGAAAGTCAAAAATGAAAATAGATTGAATTTATACTTGTATGTTGTAAGGGAAGACAACATTTTCTTCACCCTTCTAAGTTCTTTATCTGGCCTATTACTTAAACTGGCGTAAAACAGATTAGCAGGAGAAAACCAGATTTAATTTTGTATGTATGGGAGCTCAACAAAGACATGCGAAGCTCAAAGACAGCCAACAATCAGGTTTACATGCCATCCTAAACTAAGGAGATTGGGAGTAGGGGCGGGTAGGGGTCTGAGGCTTCAAAAGCAAAGAAGACAATTCACAGGAAGATGGAAAGAACAAATATTTGGTAAACACATGCCATGACATCCAGAGACAATGGGACACATACTTGAACAAACAAGCTTTGCCAAGCTTTCCTCAGTTTACCAGACCTCGCCATACTCAACCCATATTCTTTGCAGTCATCTCTGGCAGGAGCTCTCTCCCTGGACTGGGCCCTCTATCTAAATTCTTAGAAGCAGTTAAGGGGGAGGTAAAAAGTTATTCCTAAATCCTTTGGGCCTTGTCTATCAACTCAAAATAATAAATGTGTGAAAGTGGCACATTTTGGGAAGACTCATTCTGAACACCTTCAATACATTGATTAAACATTCTGAAGGGAAAGTCAGTTTTATTCAAATGAAAATAGGTCTGAATGTAAACTTCGCCTTCTAATATTTACTTTGGAGAGGTATTTGTCATATACCCAAAGGAACACATGCAAGAATATACTTTTAGGTTTTCCTTACTGTGTGACATTACAATATCTACAAAATGAAATGGCTCTTACTGGAAAAATCTTTGAATAAAGACAGTATGTAAATGCTATAGCATGCTATGCAATAGTGAGTGATATCAATAGATACGAATATATCTCCATATCATTAATTTGAAAAGACAGGGACACTGTATTTGATTTATGAAAAAAAATACACATTTATCAATTCTTTTAACGGAAATTAGAGTTTCAAGACTTGACAAATAAAATTATAAAATACCCAGTTAAATCTGAATTTTAGATAAATAGCAGACAATATTATATTTCTGAATGTTATTTGATTCTGTTACACCATTATAAGTTTGAAATCACAGGCTGATAACATTGTGAAGTTTTATTTTTTCAAGAATAAACATATTTCATCAATATTTTATTATTGAATGGGAAAACTGTTATAATAATAGCTTTCATTAACACAAATTCTAGACATGTTTATTAATGAATATGTCATTTCCACTAATAATCAAAGTAGCATTGCACTTAATAGTCAAAAGCTTAATGCCTGATAATATTAACGATAACAGTAATTAAATCTGGAGGGCTTTCTGGGTCTCTATATTCTTTTGTATTACAGAAATTTTCTTATGTTACCATAAGAACATTTTCTCTCCTCAACTAGACGTAGGCCCTCAAAGACAGAGTACTTGGTCCTTAATTCTTTTCTAACTATATAATGAATAATAAAGTATTACTTTTAGCAGATTTTTCTGTAATTTTAGTAGCTATTCTTTTTTTTTTTTTTTTTTTTTTTATTTTTTTTTTTTTTTTTTTTTTTTTTTAGACTTTATCCATTTATTTTTCCGGGGGGAGGGCACTGGTGGAGAGCATATGAGCAGGTAGGAAGGGCAAAGGGAGAAGAAGCCTCCCTGCTGAGCAAGAAATCTTATGAAGAACTGGATCCTAGGACCAAAGGCAGTTGGGGCTATTCTGACAAATATTTTAAATTTTCACATGGGCTTAAACTAATCGTGACTAGATTGGTCACAATTTCTAATGTGGGCAAGGAAATATTTTGAAATGTGAAGTCTTGAAACCCTTCTATGCTGAGGATTTTTTTTTGAGTTCAAAAATAGCAATTGCATTAAAAATACATTATTTTTTGTGTATTAGATAATGTGGTAATCAAATTATTTAATCTTCATGCCAGTGAGATTCTTTCTCTTTCATGGACATTAACTAATCTCTAACTCCAGCCAGATAGTGACAGGGTACTAAAAGATGGGTACCTGACCACTTAGTCAGTAGAACACATGACTCTTAATCTCAGGGTCATGAGTTCAGGCCCCTGTTGAGTATGGAGCCTACGTAAAAAAATTTTAAAAAAGAACATGGATGGAAGAACCACTATCCTTCACCACTGTTGAAATCAATTCAAAAATCAGAGCTCCTGAATTGTATGTCAGAAGAATATATAATTTTTTGGGGGCGCCTGGGTAGCGCAGTCGTTAAAGCGTCTGCCTTCGGCTCAGGGCGTGATCCCGGCGTACCGGGATCGAGTCCCACATCAGGCTCCTCCGTTGTGAGCCTGCTTCTTCCTCTCCCACTCCCCCTGCTGTGTTCCCTCTCTCGCTGGCTGTCTCTGTCAAATAAATAAATAAAATCTTTAAAAAAAAAAAAAAAAGAAGAATATATAATTTTTTTAGCTCTAATACCTTTTGTTAAGGATTACCTTCTCTCCATCTCTTGGATCTTCTTGCACTGTCCCAGATTTTTGTTTAGACTGTATCTTCTTTGTGGAATACATGACAATGTGACAGTGTAAATTGATTTGATACACATGGTCCATATGTTTTCATCTATAAGTTTAAGGAATATGGAGTTAGAAAAAGAGGGGAAAGTATAACTTTTGCCAACGTGTCTTCTTAGATTCTGCTCACTGAAAATCTGTGGTAGGTACCCCCATCTATAAATTCTGCAAAGTATTTCACCTTAGAATGGCAGATGGATGTTTAAACACTATCAAGTTAGGACAGACTATGGCTGTTTTTAAAACAATAGAAACAATCATTCTTAATATAAACATGGTGCATCTTTGTAGAAGTTCAATGTTTTCTCACTGGGCCAGCAATCCTACTCCAGGTAAAAGTTGGACAGCTTTTAAAAAGACACTATTTGTATGGCAAATTCATACATACCTAAAATTTTTAAGAAATATTCTTAAATTCACGTACAAATAGCTCATAGTATATTCATAGGAAATAATACAAATAAGAAAAACACATTTGTTAGCAGCAGATGGTAAGGAAGTATAGCCATTCAAGTTGTTACCCTGCTCTCTGACTTCCCTTGCATCATAATTCTACTTGTATCTGTTGAGATGGAAAGGCGGAAGAACTTTTGGGGACCTAGCTGAAAAACAGTTGAGTCGGAACTGTGCAATTTTTTTAGTGAGTTGGAAAAATGTCTTTGCATGTCAGTAAAACAAATAAGGAACACTTAAAATATCCAAACTTGGAAGTCCAGGAAGTGTACCTTCTTTTACTAACTTTAAATTTATATATTACAAAAAAATTAGAGAAATTTCAGATAAATTTAATAGGAATATAAAACAAGTCTGATATAAATGATAAAATAGTAGAAATTTTTCTGATATTGAAAAGCAAATTCTAACATTTCAAAATGTTTCAAAACAATTTTTGTTGAAGTATGATTAACATACAATGTTATATTAGTTTCAGTTGTACATTTTTCAGATTTTAATAAATGCTTAAACTTATTTAAAAATATGTAACTTTTGAACCGAAATAATGAATGGTAACTTTGATTATTAGATAATTTATGAAAACTAGTGATTCATGAAGTGCATTTAAAAATGAGATTCATGCTGATCTGGGAAGAAATATTGACATTGAAAAAGATATTAAAATTGAAATATACCAAAAAAGGATATATTATATATATTATAACTCACATATGAAAAAATTATGTCTTCCAAAATTTGATATCAACAATAATCCTATGTATTTGTAATATATCACTAATAGAATATGTAAAACCAAAATATGTTTATACAAATCATCGATAGTAAAAAGTAAATTTTGAATCGCGGTGCTAGAAGAAATGTCTCTCTCTTTCACTTAAGGATATATCATATACCCTGTGTTTCAAAATATTGTGCTATACAGATCATTTAAGTAAAATTGACAAGAACAAAATAAGATAATCAATCATGATTAGAGAAGGTCACTTTAGCCAGTTTGTTTCTTCTCAATTTTAGAAAACATTTAAAAATGTATAGACTTTAAGGAAAACAATAGCTTAAATTGCACATGATTCTTTGAAAACAGACCTATTTGTAAATTCTTATTACAATAATTTCATCTGAAAGAGTCTGTGGTCAGAGGATACATCCCAAGTTAATGTGGTGAGTTACTACGCCAGTTCACCTTTAACTCACAGAAGAAATTTTGCACCAACCAGCTCATTTACTGTGCAATTCTTATGTTCCAGAGGCTGTGTTATACAACATATTGAGAGTTCATAGATTTAATGGACACAGTGCTTAGGATTCTCAAATTTAAAGTCAATAATACATGCATATAAATAATTACAGTAAATTATGATGTTTTGATATATGCATCAATGTGGTTCTTTAAAACAAGAAAACATTAAAGCAGACTTCTTAGAGAAATTGTCCAAGATTTGAATCTTGGTGACTAAGTAGGAAATCACTATATGGGTGAGTTTGGGAAAGAAGTTTGCCCAGACCACACACAGGGTTACACAGTAACAGAGTGGAGAGCATGGCATGATCAGTGAATTTTATGAAATTCAGTATCAGGGGTCTTCATTCCTTCTTGTTTCCATATTACCCAAAAGAATTTTGTGAAACTATATACCACCTTGGTCTTCTTGTTGACATCTAGAATTTTCATCATGCATTTAAAATATAAACATTTTAAGTTAAGTTACATCACTCATTTAAATATATCAAATCAAATCTAAATATCTGAGAAGTTTGACATCACTATCTTCCACTTAAGAAAACACATAAGTCCACTCCTGTTGCACATTTAGGCATTATTACATCATCCTTTTTACTCTTGACCAAACAGGTCCATCCTATTTCTTACACAGACTGGTATCCTCAAGTAAAATACATTTACGCTTTAAAGTCCATTATCAGTGACCATGTTAAAATGATATTCAATAAAATTTATATGTAAAGTAATTTTTAGTTCAATTTTCTGTGAGTAGAGTCTATGTTTTAAAAAGTTCTTTAGACTTGAGTTATCATTATAATTATTGGTAGCACATAGTTGAGTAAAACACTAAAATTAAGTTTTCTTAAATATTTATTATAACAACTTAAAATTTTCTCAAAATAAATCCCTCAGTGAGATTGAGAGGGCTTTTTTTTTTGGTCACATCACATAAGTGAATGCTACTTATTACTAGAACAAGATGGTTTCCAGCACAATTTTATTTCCATATTTCTTTCCTTTTCTTAGGTATATGTTGAGAAAATATGCTTACATAAATAGATGGTAATGGAAGAGTGTTCATTTTGCTGAGAATTGTTTCTCAGCTTTTTTTAAATTTATAGTTATACGGAAAAATTATGTAGTTACCTAGTTCTGAAATTATTTTTAATAATCTATCATCTGACAACTTCATTAGGATTTCCTTCCACTGTGTTCAAAGTAAATAACAGTAAGCCTGAAAAAGGGGGTTTATTACTTAGTCATTAGTGTCACTCACTTTTGCAATACCAAACTCAATGCTTCTAATTATATCTGAGGGTGCTTCAGTCATTCGCCCTCTAGGGCAATGCACCAGAGTAAAGGTGACTGTATAACTTACTATCCAAACTGAGAATAAACGTGGACAATATTAAGAAGCAAGCAAGAAAACAGGCATAGTCCAGACTGACACTGACAAACCAGCACATAACTGTCACTTTATTGAGAAAAAAATGCTAAAAACAGATGAGAGGCTTGTCATTCTCTGAAAAGTTAGGGAAGGCAGTTGGTAGGAAGATAGATGAAAAATTGCAGTCTTGTTTTCTTAGGCACATACATTTATAAATAGATACATTTTACACTTCAAAAATTGCATACGTGAAGGGTCTTAAAATGGCCAGTCATATATGCCACTTTTTGAGGACAATCTCTAGTGATTAAAGAAAATGAGGAGTAGAACAATGTGGGTCCATGATGTTACTGCATTTGGAACTTTTTCTTTCAGTAACAGGAAACTGCGATCACTGAGTCTAGTTCTATGTATCTTATGCCAGGGTACCATGTACTGTTCAAGAGTCTGCAAGCATGTGCTGGTCAAAGACATAACCCAAGTTAACGAGGTGAGTTACTACCCCAGTTCACCTTTAACTCACAGAAGAAATTTTGCACAAACAGCTTATATGGTCCTAAATTTAGGTGCTATAACCTCCCAGTTTATGCACTCCCATCACAAACTCATGCCCTTCATATTCACAGGGCAAAGCTGCAGAGTGGGGCTGGGGGAAGGGGAGCTGCCGAGAAATGAGCCTCTCAGGAGGGGAAAGCTTCCTGCTGCACATTTTTCTTTCCTTTTCTTTCTTTTCACTTTCTCCCTTCCTCCCTCCCTTCCTTCCTTCACTCCTTCCTTCTTTCCTTCTTTTATCTTTGTTTTTCCTTCCCTTCCCTTCCTTTTCTTTTCCTTCATTCTCTTAAAAGCTTTTTGTTTGTTTGTTTTACCTTGTTTGAAGAACATGTCTCATCATTTATTTCAGATAGGTCATGAACAGATTCCTTGTTATTTCCATGACAAACTGCAGAAGTCTAAGTACTTATGCTTTTTAGCTCCAAACATATATTATCCATCATTTTAATATATATCTAACCTTCTTACCAGTGCAGTCAGTAAACTGGGTTTCCTCATACTAGCAGAGGCATTCCATTCAGTTTGCTGGGAGGCAAACAATAGTAAAAAAGCCAAGTTCCTGAAGGTTTAAACCATACTGCTTAAAATGCCAGTCCTGTTCTGCCCTTCCTTTCTTTTCCCCTTCTCAAGGACTTCATTTTGTCTCTCTGGTGGATCACAATTTCTCTGTCTTTCCTTGAATAGCCTTTAGTATGTAGAAGAAGACATAAATTCTCCTTGACATCATATTTCAGACCTAGAGAGAGCCACATGGCAGAATTCTCCCATTTCCATTTCAACAGTGTCTCCATTTTCTGACCGCGCATTCCTTCCCCATCTGCTCCTTCAGGGAAGACGACACTGATGGGCAAATCCGGTCTGCAGTCCTCCGGCTTCCTTGTCCTCGGCACGTTCACACATACTTTGGCCACACTGCTTGCAAAAATTTCATTGTGCGCTGGTATGTTTTCCTGGTTATCTGATGTTTACTTGTGTCATGGGTTACATATTTGCTTTTTGATTATTTATTTTCTGTGGGTTTTTTGTTGTTTATTGTTTGTTTGTTTTGCCTTAATAATAAGAGCTTCCTAAAGTCAGAATTCTTTCCTTTTTATTCACTGGTGCAGAGTGAAAGGTATTCTTTATAAAATTATTTTATAGAATGTATAGAATCCAGAGATCTATAACTGATGCAGCGCCACATATTTAATCAGTAATTAGAAATAAGTTCATTTGAGTAATCGTTGAAAGGAAGTAAATTTAGTTTTTCTTCATTTTCTCAATTTTAAGTACCTTACCTGTTTTATTGATCTTAGATCTTTACTTATTATTTCTTTGTTTCTTTTGATTTATTTTGTTTTCTTTATCTAGTTTTGTTCTATTTTCAAATATATGCACTTAAGTCTGTAGATTTCTCCCTGTGCCGTTATAGCTACAACTAACATCTCTACTATGTCTTATTTTTATTATTTGGTTCAAAATATTTCCTACTTCCTAATGATCGTTCTGTATAAATGGAAGTTATTTAGAAGTACATGGGTAATGTCCAAACACATGAAATTTTATAGTTGTTTTTAAACAATTGATTTGTAATTGAATTTATCCCTTGTCAAAGAACATACTAAAAGGCTGATATCCATAATCTCATTTGAAAAAGTGATTCATTGGTACATTTGGTACCACCTTTGTATAACCTCAAGTCAGCAGCTATAACTTATTTTTTTACTATACTTGCCTCTAGCATCACCCCCTCACTGCCTCCAAATTGCTGCTTTTAATTTTCTTTGTGCTAGGAAATCAAATAAGCAAGCACTTTTTTTTTTCTTTTTAATGGTGTCTAAAATAAGAGTGTGTAAGACCTGAGGGACTTTTCTATGAAGAAAGTGCTTGGCTTTTAGTTCACAATTTATGTCACATTTATGTCTTTTGAGGCCACTAAGAGACATGTGTTTGTTGATTTTCAGGTTCATGACTCTGTGATCTGATTAGTTGAGTTTATCAAATTTATAATGAGTGCCCACTAAATGGCAGGCACTGGACCTGAGCTGAATTTACAAACGCGGATAAGACAGTACTCACCCTCTAAACTCTTGAGTTCAGAAGGGTAGAAAGTCACACACATATACAGAAAATTTCAACATACTATGACAAATGCTGTGAAAAAGGCTAACGCATGGAACTAGGCATCTAATGCATCCAGGAGTGTGTGTGGGTAGTGAGCTGGGGCAGAGGAGATAAGAAAAGGAAGTGTGCCAGCGAGGACACTTGAAAAGCATTCCAAACAGAAAAGAAACATCATTAAAAGTATAGATGAAAGCAAACAAACAGCACAGTGCTCTGGGGAACTACAACCCCCCACACCATTGGAATGTAAATTGTGTACCTGGAAAATAACAAAGGAAGTGATCACTGCTTTGCTTGATCTCTACTAAAATGTTTATCTCTACCTGGAAGGCAAAAGAAAGTTATCAGTAGATATTACTATATGATTTAAATGATTTTGTAAACACAACAAACACACAGGGCTAAACATTTTTTTTTTTTTTTTTTGTCTACCACTGAAGTTCAAGCATGTCTACCACAAAGTATGGATTCACGAGGTTGGTGGAACCGTCCAGCCATGCTTATCACAATTTTATTCTTCATGGTCCTTAACAAGTTTGGAAAATCTTATGAAATTCAGAGTCTGAAGTCTTTTGAATTTTACATTTTGTGATGGAGGAAACGTACACGATGTTGCACATATTTCTCTGTAGGTAACCTATCTCCAATCATCCATTTTTCCCAGGCGGGTACTTCATATCTCCAGTAATCACCAATATTTTATGCTGGCATTGTGCTGGTAATCCAAGTACCACCACATCTATGTCTGAACAATGGTTAATCCTCACAGCATTGTTTCTCATTGTTTCTCAAACTTGAACGTGCAGAGTAAATAATTACCTTGTTAACATATAGAATCTGGGACTCCATTTCCAGGGATTCTGTTCTATAGGCCTGGAATTAAGTCAGGTAATCTACATGCCTAAAAAGCGCCCAAGTGATGCTGATGTGCTGGCCACAGCCCACTTTACATGACCCCGCTTCACAGCATAATTTCAGTAAGAAAGCTAACATGTCTTGTAAAATCATGTTAGTGTGTTTCATAATGTCTGTTTTAAGTCTCAAGTAGCCTGTACCGTGATTTTTGTAATTACTTCCAAGTAAGCCCCTACTAACAAAAAACAAAATAAAACTTTTGTGCTTTTCTTGAAGAATTATGCATCCATGTTATAGATGAAACATAAAGAAATAATAAAGTGCTAAAAGCTATGTTGTATTCTGTAGGCTACAAAGTGCTCTGCAATTTCCAGTAACTGATGTCACAAAATATTTATTAGGACTATGTAAACTGATGGAAAAAAAAAAAAAGATAAATATATGAAAACTAGTATGCAGTCATTTCACACATATTACCAATGGCCCAGAAAAAATTGAAATTATATTTTAATAATTATGTTCATTTTTGTGACAAAACTTAAAAAAAATCATACATTATTTGTCCTAGTAACTTCATTTATTAAAAAAATTGAAGATATAATTTTAATTAAAAATGTGGATATTAACTTATGCAAGGAAGTTAATCACTATGTAATAGTATTTTAATACTAAAAGGATAAGAAATAACTAAAAAAAAGACTAGAAAATGCTAATACTACATTTATTCTTTTACTATTTTACACATATGATAGTAATACTTAAAATATATTCAATGGCATAGAAAAATGTTTTAGTGCATAAGGCCATGAGAATCATGACTATAAGACAAACTAGTAGAGAATATCTTACAATTTGTGTGTGAGTAGGGTTAGAACAGAAATTTTAAACAAACTCTGAAAAGCAACACACATTCATAGTGTTTAACTTTTGGAAATGCTATTTGGAGTGATTTGTTTTCTTTTTCTATGTAATTTCCCTATGAGTCAGTCATTTATATTTGACATAAACCATTTGCCTATTCAGTTAAAAACAGTGTGTGCTTTAGAATAAATGAGTATTTTTATTAACAAATGATTTTTATAGAATATTACCTACTAATACTTTTATTAATGTGTTCATTTCCTACTGATAAACTACAGACCTTGAACTAGCTAAAAGGAAAATAAATTGGAGTGAAGCTGAGGAAAAGAAATAGCATTTAAAATACAATCTGACTGTCTCTACGTCTTCTAAAAATGCTAAAAAATTCAGATTATTTTTATATTTGATGGCTCCCCATCTATGTGTAGAAACTTGTGAGAAAAAGAAATGATGAAACTCAGTTACTGATTCTGTGCCTCAAAAGGATGAGGGGAAGAATGCTCTTTTTCTAGCAGATGTCATTAACATTCAAATGCTGGGAAAATTAAGAATAAAGGGCTCTGAAGGTCAGGATGAAAGGAAAAAATAATTGGGGAAGGAACAGGGCTATTTGCACTTTATGAAGAAATATGTAGACTTATTACACACTTTGTAGTCACAATAGGGACCAACCATAAAATAAAACTTAAACCTTGACTGGCATATCAGAGCGTGGGAAGATTCTAGTTTCTCTATAGCTGAGTTGCGGAAGACTCTGTCTCTAGATGCCTTCTTATGGAAGAGTACACATTTCCTGTTTGTTTAAGCCAACAGGGCTGATACTGTAACTTGTGGTCAATGGCATTACAACTGATACATTATTTTCAGGTAACCTCAGATGACAAATGGACTTTACAGGGATATAGAGGTATCAAGATATGTAGTTGCACCTCCAAGGAGACCAGAATCAGAAACAAAATCCATTTAAAAAAAAAGTAGCACCACAGTTTCAGTCCGCCTCTCTCTCCCTATGTCTCACCCTTCCCATGTCTCTCTTTCTCTTTCTCCAGATGTTTGCCAGCATTGCATTACCTCTGCTTTGAACACACAACAAAGTCTGATAGAGAGCCTGGTCTTAAACTTCAAATTCCCAATAAATTACTGACATTTGCTGAATCACAGTTGCCTCTTGCAAAGGGAAATTTTTCTTAATGTTTTATGTGGAGGAAAGAAAATGACTACGGATAACGTTGAAATCAGTTTCTCTAATCTACATATCCAACTGATAAAGTCTCTTCAACTTTTTTTTTAAAAGAGTTATTTATTTTAGAGAGAAAGAGAGTGAAAATAACATCTAACAATCTTCTCTTGAATAAAGACGTGCTTGAGATTATGAAAATTTGTTTACCAAATTTAGAAAACATAACTAGGAATGTACAACCTGAAGACTGAGTCAGTACAAATAAAGACAGAACTTATTCTAGTTACTAATGATGCATAAGAATCTACCCCAATTTTTAAGCATAAAACAGTCATTTCATTGTGCTTGGGGCTCTGAAGCTTAGAAATTCAAGAACGGAGCTGTGATGACTTACTCATGGGTACGTTTGGGCCTCTTAGAAAAATACTAAGTCTGACTGAACTTAATGGATAAGGGCTGGAATCATCTGAAAACATTTTAATTCACATGTCTGGCAATCAATGATAGTGGCAGTAGAACCTCTACTGGACTGGCGGCTTAAATGAGTCCTCTTCCAAGTGATTTCTTCTTCGTGTATGCTCATTTGGGCCTCCCTACAAGATGGCCACAGTTGAGTTCCAAAAGTAGGTGTCTCAAAAGAGCAAGAAAAGTCTATGCTACTTTAATGACCTAGCCTCAGAAATTACTTCAATTATACTTGTCACCAAAGGCAGTTGTGACCCTCCATGTGGTCCAAGGGGGGAGACACTTGGGAGGAATGCCAAAGTTACATTGTTAGAAGACATGTAGGATAGCAGCTATTATTGTGGTCATCTGTGAAAAAGGCAATATGCCATAGGGCTTACATTCAACAATCTTTAATGATACACAGTTGAGTATTCTAAAAATCAAAGGGGTCTATTAATATATGTGAGATGGGCACAGCAGCCTGCCTACCTAAAGTATCGACAACATACAATTAGATTTCACAGATGTGCAACCCTGAGTCAAGACAAGGTAGTCTGCTGAATATCAGCATGATCTGAGGAGCAGTCAATAAGTTTCCAGTAACAAGTATATAATTTTAAAAGGTTTGTACATACTGTCTTTTAGTTTCAATGAAGAGGACATTTCACAAAACCATATATCATAAATATGCACCTAACAGGGCAATAACATTTTTGAGATCACACTGGTCCTGAGCTACCCTGTTTTTCCACCCCTTCTTCAATAGTCCCTCAAAAGCAACTAAGCATGTAACTGTGATAATGATCCGTTTACATAAAAGCTTTATATAATTGGCATGAAATTTGGCATTTGTTCTACCACCTCAGGGGAAAAAAACTTTTCTTAATATTTGCACTTTATCTTCTATTTAATTTTATAATAAACTTCTTTCCTTGGAACCAGAAGAAAAGTTTCTATTGTTTTGCACGCTCGTGTCTCTGTGGAGATACACTATGGACTTACAGGAAACTTAGCGGTTTTTAACAGTTGGAAGGCCAACACTCAATATTTATCCTGAAGTTGCCATGGCTACTAATGCAGACAAAATTTGCTGAACAAGTTCAAGTTCAAGAAAGCCCAAAAAGCGCAAGGGGTCTCATTAATGGTTTCAACGATTAACCACAGTGAAAATTAGTGAGTGAATGTGCTGTCTTGATTTCCTATTCTGTTGATCTTGCTCATGATAAAGTGAGACTATTTAGGGAAAAAAGTGTACATAAATATAGTTTGATAAGTGTCATTCTTTTTGTTGATGAGATGACAAAGAGAAAATTACTCTAATCTTACCCCATTATCACCTAAAATCGTTGATGTAAACATCTGGTAATGTTCTTTACCTACAGTCAGAGATCCATATGCCTCTGTTGTTAAATATTTGTACTATACTTTCAAATACATTAAAGTATTAGTAGAAACACATGCATAAAAGAGATAGTATATATAAGTATATGTGTGTATTTACGGAATATTGGTTTATGCAGGATGTAAGAATATTTCTCAGGATTGACCTCTTTTGGCTTTGTTTTTGTCATTAAAAATTATACTTGTTCATATTTTAAATGCTAAATTATGAGTGAGTCTACTCTTTTTTATGTTGACTGATTTTTGCAAATATAGTCATATAGGTAAACTCACTTCCAATTTTATTCAAAGGTTTTTTGCTACATATGTCACTAATAACTTTACTATAGAATTATTTTATTCAGGTAGGATACACTCAGCGGTTAGAACAGAATATCCAAATACCTGCAGCTTAGAAACAAAGAGAACAATCCAGAAGAGGTAAAGGAATTTAGATCTTAGATTCTGGGCACTAATTCATTTGATTTATTGGAGAATTCATGGATCCAAGCCTTCCCATTTTTCCACTCTTTGTCACTCAGTATATAATTGATATCCCCATTCATGATTTAGAATATTGTGGCCATCCCTTTGAATATGACACCCTTGATTTTTAGCAATATCAAAAAATTGTGTTTTTTTTTAATTTACCTAATTCTTTCTTTTAATTGGGGAACAAAATCTTCCTTGGAAGTTTATTTTTCCAGTATGAGTTACATGTCCAGTGCTCTATCTGGCAAAAGGGAATATTATTACACAGTAGTCTATATTAATCGTGATTTATTTACTGGCATTCAAATAACAAAAATTAAGCAATATAGTCATGGGATAGGCAACCAAAATTGTGTATTACAGATCTGGTCAATTAATGGTAGGATAAGTAGGCAATATAACCTTATTAAAAAGCCAACCTCTAAGTCACGCCCAAATCCTTTGCCTTTCTTAATACACTACTGAATTATTAAATTTAATTTGTGAGGGCTCGGGGGAGAATAGGGCAGGAACCCATTCCTCTTCCTCCAAAGTCTGTTGTTCATTCTGGGAAACTATCTCCTCTCTTCAGCCATGATGCTTTGATGCTATTTAACCATTGTTATCTATTCATAAAAATTGAAGAACCATTGTTCATCCTTACATTTAAGTTACACTCCCTACTTCAGGGCCAGTATTATTAACTAGGTAAAACGGTTGCTCAAAAATCCAAGTAATATATGATATCCTGGGAGAAAAGTGAAACTCCAGCTGGCTCCTGTTCCTTGGATTAAATAATGTAGTTTTGAAAGTTATTTCACTTAATCTGAAAGCACTTATAATTCTAGTCTACCAGTGCTTATGCAGAGATATCAGATGTTCTATTAGTGTCATCCTAATAGTGTGACTTCCCCAAAGATAGAGTATAATAGCAACATTGTGAGCTGTCTGCATTTTCTGAAAAAAGAAAACAAAACTACTCTAATTATTCTTCAGTCACTATGTTTCTTGGTGTCTATAAAAAGATACAGACATTTTTATGATTTACTATCTAAAATTTTAGATAGGTCATTGCTTACAATGGGGGAATTCTAAATATAAACTTGCCACATAACTCTTTTTCAATATCTGTGGTAGATACCAGTGCAATTCCACATTTTCTTTCCTCTATTTATTGGCTGAATAAATTTGGACATTTTCTTTCACCCTTCTGAGGTCATATTTTCTTTTGTAGAAAAATGCATAATTTACCCGCAAAATTACTAATCGCTGAACTAGGCACCATAAACACAAAAATGAATCAACCGCCATCTTTGTTGTGCCCCTCTCCCCCCTAGATTCTATCTCGCCTTGGTGGTTCTGGGGATGGGGGACATAATTCCTGATAGAAAGCGAAAGGAGTACATAAACAGTGTTCCAAAAACATTTTCTGGAGTTGGAAAGGAACCCGGAACCTTGAATTAGAGCCGGAGAGGATTGTCCGAGGAGAAAATATTTAGGTAGCGTCATGGAGTTTGAGAAGTTTTATGTTAGTGGGATAAAGAAAAGCTATTAAGATAGTATAGATAGAAGTCTCCATATAGAATCCTAGGTTTAAAGTGTAAGTAGGTTACACAACTGTCCCAAATGGCCCGGGACTTAGGATTTCCCAGGATGTGTGATTTTAGGGTGAAATCTAGGAGAGTCACAGTCAGACTAAGACAACTGCTCATACAAAACCTGAGTTATCAACTTAGGGAAAAAAAACCAAAAAAAAGGTATATTATGGTATGGTAGGGCAGCCTCTAAATCTGACCCCTAATCATTCCCATCCCCTGTTATTCATGCCTTGTGTTACGACTCTTGAGTGTGGCCCGGACCTAGTAATTTATCTTTAACAAACAGAAGACAATAAAGCTATGAGATGTTACCTCTGAGATTAGGTTACAAAAATGTCTTGTTTCCTTCTTACTTGCCTTCTTCTCTCACTCTGAGGGAAGCCAGCCACTGTACTGTGAGCTGCTCTACTGGGTGACCAACAAAGTTAAGGACATACTAAGTAAGGCGGGTCTCCAGCTAACAGCCAACAAGGAATTGAAGACTTCCAACAGTCTTGTAAGTTTGGGGTGGATCCCTCCCTCAGTCCATGCTTCAGTCGAGACCTCAGTCCTGGACAATACCTTGATTGTAACTTTGTGAGAAAAGCTAAGCCAGAGTTACCCAGGTATGCTGTGTTTAGATTTCTGATTCATAGAAAATGTGATATAATAAATATTATTTTTTTAAGTTACTAATTGTTGAGATTATTTGTTACACAGTAATATAACTAATGCATACTATGGTTGAAGAGGAGTGGGATCAATAGGAGCATGGGCATAAGATATGTGTGATGGAAATACAGTTTTAGGCAAGACTTTAAAATGATTTAGTATCTATATTTAAAGGTACCTGCATCTCTACCTTCCACTCAGAGATGCGTGTGTCCAGGGTTAGTATTCTCTTCTTTTCTCCTGATATCTTACTCTTAGTTTTCTTACATTCTGCCATAAATCCTCTAAAAATAAAAAAATAATTTCTAGGGGCGCCTGGGTGGCACAGCGGTTAAGCGTCTGCCTTCGGCTCAGGGAGTGATCCCGGTGTTATGGGATTGAGCCCCACATCAGGCTCTTCCTCTATGAGCCTGCTTCTCCCACTCCCCCTGCTTGTGTTCCCTCTCTCGCTGGCTGTCTCTATCTCTGTCGAATAAATAAATAAAATCTTAAAAAATTAATTTCTAAAAATTAAAAATATGTATTATGTGACTCCCCATTCATGATTCTAAATAAGTCACCATTATTGTTCCTCTTAAGTTACCCTCCTTCTTATCTTTGGAGGACTGTCAAAATTTATAAAGATAAATCCATTTGTGTACCTTCTTTTAAATTGCTTATCTCTACATCACTATTTCTGTTTGGTTTCACAATGTATGTGGCTGCTAGCCCTTGACTATCATAGAGTAGCCATTTAATAAAGTTCTGTTAACATTACTGAGTTAGTATCTGCATATTCATTCTGAGCAATTAATCCTGACCTTCTCTAGAAAAGCTAAGTAAAAGAGTTCATGCATTATCAGGATATTCCATGAATCCTCCCATTCCCTAGAAGAGAATGAAAAGATAAAATACATAGAAGGTAGAAAGTATTGATGATAAAAATGAAAATAAATTCAAGAAAAGGAAGAATATACTTTCCAAGCTTCTCTTCTATTGTGGAGAATATTTTGTCATAATCACAGTACAACTGTCATATTAAAAAATAAGTTAAGAGAGAAGATCAGATACTAAGTTAAGGAAAAAAATACAGACCAAGATTTAACTATGGTAGACTAAAATGTATGTAATATATTTGAGGAAGTGGAATGATTATATTACATCTATATAAAGAAGTTCTAGTTTAATTTCTGTAAAAGAGGTAATTTCCAAAACTGATCCAGAATATATCCAAACTCTAAAATTGCCCATCCACTTCCCATTCTTCCCTTTCTTCATTCATCCATTCATCAAAACACAAGGGTTTATTGTTTATTTTATTTGGTACCACTTTATGAACTGGTTTGCTGAAGATACTAAAATGAATATCCACCAACTATGTCCTCAAAGATATAACTGATACATAGAAAAAGTAATTGTAAGTATAATGGATCCATCCAAATGCCCAAGGATGGGCATGTATATATATCTATTACTTTCCCCACCAGTGATCTCCTTGGATGACCTCCAAAAATGTTTATCATAACTTTTCAAGTTTTGGCTCATATAACATATTGATATGTCAGTTGGATCTGGAAAATGGCAATGCCAAGTTGTAGAGGTTTGTCATTCTAATCTCTAGGTTAAAATAGGAAGAAATGGCATAGAATGGAGCAGGAGAATTGGTAATTTAGTTTACTATAAAAAGATCTTGTCATGTGAACACCTCTGTACTATGTCCAGCACGGAATTCCAATGGATAATTGATATTCTTCCTAAATGTAAGTTTTCTATCTCACGGGATGGGGTAAAAGAAAATTTAGATCAAGTTTTTATTTCAAATTGCATTAATCTAAATGGGGTCCACCGAAATTGTGGGACCTGTAGCCTATACAAATTTGGCTTAATTTTAAGAAAAGAAAATATCAATGTTAAAAAGATAAAATTAGGTATGAAAATGCAATTTGATTAGATTACTTTAAGGGAAAAATTCTAATAAAGAAGATATAAGTAGAGCTTTGATATGTCCCATAAAACAACAAATATTACAAAAAAGAAAGTAGATACTTTGGTGGCAAGGTTAGGGAAATAATCAAGTGTAAAGTGCAATTTAATTGTAGATGTTAGAGCAATGAAGCAAAAATGTGAGAATCATGACAAAAGTTTTCATTTCCACTTTGAAAATCCAATAACTAGAAAATTAAACTATGCCTCCAGTAAGCAGTTTTGGCAAAATACTTTTTAATCTGTGTTGAATGACTGAAATAGTCACAATTTATTTATATTTGTGAATCTATCAATTACAATCAATAAATATAAAAATTTCTTCAGTCTCAATATTATGTCTATTTTTGTCTGTTGTTGAAAACCATCATCATTTTAATAAGGTAACAATTTACTGTCCACCCTAAATGTGAAAGTATATATGTCTATTTAAAAATTTTTTTTACTTGAATGACAATGTAAATTAATAACTTCCTTTTAGTTGATAGTTACCCTAATTGCTGGCACTACCATATCACAGTATGAAAATATGACCAGGGGCTCCTGGGTGGCTCAGTTGGTTAAGCATCTGACTTTTGATTTTGGGTCAGGTCATGGTCTCAGGGTTGTGGGACTGAGCCCTGCTATGGGCTCTGCACTCCGCATGGAATCTGCTTGTCCCTCTCCTTCTGCTCCTCCCCTCACTTTCTCTTGCACATGTTCTCGCTCTCAAATAAATAAATAAAATCTTCTCAAAAAACGTGACCAAAGCAAGCTTTACAAATTAACAAAACCTAAAAAAATCATAAACTTAGTAAGTTAGATATCTTTTAATCATAACCATTTTTTTTCATTTACATTACACAGACCATGTAGCAGGTCACCATTGCTTGTGAGAGCAGTTGGGATTATGATAGATATTACTGTGTCTGGGTTCTTTTGAGACATAATGTCTCAGCATTGTGGGAAATGTATCACTGAATTATTCAGGTAGCTTATTTATATCTCAAAAATACATGGTTTAATGAAAATTCAGTGAATTTCATTTTTTCACTAATGCTGGACGTCCTCATTTTAGAAAGTCTAGGTGGTTAAAAAAAGCTAGGCTGTTTTTCTGGCTTTGCAACATGTATTATTAGCAGTATACTTAAAACAACAACAAAAATAACAATGATAAAAATAATCAGAAAAAAGAACTGAGATGACTGAATTAATGAGAATAATAGGGAATAATGAAGAGTGAAAAACATCCAGAACTTATCTTTAATAAACTAAAGAGCACTGTAAAATGCAAATTGGGAGGCCAAAAAGTACTTTATATTTCCCTTTACTGATTTTCATGCTATAAAAGAATGTATACTATAGAAAATACATTGAATAAAATGCAAAAATTAGAAAATAAATGAATATATTTGCCAAAGAGTAAAAATGTTAGTTAACATAATTATCTGATTTGTTAATGCATATTTTTATATAGCTCAGATCATAGAGCATAGATGCCTTGGTATTCTGCATTTTCACAAACATTTTCCAGGTAATTAGTTTTAATGTAATCATAATTCCTAATGGTTTCATTCCTAAGTGGATATATGGTAATATACTTAACCTCTTTACAAATGTGGATATTTAGGAGATTTTTACCCACATTCTTTAGTATTATAAATATCAGTGTAAGGGGAAATTATACGTTGTTTAAATGTATATTATTTAATATATAAATAGTTTTGGCATTTTATAAAGTCTAATATTTCTATTTTCCCTTTTATGTTTTGGGTGTTCTTCCATTGCATGTTATTTATAATATTTTATTTAATAAGTTGGCCTCCACTTCATCTCTATTTTTGTTGTTATTATATGCTATGTGATGAAATTCTGAATCACCATCCTAAGGTACTACTGATCTTCATTACAATGATGAGATTTTTATTATGTAACAATAATGTTAATACATCTTTGGTTTTTCTATTTTTTTCCTAGAAAGCGATATAGTATATATATGGTATATTGCATCGTCCAAATCTGTATTGGGATTTAATTCTATTTAAATATAGAATTAAATTTAAGAAAAATTAACATCTTTTCAATATTTAGTTTTCAAGCATCAAAAGGTACTAATAAAAGATAATATACAGAACAACAAAAGAAATGCACAAATCACAATAATTAAAATCACAATTTCTGTGATTAACACAAGCTAATAAAGATTCAATTGTTCTATGACAAGTTAGGTTATATTGAGGAAATCCTACACAAAAATTAAAAACTCCCTAAAAATCATGAGGAAGCTATTTTATAACTTTCTAGTCTTACTGATTTGTGTTTTTTACTAATACATACTTTTAGGAGCAACTAGAAATCTGGATAGCTTTCCTCTTCTCAACAGGCTTCATTTAAATGTCACCTAATGCTTTCACTAATGTTATTGCAAGGATCACTCATATCACAATTATGTTTAATAAATTCATGGCCCTTCTGGTCAACACTATAAAGGGAAGAATAATAAAGAAATAAGATAAGATTTGGATAAGAATAAATAAAGGTGTCATTATTTAGGGATTATATAATCTGTATACAAAATCTCAATATAATCAAAATACAAACTATTAGAATAAGAAACTTTCACATATTTGCCAAATTTAAAATCAGACCCAAAATATAATAGTATTTCTTAACATCAACAATAAATAACTACAGAACTTACTAAATATGATACCATTCACAAGATTCTATGTTATAAAGTATCACAGAATTAATGTAACTGAGAATTTATAATATCTCTAAGAACAAAGCTTTAAAGCTCTAAAAATTATGCTATGTGTTCTAATTTTTCCCATTTTATAACATCTTCAAATTTGGAATGTTTTACAACCAATGAGGTATGAAAACATAATTAATTTGATTAACAGTATTTTTTTTCTTAATTGCCCATAAAATAAGAGTGTATCTTCCAACCAACAGCATCTTAGATTCAATGACTCATGGTAAAGGATATAGAAGATGCTCTGAATTACTGGACACATATTAAATTCTTTTGTACGTGATGACTTAATACAGTAAAGATGTCTATTTTCCCTAAAATAAGCTACTGAGTTGATGCAATCCTAATTTAAATCCAGTTTTTTCAAAAAGTTGGAAACTCTAAATAAAATTCAAATGGAAAAATAAAGGATTACAAAAACTAGTTATTCTTATTTAAAAAAAAAGTGAGGATCTTGTCCTACCAAATCTTAGAATATGCAGGTAATCCTCACTTTTCACAGTGGTGCGAGACCACACACACACACACACACACACACACACATAACCATACAGGCCACAATCTTGAAAACAGTCTAAACAATCAACAGGAAAAATTACTATTGTTCCAAGACTTTTACTTTTTTCCAAAATATTAAATTCTAGTGTTGGTTATAAAAATGGTACAGGAATAAAAATGATAAAATTAATATTCATTGCACCGTAATATAAAGCAGTAGATATACTGAGAAAGTGTTCTGTGAATGTGTAAAAAAATATCAAGAGTTTGAATATTGTTTGCCTTCCCCTTTTATCATAACTCGTGATATGGAGTGAACACCTTTTCTACACTTTAAAGATTGTTATACTTCTTTTTAAGTTTGGATCAGCTTCCAATATTTTATCCTTTGCACTTCCAAGGCCTTGAAATACCTCTGTGAGTTTCTTTCATATGAACATTTTGGCTGGTGACACTTCCTCTGGAATATCTTCCTCCCATTCATCAAAGTACTTTTCTCATTTATGCCAATAATTTCACATTCACTAAGTTCCTCTTGTTGGACAGCTATAGTCTCTAACAGCAACAGTGTCCATATTCTCATGGGCAGTTTTTTTCTTCTGTAACTCCATTTACATTTGGTTTATTTCCAGCATTATCTATTTTCACTTCTTTGCTGCACTTTCATTTTTATGAGATAATTTCTTCTTTCTTTATTTACTTTTTATAAAATGTCATATATCAGTGAGACACTGAGACAACACAATTAATAACGTGCTTTTCTGTGTGTGACCTGAAAAACAGATTTACCGTGACCAATCGCCAACAGATGTTGAAGAAGTGAGATGATTGGTCTCTGATCATGATGTGCACCTTTTATATGCTTCATGGTAAGTGAAATGAAAAGCTAGCAATGAAGTCTGTACTTTGTGCAATTACACAAAATTAATTTACCCAACCCAGGCAACTAAATTTTGAATTACGTGGTCGGAGGAGTGGTGTTATTTAATTCACATGTTCACTGAAATTCATGCAGGTCAGAACCATGCAAATCAGAACCAAAGGACTGCATGTACTTTAAAGGCAAATAATAAAATGGCATGTTATTGTCACAACCACAGACCAACAGAGCAATGTAGAAAGAATAGAGATATCAAGGTCAGCTGCAGGCAAAACAAATATACAGGGAAAGAAGCATTTCTTTCACAGATGAAGTTACGCCACTAGCTCTCTTCATGAGGAAACATACAACTGGATAACTCCTGATACAAAAAAGATGGAATCTAGTAAGACTAAATTTTTAAGTGTTTGAAACAAAACTATAAATTTAACATAGAAAAGTACAAAAAATATTTTTGTGAATGTGAAGTGAAATGATTAAGATTTTATTTATTTATTTGAGATTTTATTTATTTATTTGACAGAGAGAGAGAGCAAGCACAAGCAAGGGGGGAGTGGCAGAGGGAGAGGGAAAAACAGATTTCCCGCTGAGCAGGGAGCCTGATGTAGGGCTTGATCCCAGGATCCTGAGCCAAAGGCAGACGCTTAACCTACTGAGTCACCCAGGCGTCCCAAAATAATTATTTTTAAATCCATTTTTTGTTTTCCTTCATCCTCTTCATTTATTATTTGATTATGTGAAATGTTAACACGATTCTAATACCACATTTATACAAAAAAACTCCATTCCCATCCCTCCTATCCTGCACACTTTTTGTTCCGCATGGATATTAAAGGAAGTTAAAGTATATCATAAACAGAACAAGAACATATGTGATTGAAATTCTAAAGTATTTTTAGAAATGAAGAAAAAAGTCAGTAAACTAATAGAAAAAATCGGTATTTATCTGAAGAAAAATATTTGAATATCCAATAACAATATAAAAGGAGCTCATAATCTCCATGATGTTTAGATAAATCACATGTCCCATCTATTATCTGTACAGATTTTTAAAAATTTTAAGTAAAATATTGATTTTTGGTAAGTATTCACCATAATGAAAACACAGCGTTTTGTTGTGTAAATTTATAAAATAACTTTAGAAAACATCATCCATTCCTATCACCTACTATGGATGAAAATGTGAACCACTTATTAAACATAAAATTCATTCTTGTTAAAAATGGTAAACACCAAATTCAGAATAATGGTTACTTCTAAAACTGGAGATAAGGAATGAGGTAAATGACCCTTTGAAGTTAGGAGAAATGATCTGTTTCATAAACGGGTTAGTAGATACACTGGTATTCATCTTATCACTCACTGCTGAAGGCAGAATCATTCACCAAAGATACCCACCCTCTAATCCCTGGATAATGTCAGTACCTTATGTTACATGATAAAAAAGGGTTTGCAGATATAAGTGAAGTTAAGGGCTTCAAAAACAGGGAGCTTATCCTGGATTATGTCAATGGGCCAAATCTAATCACAGGAGTCCTTAAAAGCAGAGGATTTTTTTTTTTTTTTTTTTTTTTTTAGCGAGAATTACATAGATGTGGCAGGAAGATATTCCAAGTGTGAGTAGGACCCCTCCCGCTGTTACTGGAGGGGCCACAGGGAAAGCAGGAGAAGGGATGCAGGAGCTGCTAGGAGCAAAGAGGGCCTTCACAGACAGGCTGTAAGGAAATGGAGACCTCAGTCCCACATCTGCAAGGAACTAAATCTAGCCGCCCAACTCCATGAGATTGGCAGCAGATTCATCCCTAGAGCCTCCAGAATGCAATACAGTTCTGCCAATACCATGATTCTGACCTTATGAGAGTTTAAGCAGAGGACCCATCTGAGTTATGCTGTAATTACACTTCCGACCACGGAAGTATGAGATAGTAGAGGAGTGTTGATTTAAGCCACAAAATGCATAGTAATTTATTAAGACAGCAATAAAAAACAGATGCACTACTATTTTCATGCTACACATATAAACATTTATTGTAATGCTGTCAGGTTTTTTGCTTTGTTTTTGTTTTTGTTTTGTTTTTTTAAGAGGGAGTGGGGAAGAAGCAGAGGGAGAGGAAGAGGGGAATCTTAAGCAGACTCCATGCCCAGAGCAGAGCCCAACATGGGGCTCGATCTCACAACCCTGAGATCATGACCTGAGCCAAAATCAAGAGTCAGATGCTTCACTGACTGAGCCACCAGGCTCCCCGTTACTGTTTTATATACAAAAAAAAATATCAAAAATGAAACTTACAAAATCTTAATTTTTCTTATATATTTTGTGTCAGCTCATAACTTAGAATTCCAATTTTATATTATTTAGAAATTTAAAAATAAGAATGGTAAATATTAATATTAGGGATGAGTAAAATGTGTACTCAAAGGAAATTCATAACTTTATGGCTTCCAGAACTAAAGATGTTTTGCTATATAGTAAATAGAAGGTTTCAAATTCACAAGGTTGTTAAAATAATTTCAGGTTCTTGTACATTTCATATGATTTTTATGCTATTTATGCTTTTCTATTAAGAGCAAAATGCAAAGTTTCTCAATCCAACTCAAATGTACTTTGACTCAAGCAAATGACAGTTATCCTTACATTTTAAATTTATTAGCAGTATTTTGGTGCTGTTTTGTATGTTTTCACTGTATACATAATGAAGTAGTTTAAGGCAAGGCTTGGCAATCTATGGCTCACAAGCCAAATTTGGCCTGCCATCTATTTATGTAAATCAAATTTTACTGAAACACAAAATCCATTTGTTTAGTTATTGTCTACAGATGCTTTAATGCACCAAGAGACAGTTAAGTGGTTGCAACAGAAAATATATGGTCCATGATTCCTAGATTATTTACTATCTTGCTCTTCATACAAAAGTTGCCAAATCCTGTTTTAAAAAAAAAAATAGGACTTTTTCATGATAACTTCATGGTGTAAAAATCCATCAAAAGCAAATTAATGATGACCAAATTATAAAAAAAAAAAACCTATTCTCTTTCAAAATTTGAAAAATACATAATTATAACAGATGTTCAGAAATTATACTAAACCTCTTTTAATCAAAGAGAAAGCTTATCAAAAAAGCATAGGTAATAAAGTGGAAATTTGTATGGAAACATATCCAAGTACCTAAAAAGTGTGCTCTTGATTTTCCTATCTCTTCATATTTTTAGTGTTGTAATATGCTTTCCCTTTCCTCTTTTTATTTTTTTTAAATTAATGGTCCTTTATTTCATTAGTAGCTCTTTCAATTACATATAAGACTGGCAAGTTTTGCTCTATAAATTCAAAAGGTGAAAAGATTAAATTGAATAAATATATATCTTAACTTTTGAAGTATGAAAGGAAAAATAATCTTGTAGCTTATCTTTATTCATAGAATTGCTAGAAGAAGAAATCATGAATTGATTTCTCTGGAGTAAAAAAAAAAAAAAGTGAAAGTTGAATTGGACCATATTCTAAGAGAAGTATAATTAGATAAAGTTAATGTTCCAAGCAGGATCTATATGTTCTATTTCTAATTTTTAATCTTCACAGAGATTCTAAATCTTTTCTGACTCCTGGCATAGATTTAATCATCACTCTCCTTGAGTGTGATTTGAAATGAATTATATAACAGTTGAACAAGGAAAGTCTCCAAGACTAAGCAAAGCCTAAAACAAATATAATATAGTGTATAAATAAACAATAGCCACAATATAGTATGCACAATTAGAGTTTTATTTGTACATTTTTTTTCCTTGGGTCATCAGAATTTGGAGAAATGCATTTCAATTAGAATAGCTAGGTATCAGGATGGGCCTTTTGAGTTTTTAAGTCTTTTCTCTGCTAAAAATGGATAAATACACAGAATGATTGATTTCCCTCTCCTGAAAAGGAATACTAGACTGTTAGATGGTCTTTAAACATTCACCCCTGACATGGTTCCTAAACTTTCTACTGGATAGTCAGATAAGGAGGGCAGGGGCATATGTCAGCCTGGATCTTGATGTTGGTGTGATCAAAATAGTGGTTTGAAGAGTTTGTGATGGAGGCAGAAATGGTTTGTCGGGAGAAGAGAAAGATCAAAACATATTACTCTCGAAAGCTTGAAAGTTAAGTTTATTTTTTCCCTTGTCCTTAAATTTGTGACTTTGTGTTCTCTACTTCATGGAGTTAAGAACGCTTACATGTTTAGGAAAAAAGTGTCCTTGCAAAGAATTATTTAAAAGGGAGTAAGCTAAGAAGGAAAGGCCGAATAAGCATCCTGTTACTTACTCAATATACAGCAAACACTTACTAAGAAGCCCAGTACCGCCATTTCTTGAGCTGGGTGATCTGGTACAAACCGCCGTGCACCATTTGCAACCTATGATTAGTCACCGAAAGCAGAGAAAGCAGTGGGTTCTCAAAGCAGTTTAGCAATTCTCAAACCATAGGAAGTCAGCATCTACCCAAGCAGAAAATCTGGAATCAGCCCAGTTGAGGATTTGTACTCATTGCTGGAGAAGTGTTATTATAACTC
Source organism: Ursus maritimus (assembly GCF_017311325.1). Lineage (NCBI taxonomy): Eukaryota > Metazoa > Chordata > Mammalia > Carnivora > Ursidae > Ursus > Ursus maritimus. The sequence goes on along the minus strand of NW_024423344.1, from coordinate 59,158,975 downwards.
CCTGGGAAAAGATAGTTGAATTGGCAATTATGCATGTATTCCTGGGATAACGGGATCAAATAAAACAATGAAATCTCTCTGAATCTAAATGTGAAAGGGGGAAATTTTTCCCCCTTTAATTTCAAGGTGGTATTTTGAGAATTAAATGACAATGTTTGAGTCTCTAGCTTCTTGTATGCTCCTGTGCCCTTTTTTACTTTCCTAACCAGTCCTTTTCTTTGATTTGTATATATTGCTCAACTTCCTTTGTGCTACTAGAACAGTCTATCAAAAATGTAAATGTGATTATACCACAATCCATCTTAACACCTCAACAATGACATAAAAAAAAAAAATCCTGAAGATGGCCCTACCTACTGCCTAATTTTTATGTTTTGCATGTAAAATACCAAATCACCTGTTTTTCTAAGCAGTTGCTGTATTTTGCATCAGTGTCTTTCCACTTACACCAGCATTTTTACGTTCCTCACTCTTTGGCATACGTGCATGTGGGTGAGGGGTGTTTCTACCTCTAGTTATCAGTGACTTCGTTAACCCAATCCTGTAAGACCATGGCTTTCATGGCCTTAGTAAATTCCCCCTGATAAAACAACCTAAACCAATCACTCTTCACCCTAAACATGAATAGCTAGATTATATGTTATTCTCCCGGAGTCTTAATCCAAGCTTCATCGATACTATTTTAATATGTCTGGCTCTCCATGGTGCTTGTAAAATCTTTGAGGCCAGGAAGGACAATTTATTCATAGTTATAAGCCTAAGTAACAGAGACTATAAATTTGTGCTGAACTAAACAGAAAACAGTGTTTTGAGTAGACAATGGTAGTACTTGATACACACGAGTTAAATATAAGCGTTTTATTTTTAACTTTCTTTCTTAGACTTTTTTTTTTTTTTTAAAGATTTTTTTTATTTATTTATGTGACAGAGAGACAGCCAGGGAGAGAAGGAACACAGCAGGAGAGTGAGAGAGGAAGAAGCAGGCTCCCAGCGCAGGAGCCCGATGTGGGACTCGATCCCGGAACGCCGGGATCACGCCCTGAGCCGAAGGCAGACGCTTTAACGACTGCGCTACCCAGGCGCCCTCTTTCTTAGACTTTTTAAAAAAGATTTTATTTATTTGTCAGAGAGAAAGAGAGAGCACAAGTGTGGGGGGACAGGCAGAGGGAGAAGCAGCCTCCCTGATGCAGGGCTAAGTCCCAGGACCCTGGGATCATGACCTGAGCCCAAAGCAGACACTTAACTGACTGAGCTACCCAGGCGTTCCAAATGTAAGCATTTTAAAAACAACAGAAAAGCAGTACAAAATAAGATGAATATTAAAATTACCTCTATATATTCAAACTTATAAGATATTCTTTACAAAAAAACTAACAAAAACATAGGAGGGGAGATTTCAATAACATCTCTTTGTAGAATTTTATCATTATTATTACTTTTCTATAATAATGTCTAACATCTTGTGGGTTTTCACAGACCTTATCTTCTTTTGACTCTCACAATGCACTTCAGCCCCCTGGAATTTACCAAAAAAAAAAAAAAAAAGAAAGAAAAAATTGCTTTTAAGTGCCCTCAATCTATGACAGAAGTTTCGAGAGGATGTCGGAGATATATTTATTGATTTAAGTCTCTCAATACTTTTGTAAATGTTGCTCCTTATATAAACAGCCCTTGGCCTTTGAAAAGTGTGTTCTCATCAGAAGTGTCTTTAAATGTGGGGAAAATTTATCATTCACAGTAATGCTTGATGAGGTTTGTTTTTTTAAATAACTAAAAATGCATCTTATTATTTTTACTGCATGCATTCACCTAATATTTTAAAATGATTCAGTTATAACTCTAAAGTTAATCACTTCTTATTTAATTTATGCTTTAATTTTTAGTAACACCAAATGAATGGTAATAGGGTGGTAGATTCATCAATTATTTTTTATGCTTTTTTTTAAATTGTGTGACAGCAAAATAATTTGGGATTCATATTACTATAGAAAAGGTCTGTTATCTCCTGCTGTGGAAGCAATTAAATGGTGCTCTGGCCTGGTTTAATTCTAAGCTCATTTATATCCCCATTCTCTTTAAATAAATTGTATAACATAAAAAAATGAAAAATATTCCAAGATTTTTATAAAAACAATAATTTTATAAATTTAAAATGATATCACAGTACAATCATAGAATACAGAATTTTCAGTTCTACACTCTTTAGCAACATATCTTAGATAATATGATCCAAGTACAGAAATTAAATTTAGAATTTAAAGTGGCAATCTGTCTCCGAATAACAACCTACCTGAAAATAAATTACATATGTAATGGCTATTTGGCTAGTGAATCATTTACTCATTCACTTGATAAATATTCATTGGGTAGCATGCTGAGTGAGGCACTCTTCTAAACGATGGGAACATAGTATGCACAAAGTGAACATGAAATGGTCCCCACATTCGGGGAGCTGATTTCCAAAAGTTGAAAGATATCTGACAATGTTTAAATGGACAAGATGATTTCAGAGAGAGACAGATACCATAACAAAAAGAGAATAAGGTGAAGTGACTCTGGGGAGAAAAGACTTCAGATATGATGGTCAGGAAATGCCTCCATGGGAAACAGGAAATGTTGTATGTGCTAAATCCTGAAGATAAAAAAGCAGTCATACTCATATGGTCTCAATATAAATCAGAAAAAAAGGTATAGCAAGTTAATCTTTATAGGAAAGCCAGCCAGTCTGCGCAGTTTGAGAGGACTGACCAATGTAAAGATGGAGAGAAGTGATCTCAAAGTGAGAGGCACAGGGTCTGCGGATCCTGCTGTCAAGAGAAAGGGGTGTGGCTCTTACTACAAGATGACGTAGATGTGGAACAGCATACAACGCATAGACTTAAGAGGAAGTGACATTATATAGTTTATATATATAATAAATGCAACATGGAAAATGAATATTCTGTGGAAAAAGTAGATAAAAAGGAGCAGAGAGTCCAGTTATATAGCTACTGCAGGACCCTGGTTAACTACAGGCACTATAAAACACTGTTTTCAGTGCTGAAAGAAAATCTATGCACCTACCTGTCTATTCTTTTATTAATTATACAAATGTTTGTTAATATTATACTTGGTCAAAGAATGTGCTAGAAATGAGATAACAAAAATGAATTGGACACAATCTCTGCAGAGGATGGAAGGCATAGAACATGACAGACTAAGTCCTATATATGTGAGTACGTACCCAGGTTAAACTGCATAAGAAAGAAAGGAGATCGGGAACTGACTGGGACCGGGTAGATTTCCATGAAGAATTTTCACCAGGGCAAACACAGTGCTGAGTCTATTAGATTGATATCATGTCACTAATTCTGAAAGCCATCAGTCATTGCCTACAGATAGGGGAAGTACTATCTACTAAAAGTAAATAAAGAAGGTCAGGATTTCCCCAAATATCATTACTTGTTTAGCTACATAAAATATTTCTGGCATTCTACTTGAGAAAAACAACATTTTTTGTAAGAACATACATTCAGAGGTAAATTTACCATGAAGTAAATGAAGTTAAAGGTTCACAGGTCCTCAATGAATAGATGCCTTAAAGTGCTTTAGCAATGGGTCACTTTGCTTTTTCTAATGCTTTTGTAGAATTTTAAAATTCAGATGGTATGTTTTCTTACTCTGCCTCTCCGTCTCCGTCAGACTTACTCTGTGGTCCGTTAGCATAAGTGCGGCTGCAGGTATTTTAAGAATAACGAAAGGGTGAACGGGAGTAGGAAGTACTTGCAACTTCATTTTCATGAGATATGTTTAAATGGTTACAGTCCCGTCTACTTACAGCTAATTTATTGCTAGAACCCTCAGTTTAGAAATTGCTTCCAGGAATCGGTATGGAGTTGTTCCAGATATATTTATTCATGAACTTTTTAATTTATTCAACTATCATTTACTGAGTACCTTTTACGGGTCAGGAACTGTGCTAGGAACCAGGAATATAATGATGAACATAAGAGACATAACCCCACACTGATGTTTCCGACTTCATTTCTTTCTAATAATATCTTTTGTTCACTCTGTTTTACATTTATGAATCTTCCTTCCTGTTCTCATTCTAGGGGCGCTGTGACGACTTTCCTGGCATCCTAAGTCTAAGCACAGATAATGTGTTCACTTTTTGAATGTCATTTAAAGCAGGTAGTGATGAAAGTTTGTAGATGTAAAGGATAAAAGATCTTTCAAAAGACTGAATTTTCTTTACGTTATCTCTACAGAAAATACTTCAGGTTATTTTCATAGGAAGAGGTGATCAAGAAGTATTCATCCAAATAATATATAGGGAATAATGTTATAGAGATGTCAGAGAGTCAATTATAGAGCATAATGGTATCTTTTTCTGGATTTTGTGATATTTGTAGCAAATTCCAATTTTATTAGTTTTGTAATTTACTGTGATTTCTCTTAATCCTAAGTAACTATTAATGTGAATGTTCAATATTATTTATAATGTCTAGCCTTTATTTTACATTATATAAGATTCAAGGCCCACAAAAAATCTACTCATAGATTAATGAGGGAATTGTTTATATAGAGCATCTTTCATATAGTTTCTCAACCAGTGCTCTTTCAAATGTGGATTTTCTATTCTTATTTTGCATCTGAGTAAGACATTACGGTTCAGATATTTAAAGACATTTATCCCCTAGGGTCATTTAAGTGAATTGAGGCTCTTCCCACTCTAAGCCCTGTACTTTCCCAAGTACAAAATGTTTCTTTATTTATACTATGAAAAAAGACAGATTAATTTGCTGAATCTTGCAGAGCTGGGTTATTTATTTTCTCGAACACATTCTTACATAATAATACAAATATTTTATACATTATTGTCTTGACTTTCCAACATACTTCTGACAGTGCATAATGCATACTCTTATTATAGCGTGTTTGATAACTTGTCTAAGGTCATGGATGTGCTTAATTTCGACTAGAATCTTGGTGTATTTTAAAAAAAATCTTGTATGAATTCTTTCACAAGATAATCATACGCTCCTTGAGAAGCAAAAGAACAACGTACACCCAAAGAATTTTCAAGCGTTTGCCAGTATGCAATTAGAATTTACCCACAAAACTGCTATGAATCATTTTTATAATAATTTATGACACTGTATCTTTGTATTTCTAAAGTAAGATTTTAGTGTTTTTAACCACAGAGGGAGGGAGTAAGGATTAAGCCAGTGAACCGGAAAATCAGAAAACTCATTTTACATCCAATAGTATTTCCTAGACAAGCTTTTTATGAGCAACTTGTTCTAGTAAAATCCAAAGTAAAATGACAGCATACTTGTGGAAAATATTGATCAATACTGCAATAGTTCAATAAGGTTGAAAGATAGTGGTAGTTTTTATAATAGTACATGATAAAATAAGATACATTTAAGATTATATATATTAAGTATAAAGACTATATTTAAAATATGAAAATTATAGCATAACATCCCTTGTTGATCATAAAAACACCAAAAAATGCCACTTGATGTGGAAGGCAAATGCTAGAGGAAAGATGATACAAGTGAATAATTTATTAATTGAGAAACAAAGTAAATTAACTCAAAGCATATTTTAGTATAAGAACTTACTGATAATTTTTAACATATATCAAGGTCCGTGCCTCCAAATACACTATGCTAAAACTAGACAGCAATTATAGTCTATTATTTCTGGTGTTATATGTAATTTCTATAGAACATTAGCAAAAATGACTAGAACTCAGAATTCCAATTAAATTAATTTTCCAGATTTTTCAGGATAGTCCATGATAGATGAAACAATTGTAGTGCATGCTTACTTTCCATCATACCATGTAAGCTGGGAAAATGGGATGGATATATTAACCCATGAAAAATGTAAGATATTATTTGCAGTGTCCAGGTATATGACAGGAAAAATATAAGCTGTCAAGATGAATATTTATCAGCTCCCTTCTACATCTCTAATTCCAGGTTTCCTTCACTCCCGGCCTGTCCTTACAGGGGACTGAGATTTTGCCTGCTGTAGTGCAGAAGACTTTCCTTCCCTAGAAAGTCTGAGCCCTTCGCAGCCTTGCCTTTGCTGGGCTAACGTTACTGCATGCTCTATTCACAGTTACCACCAGGCACAAAGCATCAAGAGACACTCTGGAGAATCTCTTGAGTTCATGACATAGTTCCAGCTTTCTGAGGATACTAGGATCAGTAACTCCAGCCAGTGTGATAAATCTTCTATTTACCTTTAAATCATTGGCAGGAAGAGCCTTCGTTGGCCAGGTGGTGTTCCTCTAAAGGGAGCCAGGGCCTCAGACTTGGCAGAGACTACATTAATAGTGACAAGTAACACATTCTCCACAAGTGGGTGACTTGTGAAAAGGACACAAGAGGAGTCAATACTATCTTCACTCCACTGTCTAATTCTAAGTCCTCTAGATTTTCGGGAAAAGAGAGTGTAGGATCACATACTGGCTATTGATAAAGGGCATATATTTCATCCCAAATAAAAGCTCCCAAACATTGCAGGGTGTTTCCCAAAGCTGGAGATTTAGCTAAATCTTTAGCAGACTACACCACCAGGCCAAATTTAAATTGCTTTAAATGTGCCTTCTGGATCTGATGTGATATTTAACAGGGTCTCTTGCTGATGAGTCAGGCATATTGTAAGTACTCAAATTGTGGTGTTGCTGGAGGCAATGGTAGCAGGGAAAACTCATTTTGATCTAGAGTATGTGTAAGTTCCTCTAAAGGCAAATGCTGGATCTCTAGGTAAAAGATGTTTGCATCCTCCAACTTGGCACCAACGTGCTAGCAGGTGAAGGGAGTTCACAACAGCCTCAAGAGGGAGTTCTTATTGCCCATGTATGCCCTCTCTCCTTGCTACTACTCCCATCCCATTTTGCAATCCTTTGATTAAATACTGGGGTGTTTAAGAGAGAATTCAGCTGACATTGAGAAAATGACACTTTCAGTCCATTCTTTACTGGATGCCTTCTTTGCTATTTGTTGATACTCTTTGGTGGGTAATAGTACAAGAAACCCAAATTCATATGCTTTGTGCTCACTCCTATAAGCAAATTCACATGCTTCTTTCCCATGTAGATTTGTTTTCAATATTCCATTTCAATCGTTTCTAGCTCCTGTCCAATCAGTTAAATCTTTAGCTATTGTCTAAAAGTGTGTATGTGTAATGTCTAAAAGTGTGTCATGTACAAAGTCAATAACTAGGTTAACTCCTCTCACATGTCCCCATAGAAGATACACCTTTATCATCACTTGCCGAGGCACCTCTGACTGGGTCTGTACAGTATCAATAGTTCATGTAAGCTTGCATAAACGTATTATATTTTGCTACACTTATGAACCAGGGAAGCTTATCTCTTCCTCCATAAGCAAATCATAAGGAATATTTACCGGAGAGTAGGTGTATGTTGAAGGAAAGGTGTTATAAGAAATGTATATGACATGAGAGAGTCTAGATACCTGTTCTTATAAACTGTACCTTCTGGAGATTGTTAGGCTTTATTTTGAATGTACTGTTTCTACCATATGATGTTTACTGGGTTGGGCCTGACTCTAAATGTATCATTTCAATTTTGTGCCCTTTCCACACTTATTATTTCATAGATCTGAAACACCCAACTCATAACGGGCAGCTGTCACTGCCTACTAGTTTCCAACTGCAGGCTAGAGGCTGCTTTTCAGACAATGAGTAGTTCTCCACCAAAGAATGCACAGTTTGCTTCAGGATCCTAAAAGTCTAATCTTAAAATCACCTCTTGAATCTTCCCAGAGACTTCACACAGCATCCATTCTCACCATGGATGTCTCCACCACCAGGAAACATGCTGAGTCATGCGTTTTCAGGGCAAAAAAAGTTGACTAAAGCTTGGTACCACTGCAGAGTCCTCTATAGTTCTAGGCCCTGCTGTAAACTGACAAACTTCTGCATAATCTCATCAATAAACAATATTCCGAAAGTGTGGCAAATAGTGCCTTAAAATTCCAAATGGATGTCCTGAGTGCTGTGTGTCCTACTCACTGCAGGGAACAAAGAGGGGTATGAAAAGAATGGAAAATACAATAACTTGATCGTTTCTTTTTTTTTTTTTAAGTCTTTCTTTCTTTCTTTCTTTCTTTCTTTCTTTCTTTCTTTTCTTTTCTTTTCTTTTTTTTTAAGATTTTATTTGTTTATGTGACAGAGAGACAGCCAGCGAGAGAGGGAACACAGCAGGGGAGTGGGAGAGAAAGAAGCAGGCTGCCAGCGGAGGAGCCCGATGTGGGACTCGATCTGGGAACTCCGGAATCACACCCTGAACCGAAGGCAGACGCTTAACGACTGCGCTACCCAGGCACCCCAACTTGATTGTTTCTTTAGGGGAGATGTCCTGGAAATTCCCAAGTCACTGGATCTAAAGGCTTCATGGGAATAGTAGACCTTTGAATTTTTCATGGATTCTTTTTGTTTGCAAACTTGGGTAGAAGAATCTTACTGAAAGTGCATTAAGAGTGTTTGCCAGGTCCATTAGCAAAATGCCATCAATATAATAGAGACTACTAAATTCAGATAATTTAGTTTCCTTTGGTCTATACGTAACTGAGACATGGAAAGCCCTAGGGCAAAACAGTGACTGTGAACTCCATTTGACCCTTCTTACTGAGGGAACTGAAAAAAGTACCTCATAACATGTTTCACATTATTATCAACAAAAATACTACTTCTGGTCTAGCAACTATGGGTAGGGTTATGACTTCTTGGTTTAACCTATACTTATCTGTGACTGATGTCTTTCAGGGACACACACGTAGGAGAGTTGAATGGGGAAATGGCAGGCACCAACAACCTTTAATCCTTTAAATCTTTCATGAGGGGCCCTAATTTCTGAATTTTCCCTGGAATGTGGTCTTGCTTATCACTTCTGATTTACTTTCTTGGCTAGGTTGGGGATTAGGTTTAGAGATAGCCTTTCCTACTGTGATAGTTCTTATTCCACAGTCAGGAAACAAGTATGGAAGTTCTATTCACAACTACGTGTATCTATTGCAATCATAGTTCTAGAACTAAAGAAAAGACTACAGTGTGAGTCTACAAATCCATTAGCCCCAGGCAAGATGAACCTGTGCCAACACTTCATGGCATAGAGAGATAGAGTGATACACACACAGATAAATTTTTATCTTGCCAAATAAGCCTTCTTCTTTATTTTTCAATGTTTTTCTTCAAGTTTTTATTTAAATTCCAGTTGGTGAACATGCAGTATAATATTAGTTTTAGATATAAAATTTAGTGATTCATCACTTACATACAATGCCCAGTGCTTGTAACTATAAGCCCTCTTCTTTACTGAAGGACGATGATATCATTTGGATCCCCTGATACTTCAGGTCCTATATTCAATAGCATACACAAGGTTTTAGAATTTTTCTTTCTTCAATGCCCAGTTCCCTGGTACATACCTGCATGTAGTTTAGGAAAAGACTGGACATATACTGGCTATATAATTAAGGTGATACTGTAGAGAGCTTCCTTGAAAGGATAAAATGTCCTCTTTAGTCTGTGAACTGTCTTAGACCTAGAAACTTGGCAAGGGACCAGAATTTTCCATTGCAGCATCTGACATCTTTTGCTTCTGCTTCTCACCTCTTATTATTTTCAGGAAAATAAGTATAATTATGGTAAAATACAACTATAAAGTACCATTAAGTTAAACTATACTTGTTCACTCATCTAATTATCTATTTATGTTTAACAAATAAATCCAAAACGTACTGGCTTAAAACACACATTTAAATTTGCTCACAAAATTGTGGGTCAGAAATTCAGAAAGGCTCAGCTTATTGATCTGTGTCTGATTCATGTGCCCCCACGGCCTGAGAAATTTGCAGCCATGATGTTTTTTAACTCACATTTCTAGTAAATATGGCTCACTGCCTTCTCTTTCTGTCTTTGTGTCTGTCTCTTTACACATAGTATATCATTCCTGGTGTCCTACATGGTTTGAACTTCTCATATCAGAGTTTTCTCTAAGCCTGCATTTCTACAGTATATTTTCCAAGAGATAGAATATAGAAGCTGTCAGTCTTTTAAGGCCTGGATGTGGAAACTGGTACAAGGAGACATCTTCCATATTCTTTTGGTTAAAGAAGTCACAGAGGCCACCCAGATAGAAGGGGAGAATGTTTAGACCCTACCACCTCTCAGTGGTAGGAGTGTCAAAGAATTTGGATCGATTTTTAATCTACCACACTATTTTGCCCATGGAAAATCTACGGATTAAGGTACTCTGTCTGCCACTCCAGATCTGCTGTCCAGAATTATAATTATAATCCTGAAGTGCCATAATATGGCTTCTGCCAACTTAAATAAATATATATAGAATATATTAAAATATATAAAAAATAATATATATATATATATATATATATATATATATATATATATATATATATATAAAATATCCATTAATACCAAGGAATCTAGGTCCCTGGTGGCATTTTTAAAGTCAATTCCAGCCTACATATTATATCAAACATTGACATGATCTAAAGTTCCAAGGCCCCATCACCAGTGCATCTCTTATTGCCTTAGTGGAGGCAGGAGACATTCTTCACTCTTACATAATAGATCCATTCTAACATCCCCATCATTTATGTAGCCTTCTGAATCCTTCTTCAAAACTTTACTGTGACAATTTTATCATTTCACCTCCTTTACAGCAGGCCATGATTATGTTCACAATTGAGGAACCAACCCAACAAAGTCTTATCCACTAGCTCCAAGTGTCCTGAGTAAGAAGTTAAACACAAGACATGAATACGTGCTCTCAGATCAATAAGTTCCTTCTTGCCAAGTTTTATATTCTGCCCACTCATTCAATTACAACAAGATCTATTCATTCACATGTTCTTTTGTTTTCCTTCTAGTTTGTATTAACTAGTAACTCCAATTCTTCCCCATGTAAGACCTTTCCTTAGAGTAAAAACTCTATTGCCCTGTCGGTGTGTGCTGAAGCGTGACTAGTTATTGGTCCGGGAGCAAATAAATAGAAGCAGACATGGACCTCAATAAAGACAAGTATCATCTTATACTTCTCTAACAAATAAGAGAAGTTAAGTCCTCCACCTTGTCTGGGGGATTAATGAGAATTTGGAGGTTCAAAATTTTCACAATCATCTACTGAGATATCCCAATCACAGAGCTCTGAATCTTACTATTTTCTTATCAGAGTCTGAATAGCTAGCAAAAGATGTCTGCAAAAACTATGCATTCAGTATTTTTTGCTGCTCAGCCACTCTTAAAATTAAAACTAAGGCCTGTTTTTATCCATAAAATCCTTGTAGTTGCAAGAAATATGGGTCTCTTTAGTTTAGCCATGGAAGCTTCTAGCTTGCCCAACATGTTTCATGTTTTTAATTTTAAAGGAATTAATTACTGGTTACCCAATGCTTCAACTTCCACATGTACCTCATCAGAATGCTCCACTCACGACATTCTAGAAAATTGTATGCCCAGCCTGATCACCACCTGACTTACAACCACAATGTGGTCCTTCTCTCATCAGGTAAGTATGTGGCCCACTTCCAGAATGCTATATGATGCACAGTGGGCCTGCTCTTTGTGCCAACCGTCAGCCTGGGTTCCCCTTTTAAATCTCAGTGTGAATTAATGTCTAGCTTATAGGCTATTTATTTAGAATGTGATTCCAGGAGAAGGAGCGAGAATAAAATGAGAGAAGGTAGGAGAAAAGGCCAATACAAGGATGTGTTTTTGAGTTGAGAAACCCTGTGCGGGATTAGTGTTCTCATCCTCCAGGAACCTCTGAGGAATCCTATAAATGTGTCTCAACATAGACTACTGAGAGAAGGGATAGAGAAATCATAATCATTGTTTCTATTCTGATTGGTTGAAGGCTTCCCCAAGCCACTGGCTCTGCTGCACTTGTGGGATGCACTCGTATAGGTGTCAAGAGGGCCCCTGTAGACACCCCAAGCCACCTCATTAGAGATGTTCCAGACAAGCCAGAAAAATGTGGCAGCTGCTAAAGTGAGACCCTTTCAATGTGAAGTATGTCAAAGCCTGTGCAGAATTGTTTTCTCCGTGACTCGAATAAGACGTGAGGCCAATAGTATCTTAGATATTGCTTCAGAGCCTACCTTAGAGAAGGTCTAAAAAAGAGATGGAAAAGAAAAGCTGACAAATTTTAAACATGAAGTAAAAACAACAAAAGTTGCCAATGGCTTTAGGTAAAAATAGGAGTATTCAAATATTGTGGCTCTCGGAACTAGGTGTATGAAAAAACGTGAACAAAAACAGGCTTTGGATTAAAAAACAATCGCAGTAGGTTTGACATAAAGTAGTACCTGCCCCAAGTGTTACATTTCATGCAGGATTCTTACTTAATCACAGGAAGGTAAAATAGGGGCCTAATTCCCATCCTTTTTGAAAATGGGGTGAGAGTGGCATGTAAATGTCAGAGATTTTAAGGAATTTTGCCAGAAAGAATACTGATGGGAACAAATTTGAAAAACACAGAAAACTTCCAGGCTCATCACCAGTGAATCATTTACCAGATTAAGAAGCACTCACTGCTTTAGCTAATCCATAATGAGAACAAAGAGCAGAGCCACCATGCAAAGTTATCTCTTCCATGCCAGAGCAAACCGGGAAGGAGCTCTAATAATCACAAAGTTAAAGCTCCCTGCCAAAAAATCTTTCAGATCTGGCTTTCTCCCATTTCTCCATAGGAGATTTTTTGAAATGGTGAATTTAAGCCTATGTCAGTTCTTAAAACATTTAGACAGAGAAGCCTACATGGTTCTCTAAATCAAAGTTCCACTTCCAATTGTAGATTAAAAAAAATGTATCCCCCCATAAAGATAAATAAAGGAAAAAGTAACGTGCACTGAGCATAAAATATAATAGTACAAAAGAGTTGAACAACCCTATAGTCTTATAAATCTCTTTTTAATGTAGAATCAATACAAGAAAACTAGGCTCATGATAATTTTTAAAAGAATGCATATAGTTTTGTGTGTGAAAAACTCCAAAACATTCTACAACTATGAAGCTCGTTGAAAGATAAGAGGAAATCTGGGAATTAGGATAAATGACTTGAAATTAAAAACTACATTTAATAAAGTAGTATAACTAATCCAAATCAGATTGGATTCAGAAGCCATTTTGAAAATCAAAGCAGAGGCTCCTGAAATTGTCTAGAACATACGAGAAAGGGATGGAAATGAAACAAGAGTAAAGAAGAGACACAATAGTTCATATAAATAAGAAGGACAAAAAATAATCAAGGAATGGAGAATTTTTTTAAATTATGTAAAGAAACTAATGAATTAGAGAAATGAGTCTGTAAATTAGTGAAACGATCAATTTGTCTAGCTCAGAGAATGTTTAAAAAGTATAAACAAGAGACAACATAAACGATGCCTATAAGCATCATTACAATGGAAACAGATTAACTGCAAAAACAAAATTAAAACAGTTTATGCTCATCTAGATTTCACTTGTAAATCAGTTCAAACAAAAACTTAAGCAATGAGTTCCAGAAGACATACTGAAATCCAAAGGATTTTAATTGATTTCAATTTTTAATTTATCTACAAAAGCAGCAGAAATACAATTTCATGAGTAAACACACAGGAAATAAAGTGCTCACGGCTTCAATAATTTCACACACACAAAAACACACACATGCACACACACCCTAAACATCACATCCACTAGTCAGAGAGCAATCTAAAGACAGACTCAAAAGCTTTTGACAACATCTATAAGTTTATATGCTAATTCTATAAATGAATGCATGGAAGTGCCCCAAATCAGAGACCTGAAAGCATTGCTTGTCTATTCTTACAGTAAAATAAATGTAGCCATTAATAAATGCTGTAAAAAGTGGTAATGTAAATGTCAAAAGAAAAATGGATGCTTAAATTTTTTTCTCTTCTAAGTGCCTACAGGGCTGAACGAAGTATAGTCATTCCCTTTTAGCTCTGCAGGGAAAAGTTTATAGATACCTTTGAAAAAACAGAGATGCTAGTCTTATTATCAGTGCAGCAAATTACAACCAGGCAAATCAGTCTAAATTCTCTAACACTGCAGAATAATTTTACTTTTCAGAGAAGAGTCTTGTTAAAAATAAACTTCGCTAGATCAGTTTTTTAAATTCAGAATAATACTTGCATTTTTTAGTGCTATAAGAGGAAAAGGCATTTTCCTCCTAATCTTGCCGAAATACCTTTACAAGTGGTTAGAATCATCTATAATTTCAAAGTTGAATATTGGAATTCCTTTACTTAGCTCCCAGAGTAGGAAAAAAAGAAGTCGGAGATCTTCTAAACTCAAAATGGAAGAGAAAAATGAAAGGAATAATTTTAACAAATGGTTTATGAGACCTGTGATATCTTGTCTCTATTTTTGTTCTCTGTTGTTTATTAAGGAATATTTTGTTCCCTGTCGTTTTTAAGGAATAATTTCCTTAAATGTCTATCTTTTTAAGACCCTTTATCTCTTGCTTTTCTGATAATTTAAAGCATATTCTTAGTGTACCTTGCTTAATATCCAAATGAGTTATATAGTGAGACATTTTTAAGGCTTCAATTTATAGCACGTTTGGCACATTTTAGAATTACTGCTTTATATGGATCATTTTTTTTAGCACTACTATTACACATTATATAATTTTATCCCTAAGTTCCTATAAAGGTGACCTGTCAATGTGAGTAGATCCTGGATAGCTATCTTATAAAATGTAGAATCTTCTTTTTGGAAATGGTTTGAAAATTTATGAACATATTTGTATTCATTTGAAAATAGAGGCAATGGGAGTGCAAACTGGCGCACTCTGGTAAACAGTATGAAGGTTCCCATAAAAGTTAAAATAGAGCTACCATACGACACAGCAATTGCACTACCAGGTATTTATCTGAAGGATACAAACATAGTGATTTGAAGGGGCACGTGCATCCCAATGTTTATAGCAGCAATGTCCACAATAGCCAAACTATGGAAAGAGATTCGATGTCCATTGACAGACGAATGGATAAAGAAGAGGTGGTCTATATATATAATGGAATATTACTCAACCACCAAAAAATGATGAAATTTTGCCGTTTGCAACAATGTGGATGGAATTAGAGGGCATTATGCAAAGTGAAATAAGTCATTCAGAGAAGGACAAATACTATATAATTTCATTCATCTGTGGAATGTAAGAAAAAAAACAGATGAACATAGGGGGAGGGAAGGAAAAATAAAATAAGATGAAAACAGAGATGAAGGCAAACCATAAGAGACTTTAAACTACAGGAAACAAACTGAGGGTCACTGGAGGGGAGGGAGTAGGGGGTAGGGTAATTGGGTGATAGGTATTAAGGAGGGCACGTGCTGTAATGAGCCCTGGGTGTTATATGCAACTGACGAATCACTAATTTCCACCCCTGAAACTAATAATATACAATATGTTAACTAAAGTGAATTTAAAATAATAAAAAAAAAAAACAAGAAAACATAAAGAAAAGGAAAATAGAGGCAGAATTCCTGGTTAATAAGAGAATTAACCCTTTCCTATGCTCTGAAAGGTGAACAAAGACACGTAATTCTGTAAGTCCATAGTTCTAATGGAAATCATCACAGTTCTAAGTAGGTTGAAGCCATGTAGAAAAGGCATCCTGTATCATTGTTCTAAAATATTTGCTAAGTATTTGATCTCTCGAATAGACCCTGCAATGGCATAAAAGAAGAGTGTTACTTCCCCAAATTTGATGTTTTATGTAAGTCATAGGTGTTCTTAGCCTTTTCCTTAGAGAGGGTTGGAGGCTGACACAAGATAGGAGCAAAGTAGCATACAAATCAGGAGCCAACCCAAACACAGATAAGTCCACAATGACATATGTGCCACGGTAAATCACCATGCCTTCTTCCTTAAATCTGTGAGTCACATGCAGAAACAAAGTGGCATGGTCTTTTGTAAAGGCTGGATTTTCAGTATAGGCAATAGGATGACTACATGCACAGAATCTTTTCCACAGGTTACCATCATTCACAGAGTACAATGATCCAGGGACTCTAGTAAATGCTAAGTAAAGGCAGGTTTACAACTTGCATTTTGGCAGAGACCCAAAGAAAGACAGAGGAGTGGGAAAACTGTAAGGTGGAAAAAGGGAAAGCTTCATGTATGCCTTGTTTAAAGGCTGTTAGCATGGGAAAGCTGCAGGTGGGTGCCTACAAGCAGGCACCTATGTGATTAGTTAGGGGTGAATATTTAGCTCTCTTCATTTGGCCTTAAGTTGGAAGTGGGGGCAAAGGTTAGGGAAGCTGTCAGTTATTAACACATTCTGGTCATTTGGGGCCAATTGCTACAAGGGTTATTGCCTGGCTTCTTGAAGTGGTTGCTTAAGATAACAGGTTGGCTTTTTGGACTGGTTACTTCAGACACTAAGTTGGCTTCCTGGATTGCTTGCTGCAAATAGTGGGTCAGAGTTTTTTTATATACAATATGGCTATTGTCCATTTGTATATTCAGTTTCTCAACTTATTAGTCACTCCGCAAAAGATTTTGTGTACAGTAATTTATCAGGGTGAAAATCCTATGATACAGGTAACAATTATTGTCCTTATTATAAATATGAGGAAATTAAAACTTAAATGAATCAGGAAACAGTTTAAGGTCACTCAGGTTTAGAAGTGATGGTGATGTGCTTTCAGTTCTCTAATGCATTAGTCCTAATTTGTATAGCAGTGCTAACCAATAGAACTTTCTGTGAACAAATATTAATAAACTATGCTGTACAATAAGATAACTCGTGGTCACTTATGGCTACTGAGTACTTGAAATGTGGCTACTGTGACTGAAGAACTTAATTTTTAACCATGCTTATGTTTAATTAGTTTAAGTATATATTCATATAGCCACATATGGCTCATGGCCACTTTATGAAAAAACACCACTCTATAGAATACAGGTTTTTTGAAACCAGGAGTTTTGAGGGAAATATCTTTGTTCAGGATGCATTAACAAAAAATCATAACTATGTAGCATTAAAACAAAGGGGAAAAAAAGGTATCCATCATGGTTCTGGAGGCTGGCAAGTCCAAGATTAAGGTGCCGGCATAATTAGGTTCTGGTAAGAGCCCTCTTACTGGTCTCAGATACCTGTCTTCTTGCTGTTTCCTTACATGGGAGAGAAAGATTATCTCTCTCCTGTCTCTTCCCATAAGGGGACGAATCTCATTTGTGAGGGATCCACCCTCATGACCTACTTATCTCCCAAAGGCCCCACAGCCAAATACCATCACTAGGGATCAGGCTTCAATATATGAATTTTGGGAACACTAATAATCATTCCAGGAAGTAAAACATCATTTTTAAACCTAAGCCATTTAGAAAGAAAAAAAAAGAGTCATTTAGAAAGAAAACACATGGAACAGAGTAGAAGACACTAGCATGAAATATAATTGTGTTACATCATATACTTGTATCTATGTATGTGTGTTTATATTACATATTCACTCTATATATGTGTATATTCTATATTTCATATGTATGCACATGTGTTGCATATAAAATAGAATTACAGTAGTTATAACCATAGACTAGAATAGAACAGAAAAGAATAGAATACTAGTAGTGGTGTAACAACTATAGCGAAGAATAAAGCTGACTCACTATAATATTGAAAGATTAAGAATTCAGTTGTTGAAAGATCAAAGAAATAACTGAGTTGCCAAAGATCTTTCTATATTCCAACTGTGCTGTAGTCTCCATAGGAACAGTTGTCACTGGGTTTATATGACATTTTTGATAATCTTATTTCTATACCCCATTAGTTGATATTACTTGGTACTCTCAGTTCTTGAAAATGAAATGAACCAAATACATTACACTTAATGTGTATAATTTTTCATTGAAACTAAACACTAATTTCCTCTTTAATCCCATATGCCTTTTATGATACATCATACTTTAGGTGATGAGATTTAGACAGTCCTTCTCCCTATTCAGGCATTCCGAATACAAAAAAAAAAAAATGGTAATCAGATACATAAAATGAAAATGTAAATGTATCATTTCTGAAATAAGGATCTTAAAGTTGTTATATCTCAATACACATTCTACCAAGCCAATATTTTATACTTCTGTTCAACCCTAACAAATTCTTAATGGAATATATATTCTCCTATTATTGACAAATGCTAAGCATCAACTTCTGTACCCTTTTATTTTGCACAGATATTTCCAGTTAAAATCAAGTCAAAACTATGTTGCTTAAACGACTGGATTGCTTACGTCTCTGTAATGGTAAATCTTACTTTTGAGTCCACCATTAAAGAAAGAATCAACTTTGTTAATCCAGATGCTGCTTTAGAATCTTATCTTTTTTTTTTTTTTTAGCAAGGAATATTTTAAATTCTTCCTTCTGCATTAACCAGTTGTGAGTTTTACTTCTCAGAATTTCTAGCAATCTTGCATCTGTTTAGAGACAGAAAATCTTTATGCTTTTTATTTTCTTCCATCACTTCATTTGACCACTGTGCAGAGCAACTACTGTTCTCATGCACTCAAGATAACCACAGTCTTGATCCTCACGTTAATTCCTGGGTTGGGGCAAACAGACAGTAAACTTTTGAAAAAGTGAACATTTGTAATATAATATGATTATTATAATGAGGGGCAATGGCAGCTTTACATACAGAATGCTATGGAAACACAGACATGAAGCACTCTAGCAAACTTGAAGTTCAAGGAAAGCTTCCTGAGAGAAGTATGATCATATGATAAAGCTAATAATAAGTCAACTATAATATTAACACCAAATGAAATAAAACAGCTTTTTTACTCACTCTTTTAAGTTCCTTTTCAGTTATTTTGGATGCAGAAATTGTAAGGAAATTATTCAAAGAATATTGCTTTGTAGATTTGCACCATCAATGAGAGCTTGGAAGCACTGACATGCATTTGTTTTCGTAATATGGTTTTGATAATGGATAATCAATCCAGATTTACATTTTTGACAGTTTAGAAACAAAGTGAAACAAAGTAAATCAAATATGAATCAAGACATGATAAATTACTCGTGAATAATCCCATTTCAGCATTTCCAAATGTAGTTTCCTTCCCAATTCATAACTAAAAGTAAAGTGACTGCTTATTATAGATTTTCCTGGATGGAAGACTCTGGATCATTAAATTAGGTCAGAATTACACTTTAAAAATATTAACTACGTCAATGATAAAGAATGTATTAGGTAGGAAATAGGCTAGCAAGTTTATGACTCATTCACTAATTGAATCATTCCTGTAACAAATATTTTCTGAGCACTTTCTACATATGAAACAGTCCTTGGTGCTAAGTATCTGGCAGTGGAAAACAAAACAAAGCAAAACAAGAAAAGTATCTGCCTTCCTCGAGTCTACTTTCTGGATGGGGGAGAAATAAGTAACAAATGCAGAAATATACTCTATAGTATTTTGTATGTGAATGTATGAATATGAATACATTTTAGGAAATGGTCATATGCATTAAACATCCTTGGATTTGGAAAACCTGCATTTCCTTTTTAAAAATTTCAATGTTTATGGGCACAGTCTTTGATTTAAAACATCTTTGGAAAATATTCCATTTTAATGTCTTTTGACTTAAGGTGAGACTTTGCAGGCCGTTGTAACTTTAACAAAGGCAAAGCTGATATTCAGATTTAGAGATCTAGAAATTGCGACTTATTCGTTAGCACTAAGAGATGATAACCTGACAGTTTAATCTGTAAAACATATCTGAACAAGAGGAACAACCTGCAGATAGGTTGTTTGATAAATTTAAAATAGGATACTGCCTATTCTTTAGAGCTATTTTCATAGCAGGTTTATAAGTAGTTCTGTACGATTGTGCAGACATTCCTTTAAGGATCAAAAATTTAAGCGCACTTAACAGGGATAAAAAGATACAGAAAACTTCTTAATCTTTTATTTTTCCTTACTTGGATACCACACAGACTTGGGTATAATAATCCTGCTATGTTAAGCATGCAAATGTGGGTCTTTTTTGAGGTCTGAACTTTGAAGATCCTCTTTTCGTCTTTGACAGAAACATTTGGGCTTCTGTAAATGTAAGAAACACCCATACTCTTCCCTCAGACATCTGTAAATCATCTTCTGACTTCATTCAAACTG
This sequence comes from Ursus maritimus, assembly GCF_017311325.1. Classification (NCBI taxonomy): domain Eukaryota; kingdom Metazoa; phylum Chordata; class Mammalia; order Carnivora; family Ursidae; genus Ursus; species Ursus maritimus. Next base: position 59,138,799 of record NW_024423344.1, on the reverse strand, counting down.
CTTATACATTTTATTTTAACACCACTTTACTGTTTTCAGTTTTAAAGAGCACATTTTCTCACTTAGTCCTTCAATTTTAAGTGACCAGGATACAAATGATATTCTTAAATGTGTTAAGGTAGGAGTAGAAATTCATTAGAAAAATATGATGAAAACATTGTGGTGGAGGAATGTTCTCAGAAAAAAGAACCTCAGCCAACAGTTTTAGATTCTTATAGATAGGGTGGATTAGGAACTCTGACTCTTGCCGCTACCTAAAAACTGGAATCGGGAATTCACTGGTCAGCACTGTTGCCAGTGTGCTTGATATCATGCCTTAAAGGCAACATGTAGCCTCTTCTACTGCCAAATTCAGGGAACACCAAGAAGAGTGATCAGTGTGTTTCCTATATCTGTGGGGCAAAATTAATTCTGTTTAATTTCCTCTTTAGAGTAGGGACCAGTGGTGAATCAGCTCATTTCTCTGCGGATTCAGTTACTCTTCAATTCAAGAACTAGGGACATGAATCAACCCACTTTGACCTTAGGAACTAATTTCATTTTTCTACCTAGACTACCGGAAATTCTTCAGAAACATTAATTACTTCTTTGTTCAATCATTTCTTTATTTCACTATGGATCCAGGAATATTTATTTTATACTTTTGGCTATAAATCAATTTTTATTTTATTTTATTTCATTTTATTGCTCTTTCTTTTCCTTTTTAAAATTTTTTTAAAGATTTTATTTGTCGGAGAGAATGAGAGAGAGAGAGAGAGCACAAGCAGGGGGAGTGGCAGGCAGGGCGAGAAGCAGGCTCCTCACCGAGCAAGGAGCCCAATGCAGGACTCGATCCCAGGACCCCAGGATCATGACCCAAGCCAAAGGTAGATGCTTAACTGACTGAACCACCCAGGCATCCCTATTTTATTTTTTTTTAATTTAAGTTAAATTAGACAACATATAGTAATAATCAGTTTCAGATGTAGTGTTCAATAATTTATCAGTTGCATATAACACCCAGTGCTCATCACATCACGTGCCCTCTTTAATGCCCATCACCCAATTACCCCATCTCTCCACCCACCTTCGCTCCAGCAACCCTCAGTTTGTTTCCTATGGTTAAGACCCTCTCATGGTTTGTCTCCCTCTCTGATTACTTCCCATTCGGTTTTCCTTCCCTTTCCCTATGATCCTCTGTGCTGTTCCTTATATTCCGCATATGGGTGAAACCACATAATTGTCTTTCTCTGATTGACTTATTTTGCTCAGCATAATCCCAGTTCCATCCACATCAATGTAAATGGTAAGTATTCATCCTTTCTGATGACTAAATAATATTCCATTACATATATAAATGTATACCACATCTTCTTTATCCATTCATATCTTGATGGACATCTCGGCTCTCCATAGTTTGGCTATTGTAGACGTAATGATCCGAAGGGGCACCTGCACCCCAACGGTTATCACAGCAATGTTCACTTTATTTTATTTAATTCAAATCATTCCAGCTTTGGTTGTTGGGAGCTTTATAATTGTCTCCTGTATCTTTTTGACATCCCCCCATCATTAGTTTTTCTTCTTTCCTCGAATACTTTATTTTCTGGTACTACAAGATGCTTTAGATGCTTCTTGTATATCTCCTGCCCAGTCCTAAAATTAGTTATTTTTCAGAGGAGTCTTGTCAAACACATAGCAACTATCTCTGATCTGTTTAGCATCTCTAATTCTTCTCTTTCTGTAATGTCATATAAATGGAATCATACTCTGGGTAGCTTTTTCACACTGCTTGTTTCACTTAGAAATATCCTTTTAAGATTCATCTATATCATTCCAAGGTTTTACTGCTCATTTTTTAAAACAATAAAATTCCATTAACGGATGCATCAAGTTCATTTGTCTATTCACCTATTGAAGTATACCTAGTTGTTTCCAAGTTTGAGAAAATCTGAGCAAAGCTGCTATTAACATTCACATGCAGGTTTTGAATACAATTTTCAGATCAGCTGGGTAAATACTTAGGAATGCAAGTGCCAGCTTTTTGTCTTGCAAAAAACTGCTAAGCTTTCTTCCATACTGGCTATCCCATTGTCACTACCTCCAGCAATAGATGAGAGTGTCTATTACCTGAAAATCTTTCCAGCAATTTGCAGTGTCTGTTTTCTGGGTTTTAGGGATTCTGATAGGTATTAGAATTGTTGTTTTAATTTGAAATTCCCAGATGACAGAGATTGAGCATATTTTCACATACTTATTTGCCTTCTGTATATCTCCTTTGGCAAGATGTCTGTTTAGATCTTTGGCTCATTTGTTAACTTGGTTGTTAATTTTCTTACTGAATTTTTTTGTATATTTTGAATACAAGTGCTTTTGCAGATAAGTGTTTTGCAAATAACTTTTCTCCATTTGTGCATTTTTTTTATTCTCCCAACACTATCACAGAGTTAAGAGTTTTTAATGTTAATAAGGTTAAACTTATTATGTATTGCTTGCATTGATCATAGTTCGTGGTTGTACTTAAATACTCATCATAAAACATGTTCATCTAGACTTTTTCCTATAGTTTCTTTAAGAAATTTAAGAGCTTAGCATTTTATATTCAGGCTAATGATCAGTTTCGCATTAATTTTTGTAAAAAGTGGAAGATCTATGTCTATGCTCTTTTTATATATATACACATTATTATATATATACACATACATATATAGTATGTATATATACATTTGTATATAATATATATAATGTACACATTATATTGTATATATAATGTATATATAATATAATTGTTCCAATACCATTTGTTAAAAAAGACTTCTCCATCAAATTTTCTTTACTTTGTTCTTTAGTCAAAGATCAGTTAAGAACACTTTTGTGTGTCTATTCTCATGCTATCTGTGCTATCCCGTGGAACTTGTCTGTTTCCTTGTCATATTATGCTGTTTTGATTACTGTGACTTTACAATAAGAGTCAATATCAGGTACTGTAAGTCCAACTTTGTTCTTTGTCAGTGTTGTCTTGTATATACCAGGTCTATCACCTTTCCAGTTAATCATCTGAAAGAGTTTGTTGATATCTACAAAATAGTTTGCTGTGGTTTTGATTGGGATTGTGTTGGATCTGTATATCAAGTGGGAAATAACTGACATGCGAACAACATTGAATCTTCTAATCCATGAATGTGGAAATAGACCTGTAATGTGAGGATTTATGTTAATCTAGCAAGTAGTTGGACTTTAATATCTGCTGTTACTAGAAACACCAGAACGTTCAAAATTCTAGTATTTGTTCTTTCTCCCTTCTTGATTTAGGTGCACTCTAAATAATGGGAGGGTAAAAAGAGGGCAAAAGGCAAGCTGACAGCCCACCAGGCCCCCCTCTCCCCAAGTTGGGATACATTTGACATTTCTCAGATACTCCTGACTGCCTAAGAACAAAGGCAGAGGAGAAACAAATGATGAACTGATAAAGATTGCAGTGGTGCAGAACATGAAACTCCATCATAGTATGTAACTGTCTTAATAATTTACTAGAAAAACATAATCACAACAATTGCCAGACCTCCAGGAGATTATAGACTCAACTTCCTGGAGCCCTAATGCCACCTTCAATCCCATAGGATAGAAACCCCTGTATAATCAGTCACTCTTCACAAACACAAGGGCAGCTCTTTCTGCCCATGGGTCCTGTCCCCATGCTATAATCAAAGCACCTTTTTTTTTTTTTTTTCACGGTAAAACCTCTCAAGAATTCTTTGTTAATGATTGTGCTCAACTACCCCACATCACTACATATGCCACTCTAACCCTAGGTTGGGTTCTGAGAGGACCACACCCAGAAGCTTGGTTCCAAAGCCCCAGGGACTGGGGACACCTGAGCAATACCAGAGGACTCAGCCTGCCACACAGAAGGAAACCCTGCCCTTTGGAACTCCGGAATGGATTTAGAGCAGAAGAAGTCTGAAAGCAAACCTGAGCCAATCCCAGCAAACCCACACTTTCAGCAACACCCTGAACACAAGCCCTGAGACTGACACTCACCTAAATCACGCCCTCAACTCAGCCCCCAGGAAGTTCGCCACAATGCCACAATGCCACCAGATCAGACCTTTTATACTCCCGGGCCCTAACCCTAACCCTAGGTTGGGTTCTGAGAGGACTACCTCCAGAAGCCTGGCTCCATTCCATTCCCAGGGAATGGGGACACCTGGGAAATACCAGAGGACTCAGGCTGCCACAAAGAAGGAAACCGTGCCATTTGCAACTCCAGAAAGGATTTAGAAAAGGAGAAATCTGAATGCAAACCTGAGACAAATTCAGGGAACCCACACTTTCAGTGACGCCCTATAAAAAAAAAAACCCTGGTCCTGACGCTCACCCTAACCTGGGCCCTCTGGCCAGGTCGCCACTATTGCGGCAGATCAGACCTTCCATGGCCCCAACACTAAGCCTAGGTTGGGCTCTGAGAGGACCATCCCCAGGAGACTGACAACAAAGCCCCAGGACTGGGGACACCTGAGCAATACCAGAGGACTGAGCCCGCCACACAGAAGGAAACCATGCCCTTTGGAACTCCGGAATGGATTTAAAAGCAGGAGAAATCTGAAAGCAAACCTGAGCCAATCCAACTAACAGTCACATATTCTTTACTATTGTGGAAGTTTAATACCATGCTCTCTATTTTCTTCAGCTTTTTGTACTTAATGCAAAATCTACCTGGTGATAAAGATGACCTGCTGCCAAAGAATAGAAAATTCCTTCTCTGATTAACTGATTTACTGGGAGATATTCTATCTGATTGTGAGTAATGGAGCTACAAACATTCAAAGATGCTTCTTATTCCCATGACAATTGTGAGCCCCTGTACAATATTCACTATGTCATGGACTTTCAAACTTAAAAAATGGCTCATGTAGCCTATGTCCTTTGATTCATGTCATTAACTTATTATCCCTTCTATCTTTTTTAAGCCTCAGATTGGCACCAACTGAAGTAACAGAAAAACCAATGTCCATCCCTTCAAATAGAATCTTGTTCTATGAAGTTCATTCTTCTTTGCCTTAATAGTGGCTATTTCCTCATTATTCTCATGACAATGATACTACATTCAGTAGATAAAATTTGAAGAAAAACCACATCGGATCTGGAAAATAACTGAAATCAAAGGTGTTCAGTTTTCTAGTAAACACAAAGTGAATAGGGCCAAATAGAAAAGTGAGTGACTGACATACCTGACCTCATGAGCAAAATATCATAATAGAGAAGAAATTAAGGAGAACACTTAGAGAGTAACAGATAATTCTCCAATCATCTGCAAGACCTGACCAAAAATATTTTAAATCTTAACTAGCAAACTCTGTCTTCTGTAATGAGATAAAACATTTGATCTAATGCAAAACTGATACCACACCACTCTGAGAGTATCTTAGAGGGGATAAAATGATTCAAGCAATGAGTGGGCTCCCTTCTCTTATGTAAAAATTTGGGGGGAGAATGATTAGGAACAGCCCTGCTAATCTGAAAAAGAACATGTTAGCAGATGGGAGAGGGAGGTAATAACGCACTCAAATGCCTGACTCTGGTTATAGGACGAAATGTAGTGCTGGACAACATGTTTGCTGACATTAGATTTGGCAAACAACTCAGCAGAAAAAAAAAAAAATTAAGAAATAATAAACAACAGAAAACACACAGGCCCAGCTCCAAGCTTCACTCAAATTATAGGACCAGAATGAGCACTTATATTATTATATGCCATCCCTAATCTGAAGAAGAGTTTCTGGCCTACAAAAGCATCCTGACTAGGATTAACAGTTTAAGAAAGGACATGTAACTCAAGTATTTATTTCATTGGTTGAAGAAAATAAACACTGCCTTTTCCTTTTGCACCCAAATAAATACTCCACCTTCCTGTCTTCCTCACCTCCTGCCCGTCTGTCCTCTCCTCTCTTCTCCTTTCTATCTCATTTCCTTTGCTCTTCTTCCCTTTAAATCAAACAAAAGGAGTGCTTAATTTACTGAAAAATGTGTTGTGCCATGAATGATTTATACAAACCATTCCATAATCCATTTTGCAACAAAATCCATGCAAATTAATTGTTTTCACCCACTGCTGACAAGTTAAAGCTTTACACAGTCATTTCACATAAACTGGATAAAATTTGACTTTAGCTGGAAAAAAGATGAACATTCTCTCCCATAATCTCAATAGACTATTTTGCCAATGGAATAGAAGAACTCAGATTCCCACAAAGTGAATACAGATACGCTGAGCTCAGTTTAAAAACAAAACAACAACAATAAAAAAAACCCAAAAAATGAAATTCAAAGGTTGTTCCAACTTGTCAGTGTTTGTACAAACAAAATGAATTAGAGGCATTGAATTAAAACAAAGATGAAGAATTAGTTTGTAGCTTGAAGGCTAAACTAGAACAGAAAAAGGAAAGAAAAAAGAACAGAGATTCAGAAAAACATAGTAACAACACCAAGTTGTTTTTTCTAGCCACAGAGGATATGAATATAACTTCTCTAGAGATATAAAACTGTATACTGTTTTAATGACACATTGCATATCAATATAATTCATTGTTTAGAAAAACAGTTAATATATACTTTGTATTATTATTATTATTATTATTTTCATAGAGAGGGAATTGGTCATTTTTGTAATTTCTGGTAACGAAGAAACTCAATTGGTATTGGTATATACATTAACAATATTGATATATTAGCTATTTAAACCAAATATTAGTTTCAAAAAGGGCAAAACCAGATAATCAAATGCCTTTCAGATTTTGTCTGTATGAATATTCCCCATTAATCTTCATCTATAATATAATTTTTTTCTATTTCTCTAGATACAATTATTTTTCTTTGGTCTAAAAAATATTTCAATTCTTTTGTTTCATGAAATCTACTTACTTCAAGATAGACAAGGCTTGTACATACTGAGCACGTGCTAGTATTTATTTATTTTTAACTCAAGGTGAACCTTGATAAAGAAGCAACATTCCTTCCTGACCTTTTGGGTTGAGTCAAGCATGAACTGCTTACTACTCAACAAAACTCATTTTTTAGTGATAAAAATTCCAGAAGAATTAAAGGAGCTTATTTCCAATTTTGTTTTGGCTGTTGACACACAGATTCATACTAGTCCCACTAACATTTTCATTAATGCATCCACTAGATTGTTTGGCTTTTATTTCCACTGGCACTGGAAGATTGTGAGGCATCCATTTACTCCAGAGTCTCCCCCACAGTCTCATCTCTATACCGGTGCAGACTGTAAACGGAAAACCAAAACTGGCTATGACTAGTGAGTAACCAGCCCTGATCCCCAATCTGCCATTGTAAGTGCCTGCTAACCCACTCACCCAGAATTCACAATTATTTATTATTTGATTCCCCAATTCTACAAATACTCCATTATAGATGTGAGAGTCCGGATATTTGGCAACGGGAGCATTGGCTTATTTGTAAAACCATAGGCACTGATGAATAATCATTAGCTGATTCTGGCAACATGAATGTTTTCATCTCAACCTGGATTTTACAAATCTTAAAAAAAACTAAGTAACGAAATATAGGAGATTCACATCTGGGGAATGTGATCACTACGCCTGCCCTTGTTTCTTTCCAAGGAGGATAGTTAGAAATGACATTTGCACATTTGTTCAACTTTCTTTAAGTCAAAAGACCATCTTCTCGCGTACACACATTTGGCTAGAAGTCTGCCAAAGCCATGGCTTAGTGGGCCTGCAGATTCATTATGAAAGTACTGCAAGCAATAGTCACATCACCTGTGATCATCTGTAACGTGGTGGTACATGGTCTTATGCCACAGTGGAAGATTCCTAATGAGAAGCCACAACGCCAAGACCCTGCAGTCAGTAACAATCTGTTGCTAGTAAATGCATTTGAGAGCATTAACATGTGTCCCACGCAGGATTGCTTTCAAAAGAGAAACTCATTCCAAAACAGTTCAAAAAGTGATTGTTTTTATGGATGCATGTATGTAAATATATATAATGTATTCATGTAAACATAATAAAAATATCAATACAGTGTAAAGGTATTTTTAGCACTAATCAAGGACTAGCCGCTGAACTGATAATTTAACAAAGATTCTCTCTCTGAGTTCTCACACACACAAAAAAACAAAACCACCTTTCTGTGCTCGTTGCACAGTTGTGATAACTGAGGCTCAGCCATTTTAGTCATTTGTTTATGTTACAACAGCCAAAAACTAGTTGGCAGAGGTTTCCGCGTGCTTATAATCACCATGGAATAGGAGCCTGCCATTGAATCTGATTTATTGTAAATGTACCTTATCTCCATTGGAAGGAATAAATTATCAGGCAGCTCATTTTTCACAGTATCTCATGCTCGCATTGTTACTCCTTCACTCCCCCATTTTTCCACCCTCCTTTCCCCCCAATCTCTCACCTCTGGTTCTCTCTGAATTTTCCCCATAACTTCTTGTCTGCAGACAAGTTTTCTCTGGTAAAAATTCCATAATCTGACTGGTTTCTATGTCTAACTTAATTGGGTTATATACCTCTTTTAAAAGTTCTCAAAAGACAACCAATTGTCTGAATTGGGTTCAGAGGATGGCTACTTACTCATACAGATTTTTAATCCTATGAAACTGGTGAAGTGGTCAATTAAAAAATTGATTATTAAGCTCTGAGTGTTGATAGGTTATTTCATATGATATGTCTGACCTATGATTTAATGGAAAACCTGAAATAGATAAGTCAAATTATCTTCACTTAGAGCAGTTATTCCAAGTATTCTAAAATTTTAGAAATCGCATGTGAATCTTTCAATCTTTTATTTACATCTAAACATCTATAGCTATACAATAGACTGTATATCTATTTTGAATCCCACTTCAAGAGTCACCTCATGCTTGTATTTTTCTTTCACCTACCCTAGAAACACTATTCTGTTCCTTCAGAGTACATCAGTGTCTTACTTTCTTCACCTGCCCTGTTCAGCATTTAGAATGTAATAGAGATAAGGTTGACACCCTTGTCTGTTCTGCTATATTCAATTTCACAGTAGTTAGCAATTCCACAGAAGAGCCTGTCATTACTCTGAATCTATTTCGTGTAAAAACTCAGGAAATTTATCTCAGGCTGTTTATTTCAAAGACAGACACCCTGAATTGGGACTGGGATATACATGTTCACTTTTATTCAATATTCTTCTGGCATATGCTATGACAAGTACATTTCCATTCTGAAGTTGATGTTAGACAGCCTCTAAGCAAGCAGCAGTAGTATTAGCAGCATAAGGCAAATGCAATAATCCCGTTATCAATCCCTTTGCTTCTAGTTTATTCCCTACCAAAATCAATCATTTTAACTGCTGCTATGTAATCTTCCAAAATATCACTTTCATCATGTCATAATATTGGCCAAAATGCTATATTTGTCAAAACTCGTTGTCTCAAAGAATAAGAATAATTTCCTTTCTACATTTTTTTACAGTTCCCAAACTGGCTTTCTAGTTATATATTAATACTGTAATATCAATGTTTTCCATGCTAATTGAAATGTTTGACTAAAAGCTTTCATACTGCATCTTCTGGATTTTCTAACACTCCCTTCAATAATACTGAAGACGTGCTTCTTTATAAGTCACAATCTTCTCTAATTTTGCATGGGGATTTCAGAATAGATATTTATCTTTTTCTGATTCCACCTCCCCAAAAAGGTCTGGAATTGATTTGGTCACAATTCTATAACCTCTATTAACTTGCTAATTAAAGGATAATACTGTGCACTATGTCTGTCTTAAATTGTAACAGTTTTCTCTTATTTACGATTTGTAAATCGTAGGACTTGTGTAAGGCAGTTTATGTGCTGCCAAACTGCTGAGTTAAATATCTGAAGATAACCCAAGATTCAGTAAATCTAGTAAAGCCCAGTTATGTTGTAATTATTGGTGATGTTACAACAGGTCAAAAGCTCAAGGAAAAAAATACACATTAAAAGACTAAAGTACAATTGTAAGTTCATTTAAATGTGTCTCCTAGTACTGTATCCCCCTCTACATTTATATCATATATACACTTACCATATTATGTTGTAGAGAGAATAAAATTAAAGCCATTTGTTGAATGTGTGTGTGAAAATACTGACATCGACTAGTTCTGGTTTGGGTAAAACTGCAAAAAAATCATGTCACAGGTTTTAGCCTTAATATGCACAAATTTGTATATTGTTCTCAGGTTTCATGAAAATCGTGCATTGCCCTCAGCCAGGTTACTTTTGTCTTGAGTATGACAGAACACCAATGAAGCACGATTTTTCAAAGTTTCCTGGAAGTTCTATCAATGTCACGTTAGGTCACATCTACAAGCCTACTTCATACATCAAAATTACTTTGACCTTCCCAATACGATGTCATAACATTTTTATTTAAAATCCCTATGTTCTCAATTACTTTCTTCAGTATAATGTAATATATGTATTGTATGTTCATGACCTATGTCAACATACAGATTACGTTTTGAAGGCTGGCATCTTGTCTAGAGTTGGTATATAGCTAGAAGAGTTCCAAATCTCTTTTATTATCTGTACCATTTTAAGAAATATCCTACATCTTTATATATAAAAAGTGATTCAATAATTGTTCATTTGTTCACTTGTTAATTTAATGAATATTTACTAGATGTACTTAGATATCAGGCACAGTGTATAAAAGTATGTGTAAAGTAGTGTTCCCACCTTCAAGATCTTAAATACTAATGAAAGCCAATGGCTCAACAATGAAAATCTCGATTTCTGATGTTTATAGGCAAGAAGAAAAGGATGTATGGAAATGTAGACTTCAGCAAGTACCCAATCTTATCAGGTGGAGGAGGGCACAAATATAAAGAAGCTAGTAATAATGGAAATTAGCACTTGTTTACTATATAAAGCGCAGAGTACATTATTTAGCTTAATCGCATAACAAAATTTTAGGTATACTGGCATTCTAGATAGGATAATGAAGGCTAGATAAGTTCAGAAAGTTGCACTGGTACCCAGTATGTTTATTAGTTATACTACATCCTGTCAGAGTTGGCGTATCTTTAAACTGAGGTCTGAACGGTAAGTCTAAGATAGAAAGAAAAAAAGAGAGTGAGGAGGGTAGATTCTATACAGAACTAGGTCATGTTCAAAGGCCAGAGGCAAGGAAAACAAAATGCATTTTTGGAATAAGAGCTTTTCAGGATCAACTGAATAAAGATTAGAGTGAGATATAACTCTACTCTAGGTCTCAAGTGTCATATCATTACATACTAAATTTAGAGACAATTTTAAGAAAGGAATGAAAGTGAAAAGAAGGTAGTAAATATTTTAAGACAAGGATATGATAAGGTTTGTAGGAAGGTATGCAGAAAGATCATTCTGCCTGCAATGTGAAAAATAAATTGCAGAAAGTCCAGTACTAATAAGGATAGGTCAAATTATTTAAAGCAAACCTGAAATGAGAAAAATTCTACCCAAATTTGAGCACCAGGTGTTATATACAACTAATGAATTGTTGAGCACAAATAAAATAAAATAAAAGATATAATCTAAAAGTTTGATGAAATTAAAAAAAAAAATACAACAGTTTGAAATTTCCATGCCAAATTATGGAGAAAAGCCTGAATTTATAAAGGTAAACAGAGTATTGAAGCAACAAAGCTCTTCATATTCTGATGGCATTTGTGGATACCACAGACCTAGACTTAAGTTCAAAACTTTCTAGCATAAGAAGGAAAAAGTCAAAGCCTACAAATACCTCAAGGTAGGGAGTTTCTAAGACACTCTGCCCTGCATTATGGTGACAGCACAAATTTCTACATACCTTAAGGGTAGTAGCAAAGGAAAAATTCAACCATCCCACCCTACTCACAATAAAACTCAGTTGGTGCTGAGCAGGGCAGAACAACCATAGCAACCACAACAATAAAGCTGAGACATGGGAGGGATCCCTAAAAAGCGCTGGCGGAGATGAGCAGTGTAAAAATTCCTATCCTAGAGACACATGATCTGTGCTGATCAAGGAACATGAAGTAAGGAATGTGTATTTTATTAGTTTCAGTCTGCTTATGCTCCTGGGAAGCAAACACAAAGCATTTCCAAAACACCTTTTTCTTAGACAATGATCAGCACACAAAGAACCCAGGTGCACAAGGAGGCAAAGCAAGGTGCCAAGCATTCATGACAACAGACCCACACACGTTTTGCAGACATACATTATCAAACTACACAGCAGCCGAAAAAGATCAATATAAAAAGGTTGGGCAAGTTTACTATAAGAACCATTATGAAGCTTTATTTAAAGATATTTAAAGAAGACTTAAGTAAATATGTACATCATGCTCATCAACTGGAAGACTCAGTTATGTAAAGCTTTAGTGATCGATTAATAGTCTTAAAAAATTCAGCACAATATTAAGTCTTAATAGAGTCAGTGCAATATTAAGTAAAACTTCATTTTTTTAAAAAATTTCAACATTTTTAAAATGGAAATGTATAAGCTGAAACTTATAAGCAAACCCAAGGAAGAGCCAAGATACTCTTGAAGACTGAAGAACGATTATGAGAAGAGAAGTTACTCTACCAGATACAGAGATTGACTACAAAGCAAAATGAGTAATACTCTCTCAGTCACAGGAATAGATAAATAAATGTCTGAAAGAGAGAAGAGCGCCCCTAAATAAACCTATGTATGCATGGTAATTTGATGCATAACAGATGTGCCCCTGCAAATCAAAGGCGAAAACAGAGTCTTTGTTTTTTTTTAATAAATGAAGCTTGGCAATAGTATGCTACTATAAAGATTTTATAAGACAGAATACTTTAGGTAGCATATCAATAAATTCAACACTTGGTAGGAAGAAAAGTATACAAAGAAAACTCCAAAGCAACTCCAAGGGACTAAAAACAATCAAACAAAAAAGAAAGCCATTTTCAGAGCCAAAGTGGGAGGAAAAAAACAATTATTCAGAGGTAAACATTGTCAAGGTTTTTGAAAATATTCTTTGGAAACCTCATCAACGTGATATTGATGTTGTTCATGCAATTTTTACAGATTTGAAGAACTAACATATTGTGAGGAATTCCTGGTGTAATAAAGTCAATTGTAACTTCCTGTAACAGGCTTGGTGCTGTGTATGTGAGGTCTACACAGGAAGAGAGCTTTGACTGGGCTTTCTGTTCTCTGTCACATGCCTCTGAGATAATTATTACATCACTGTGAGCCAGGTACATAACAGGGTGGTCACATCTAGGGTGGAGGGAAGAGCAGGTATCAGTAGGTTCCTCCCTATTTTACTACGAATATAAAAGCTAATGAAACAGGTGAAGACGGTTTCCCTGAGATTCAGAATTTTTAAAGAGAAAATTCCTGATCTGAATGGCCAGGCTCAACCATGATACTGCAGCCTCTGCCATGGAGAACGCTTGCCCTACTTCACACTTTAAAACAACAGGCTCCTTCCACCTTCTACACACTACAAGCCAAGTATGTGGTACCTCCAGGGATAAGTTCAAAACCCAAAATAATAGGTACTTGAGAATCAAACTACAATAAGAAAAAGACATCGGAATAAAAAACCCACACTACTTAAACTAGATACGATGAAACACAAGAAAATATTAAATTAAGAATAATACCTCAGAGATGATACATCACAACAACATCATGAAAAAGAAAGAACTAATTAAAAGAAGACTGAGTATAAATATTAGGTAAAAAATAATGAGTTGAAATAATTAAGTAGATGGAGAAATAACAGAACCAACGTAACTTAAAAATATAAATTAAACTGGAAATTCAATAAAGGAACTCTTAAAAAATTCACATGAAAAATAAAGGAACACGTGACATATAATAAGTATTAGGTATAGGATTACTATTCAGATATTCCAGATGTATGAGAAAGAAAAAAAATAAAAAAATTAATATACAGAATTTCAAAGTATTTATAAGAACATAAAAGACCTCTCATTGAAAGGAATATGATAGTTTCCAACAGAACAGTTAAAAATCCACAGATAGAATAATAATTAGATCATCAAAGAAAGAGTCATTTTCAAAAGTTGTTAAAATTAATAAAGTCTCAAAGGAAAAAAAAAAATCAGATTTTGACCAGTAGTCATAGTAGTGACAGGGGACAAGAAAACAGTAAACGATCTTTTCTAAATATTCAAAGAAAAAAATTTTTGAACTACTGATTTTATATCTAACCAACATATTAATAAAACATGAGCATATAATACATATGTTCTCCATATACGTAAAGTTTAAAAAGTTAACCAATAACAATCTTTGATAAAAACTCTTCGTAGAAATAACAAAATAAATAAATAAATAAGAGACAGGAGAGGGATAGAGAGAGAAATATTTTTTGAAGAGATAATTAAAAATTTAAATAGGACATAAAGATAGACATTTATTTGTTTGTTTGTTTGCCAGAGAGAGAGCAAAGGAGCAAGAGCACAAGCAGGGGGAGCGGAGGCAAAGAGAAGAAGGCTCCCCCCTGAGCAGGAAGCCTGATCTGGGACTGGATCCCAGGACTCCGGGATCATGACCTGAGCCCAAGGCAGACGCTTAACTGACTGAGCCACTCAGGAGTCCCAAGACAAGTAAATATTTAATAAAGAGAAGAAACAGAGGTTAGATAAACCTCTTTCAATACCAGTCAAGTAATCATGGGACAAGAATCAAATAAACAAAACAGAGAAGAAAAAAATAAAAATTAAAAAATTTTAAGAAAAGGACAGGCGTTCATCCAAAGCAGGGACACAGGCATGGAAGTGCGCAAGCAGCCCTGACAAATGGACAGGGCTGAGCACCACCCAAAGTGACTCCTGCACCAGGGAGAGGGAAGAAAACCACACATACCCATTCACTGCAGCCCCAGCAGTGGGCAGGGAGCCCAGACACAGTCTGACAGCAGGACCGACCACCAGTGAGAGCTTTTCAGGGGGCAACAAAAGGAGAGCACCCTGCAGTTCAGGGCTACTCCAGCTCTGGCAGGTGCCTGGTCCCACTCGACTCATGCAGAAGCAGCCCAGACTGGCCCACTAACAACACAGGGACTAAACAATGCCCACAACAGGCACAGAAAGGCATTGCGGATGACTGAGCTGAAGGCAAATGTGGCTCAGCCACAACAGCAGGGTGCACACAACACACATAGGAGACACTCCCGAAATTCCAGGTTCTTGTGAATAGGGGACACTGTACTGCAGGGCATTCTAGGATCACTTCTTAACAAGGCTGCTATTTTCAAAAGAAGGAGACATAGCTGACTTTCCTAACACAGAGAAACAGACTCAATGAGTTAAAAATAGAATTACCATATGATTCTATAACTTCAAACTGGATATTTACCCAAAGAATACAAAAACACTAATTTGAAAGAATATATGCACCCCTATGTTTACTGCAGCATTAGTTACAATAGCTAAAATATGGAAGCAATCCAATGTCCATCAATAGGTGAATAAAGAAATGTATACACACACACACACACACACACACACACACAATGGAATATTGCTCAGCCATAAAAATGAATGAGGTCTTGCCATTTGTAACAATCTGGATGAATCTAGAGGATATAATGCTAAATGAAATAAGTCAGAGAAAGACAAATATGATTCCGTTCATATGCGGAATTTAAGAAACAAAGCAAACACAGAAAAAAAGAAAAAAACCACACTCTTAAGTAGAGAGAACAAACTGGTGGTTACAAGAGGGAAAGTGGGGGGTGGGATGGGTGAAATAGGTGAAGGGGATTAAGAGTACACATTGTGATGAGCACTGAGTAATGTATAGAATTGTTGAATCACTATATTATACAACCAAAACCAATAAAAAATTTAAAAATAGGAAATTAAAAACAAACCCTACAGGTACAGAAAAAATTAAATGAATGAGAAAGAATATTAGAAGAAAAGTACACTAAATTTGGATCTTTATGAATGAGAGAGGTATCCACTTGAAAAATAAAATAAAAATAAAAATCTTGACTTTCGAACTCTGGCAAATAGACTTTCAGATGGTCTCCATGATCTTTTCCTCTGGTGTTCAAATCTTTGTGTAATTCCCTATGCTTGAGTGTGTCTAGGAACTGTATGTTTTTTCTAACAAATACAATATGGCAAAGATAAGGGGATGTCAGTCTCATGATTATGTTATATTAGACTCAACATGGCAGGCAGACTCACTTCTCCTTGCTAAGTGAATGTTTTATATTGAATGTTTGTGTTCCCCTCCAACTCCTGTGTTGAAAACCTAACCCCCAGTGTGGCTGTATTTGTTGGCTGTGTTTGTAGATGGACGCTCTAAAGACATAATTAAGTTTAAATGAGGTCATAAGGGCAGGGCCTTGATCTGACAGGATTAGTGCCCTTCTACTAAAAGATACCAGAAAAGCAGCTCTCCATACACTTGCATTAAGGAAAGGCCATGTGAGGATATAGTAAGAAGGTGGCCATCTACAATGCAGGAAAAGAGCACTTACCAAAAACCAATCCTTCTGGTTTTTGATCTGGGGTTTACAGCCTCCAAAACTGTGAGGCCAATTTTTTTTTTTTTTTTTTTTTGGTTAAGCTACCCTGTCTGTGGTGTTTGCCCTGATACCCTGAGAAAACTCATACACTGAATGATAAAAAAAAAAAAAAAGAAAAGAAAAAGAAAAAGAAAAAGAAAAAGAAAAAGAAAAGTAGCCACGGTGAACACAGACCATATGGCAGAAACTGCAGGCAGCCCCCAGAGGTGAGGGCAGTCTCCACTCAACAGACAGGAGAAACTGCAGGTTTACAACTGCAAGGAAATGAATTCTGCCAACGAACTGAGGAGTCCTGAAAGCAAATTCTTCCTTAGTCAAGTCTCCAGAGGAAAACTAGTAAATAAGAATCAAACTAAGTAAATTTCAGGACATGAAAATCAACATGTAAAAATCAGTTTTATTTCTATACGCTAACAGTGAACTATCTGAAAAGGAAATTAAGAAAATAATCCCATTTACAACAGCACCAAAAAGAATAAAAACAGGAATACATATACCCAGAGACAGGAGGAGGTAAAAAGTAACAGAAAAATTACTTGAAAAAAAGATGAGCAAAAACTTCTCAAAAACAAATATCTACACATTTAAGAACCTCAATAATTCAGAGCATGTGAAGAAATGCACACTGAAATACATTATCATTAAATTGTCAAAAGCCAAAGATAAACAGAGAATCCTGAAAGCAACAAGAGAGAAGCAACTCATCTCAAAGGATCCTTAAAACCATTCTCAGCAATTTTCTTATCAGAAACCACAGAGACAGAGCGATTGGGGTAATATTTTCAAAGTGCTGAGAGAGATAACTGGCAACCAAGAATTCTACATTCGGCAAAACTAGCGTTCCAAAATCAATCAGAAATTAAAGCATTCCCAGTAAACAAAGTTGAGAAGGTTAGTCATTAGAACACCCACCCTATAAGAAATGTTAATTGTTCTTGGGGCGCCTGGGTGGCACAGCGGTTAAGCATCTGCCTTCGGCTCAGGGCGTGATCCCGGCATTATGGGATTGAGCCCCACATCAGGCTCCTCTGCTATGAGCCTGCTTCTTCCTCTCCCACTCCCCGTGCTTGTGTTCCCTCTCTCGCTGGCTGTCTCTATCTCTGTCGAATAAATAAATAAAATCTTAAAAAAAAAAAAAAGAAATGTTAATATTGTTCAGGCTAAATAAAAAGATGCTAGATAGTAACTCTAAGCAATATGAGGAAATAATGAACTCTGGTAAAGGTAAATTAAAAGTAAAAGCCAATATTGTATTTTTGGACTGCAAAACCTCCTTTCATTTCCATATAATTTAAAAGACAAAGGCATAAAACAATAATTATAAATCCATATTAATGGTCACATAATGTATAAGAATGTATATTATGAAATAAAATAAGAGGAGGAGCTATATACACCAGAAATGTATTTATGCTATTTAAGCTAAGTTGGTATCAATTCAAATTAGACTTATAAATTTGGAATGTTATACTCTGTATGGTAATCACTAAAAAAATATCTAAAAAAACAAACATAAAAGGAAATAAGGGGGATGGGATTAAAAAGACAGACTACAAAAAAAAAAACACGAAAGAAGGCAATAACAGAGAAAACAAGGAACAAAAATGGTATGTGACATATAGAAATCATACAGTAAAATGAAAGAAGTCCTTCTTTACCAATAATTATTTTATATGCAAATAAATTCAACTATCCAAAAGCTAAAGTCTGTAATGAAACTGTTAGAAGAAAACATAGGGGTAAATCTTCACGACCTTAGACTTGGCAATGAATTTTTAGATATGGCACCAAAAATATGAGTTGCAATAGGAAAAAAAAAAACAAAATAGAACAGATAAATTGGACTTCATAAAATTAAAAACTTGTATGCATAAAAAGACATTATTAAGAAAGTGCGGGGGCTCTGGGTGACTCAGTCCATTGAATGTCGGACTCTTGATTTTTTCTCAGGTCATGATCTTGGGGTCATGGAGTTGAGCCCCAGGTTGGGCTCCTCCTTCACTGCAGAGTTTGCCTGTCCCTCTCCCTCCCCTCTGCTTTACCCACACCCCTTGTATGTGCACAAGCCAGCTGTCTCTCTCTGTCTCAAAAAAATCTTTAAAAAAAAGTGAGTACACAAAATAACAAATGGGGGAAAATATTTTCAAATCATATATATGATAATATCTAGTATCCAGAAGAAAGAACTCTCAAACCCAACAACGAAAACATAAAAATCCAATGTAAAAGTAGGCAAAACTTGAATAGACATTTCTCTGCAGAAAATATAAAAATTTCCAACAAGCACATACAAAAATGCTTAACATCATTAATCATTACAAAAAATACAAATCAAAAGCAAAATAATATATCACTCACACAAACTAGTATGGCTACAATTAAAAAGGAAAGCAGTAAGTATTGGTGAGGACATGAAGTTAGACTTTTTACACTGCTGATGGAAATGTAAAATGATTCAGTTGTTGTGGAAAAGGATTTGGCAGTACCTCAAATAGTTAAACACAGAATTATCAAATGATTCAGCAATTTCACTCCTAGGTGTACACACACACACACACACACACACATACACAAAGAAAATGGATAAACAAGCACATGTACATGCATGTTCAGAGCATCATTGCTCACAGCAGTAAAAAGGTGGAATCCACGGAAACGTCTGTCAACAGATGAATGAATAAATAAATTCTGGAATATACATACAGTGGAATATTATTCAGCCACAAAATGGAATGAAATACTAGGACATGGTATACAACATGCATGAACCTAGAAACACTATGTTTGGTGAAAGAAGTCAGAAACAATGAACTCCATATTACATCACGCATTTACATGAAGTATCTACAATAGGTAGATCCATAGAGGCAGAAGCAATTGGTGGTTGCCAGGTGCTTAAGGAGAGGCAATGGAGAGTTTAATGAGTATGGGGTTTCCTTTGGGACTGGTGAAAATTTTTTCGAGGTAGAAAGCTCTAGTTGCTGTACAACATTGTGAATATACTGAGTACAACTGAATTGGTCACTTTAAAACTGTTAATTTTATGTTATGTTAATTTCACCTCAAAAAAGAAATTAAAAAAAATACAGGAATGGAAATTCTACAGTAGAAAAATATAAACAAACCAAAAAAGCTTTGGAAGCAAGTTTTTAAACAAGCACACACACATACTGAAAATTCGTATTTTGATGAATACTAGAGAAATGCTATAAATTCAAGTATAAAAATACTAGTAAAAATTTAAAAAAATACTAACATATGTATCTGACAACTTGATCTCAAACTACCTAAAGCAACACTAGAAGAACAAAGGCTAGAGGTACTTAAATCAATATTTGTAGTAAGATACTTTAACATGTATTTCCAAGGGGAGAGGGTGGCAAAAAACCAGACATAAGTGAGAGAGACAGGGAGAGAGAGAGAATTTGAAGAACCAACAATGAAATGAAATTTATACACAGGGGCGCCTGGGTGGCACAGCGGTTAAGCGTCTGCCTTCGTCTCAGGGCGTGATCCCGGCGTTATGGGATTGAGCCCCACATCAGGCTCTTCTGCTATGAGCCTGCTTCTTCCTCTCCCACTCCCCCTGCTTTCTCTCTCTCTGGCTGGCTGTCTCTCTCTCTGTCAAATAAATAAATAAAATCTAAAAAAAAAAATTTATACACAAACACATTAATATGAATTTTTATATCAATTTTAAATGTGTTTGTGTTTTGCTATTACATGCTACAATGTAAATTTATTTAACCTCACATCAAATATTTAAAAAATTAACTACTTACAAGTTTATAATGATATTCTACATACATTCAAAAAATCAACATGATATATATTGTGTTCTCTGGACCACAAATGAATTAATTTATAAATCACAACTGGAAGCAGAGTTAATAGCAATCCTTGTACTTGAAACCTAATGATATATTCTACAAAATCTAAGGTAAAAAGCTAAGACTTAAAACTGAACAATAATAAATATATTTTAACAACTTTTAATAATAAAATAATGTCAGTAATTAAAATGGTTGGTGAGACATAGTTTAGGAAGTACTTAAAACATAGTGTGTTTTTGATTACCTTTATCCAAAGAGGATAATAACTGACTAAAAAAATACCATTTAATTTAAGAAGTGAGAATAGGGAAATTGAAAAAACTAAGTGAAAACAGTATGAAGAAATAATAATACTAAGCACATTAAAATAACTGTCTCAGGGTGGCAGGGACATTAGATTGTAAATAAAGGCAGCAAGGTAAAAATAAAAGACACTAGAGAATATTGATATGCCATGGGCATGGGCAGAGATGTCAATGATTTCTGAAACAAGGAATTAAACTGGGTATTGAGTTATAGTCAAAGCTGAGTACAAGTTATTAAGTTCTTTCCTTTATTAGTGGAACTAGCTGACAGAAACATAGAGTGTGTATGCTTCTTTTAAATGTAGGAAGGACATGGAATTCAGAATTACAAATTGAAAGGCTTTAAGACATAATTTGGTGAAGAAAATTTTGAAGCTGAATTGAAACATAAAATTCAAATAAAATTAAAGACTTCAGTTTTTATGAGACATTTTTGGTGTCTAAGTTATTAAAAACTGAGAGCGTTTTGGATTTTAGAATTACAAATAAGGTCGTGGCTCTCTATATAATATAGAGATATATTTTGTATATATACATATATTTTATATAAAAGCTTTGATATGTAGTATTTTTAGTGTATGTCAATGCTAAAATAAATTTTCTAATTTCCCTTTTAATTACTTTATTCATCTATAAGTTAATTAACATTTTATTAATTTATAAGTCTCTTATTGCTTGATATTTATAGTGTAATTGTTTTATGGCCAAAATATGTAGTCTATGTGATCCAACTCATCAAAAATTTATTGAAACTTGATTAATGGCATAAAGATTTGCCAGTGGATAGAACTGTTTCAGATGTATTTGAGAAAAAATATATTGTCACTAATTGTTAGGAGCTCAGTCCTAGATAGGTCCATTAAATCTTGTTAATTACATGATTAAATTTTTCTTTTTTCTTACTGATTTTTTGGTCTGCTTGATTAATGAATGATTGGAAGGGGTATGTTGAAAACTCTTGGACTATTATGGTAAAATTATTGATTTCTTTTTGTGTTCTAATAATTTGAAGGGATTTTATTAGGTGCATACAATTGAAAAAATACTATATCTTATAGTGAACTGAATCTTAAATGATAACATAGTTAGCCCCTTTATCATCAGAAATACAATTTGTCAGAACAAACAATCCTAAAATTTGTATGGAACCAGAAAAGACTCCCCAGTTGCCAAAGAAATGTTGAAAAAGAAAAACAAAGCTGGGGCATCATGTTCCCTGATTTCATCCTATATTACAAAGCTGTAATCACCAAGACAGTATGGTATTGGCACAAAAACAGACACACAGATCAATGGAATGGAATAGAGAGCCCAGAAATGGACCCTCACTAACTATATGGTCAACTAATATTCGACGAATCAGGAAAAAATATCCAACAGAAAAAAGTTTCTTCAGTAAGCAGTGCTGGGAAAATTGGACACTCACATGCAGAAGAATGAAACTCGACCATTCTCTTACACCTTACATAAAGATAAACTCTAAATGGGTGAAAGACCTCAATGTGAGACAGGAATCCATCAAAATCCTAGAGGAGAACATAGGCAGTAACCCCTTCAACATCTGCCATAGCAACTTCTTTCATGACACGTCTCCAAAGGCAAGGGAAACAAAAGCAAAACTGAACTACTGGAACTTCAAGATAAACAGCTGACTAACATAATATAACAAAAAAATATTATTATAATAAAAAAGAAAAAATAAAATAAAATAAATAAAAAAAAAGATATACATTCTGCATGGCAAAGGAAACAGTCAACAAAACTAAGAGGCAAACCACGGAATGGGAGAAGATATTTATAAATGACATTACAGATGAAGGGCTGGTATCCAAGATCTATAAAGAACCTCTCAAACTCAACACTCAACAAACAAATAATCCAGTCAAAAAATGGCCAGAAGACATGAACAGACACTTCTCCAAAGACATACAAATGGCTAACAGACACATGAAAAAATGTTCAACATCATTAGCCATCAGAGAAATTCAAATCAAAACCACCTTACACCAGTTACAATGGCAAAAATTAACAAAGCAGGAAACAACAGATGTTGGAGACGATGTGGAGAAAGGGGAACCCTCTTACACTGTTGGTGGGAATAAGTTGGTATAGCCACTTTGGAAAACAGTATGGAGGTTCCTCAACAAGTTAAAAATAGAGCAATTGCATTACTGAGTATTTACCCCAAAGATACACAAGTAGTGATTCAAAGGGGAACCTGCACCCCAATGTTCATAACAGCAATGTCCACAATAGCCAAACTGTGAAAGGAGCTGAGATGCCCTTCAATTGATGAATGGATACAGAAGATGTGGTTCATATATGCAATGGAATATTACTCAGCCATCCAAAAGGATGAATACTCACCATTTGCATCAACATGGATGGAACTGAAGGGGATAATGCTAAATGAAAAAAGTCAAGCAGAGAAAGACAATTATCATATGGTTTCACTCATATGTGGAACATAAGGAATAGCATGGAGGACAATAGGGGAAGGAAGAGAAAACTTAAGGGGGGTAAATCAGAGGGGGAGACGAACCATGAGAGACTAGGGACTCTGGGAAACAATCTGAGGGTTTCAGAGGGGAGGGGGTGGGGAGATGGGGTAGCCGGTGATGGGTATTAAGGAGGGCACATGTTGTAATGAGTACTGGGTGTTATATGCAAATAATGAATCATGGAACACTACATCAAAAAATAAGGATGTACTGTATGATAACTAACATAACATAATAGAAAATAAAAATAAAAATAAAATAAATTTGGCTCCAGGGGTGCAAAAAAAAATAAAGAAATATAATTTGTCTAAAGTCTTATCTTCTTTTGCTATTAATGTAACTATAGAGCTCATTTTTATTAGTATTTCTGTAGTATGTCTTTTCCACCTGTTATTGGTAACTAATGTCCTTCAAAATTAATGTTGGAGTTTTAACCCCGAGTACCTCAGAATGTGACTCTACTTCAAAACTGGGGCTTTAAAGAAGTAATTCAATGAAAATGAGCTTACTAGGGTGGGCCTTACCCCAACTAGTGTCTTTACAGAGAAGGAAATTTGAACAGAGGCATGTACAGAGAAAAGATACGAAGACACAGGGAGATGATGACCGTACATGAGACAAGGAGAGAAAGCCTGGAACACATCCTTTCCTGTGGCCCTCAGGGGGGGAAAAAAAAAAAGACCATGCCAACACCTTGATTTTGAACTTACAGCCTCTATAACTGTGAGAGTACAAATTTTTGTTAAGCCACCCAGTCTTTGGGACTTTATTATGGCAGTCCTAGCAAACTAATATGCTATTCTTTTCTTTCCACCCTATGCACTGGTGTTTCTCCTGTACACTGCATCTAGTATTTTTAGTTCAGCCTAAGTCTGGTTAAATTCATTAAATTATCCTGTGAATATGACATATTTGAATATTTTCCTACCATCTGGGTCTCTGGTTTCTATTTATCTCATCTTTTCTTTCTTCCAATACAATTTTCTTCTTCTTTTTGATTGTTTTATAATTTTCCTCATTTCCTTTTTCTACAGCCATTGATTTTTTTTAAAGACTGATTTATTAGGGAGAGAGAGAGAGAGCACACATGAGCATCAGGTAGGGGCAAAGGGAGAGGAAAAGAGAGAATCTCAAGCAGACTCCTCACAGACTGGGGGGCCCCACGCTGAGCTTAATCCTATGACCCTGAGATAATGATCAAGAGTCGGACACTTAACCTACTGAGCCAACCAGGCACCCCCACAGCCATTGATTTAGAAGATATACAACATTTCTGTTATTTTAGCAATTACCCTCAACACTTTAATAAGTGTAGTTAACTTTGCATATTCTAAAATGAATCAGTGGTTTACTCTTCTCCTGAACCAAAAAAAAAAAAAAAAAAACCCACAAAAAAACCAGGAATCTAACATGTAGTAATAGCAAGCAAACCTATTCTAGTTCATACAAAATGGTTTAAGTACCTTTCTTACTTTAATCTTGTTTTTAAACTCTGCCAATTAGGATTTGTTACTTTTGCTTTATATCACCCATGTTCGTTCAAACTTTACTTAGATTAAAAACCTGTTTACCATTTTACTAACACCTAATTCTTTTAGTATGGCCAGCTTCCACTTAGGATCATTTTTCCTCTTTTGAAATTTATTCACCTTTTAGTAATGGTTATTCCCATCAATAATTTAGAAGTATTATTCCTTGTCTTCCCACTGTTAGTGAGAAATCAGGAGTCCATATATTTTCCATTAATACATAATCAGCTCTTGTCCCCCATCTGTTTTTAAGGGCTTCTCTTTTCTCTGAGCAACCCTGAGTAACCTCTGAGTAACCCATTTACAAAGATGTATCTAGGAGCGCATTTCTTTGTATGATTACCTATGTGAGATTCTTCCTTTTCTGAATTCTGGGATTGTACATTTCATCCACGATGATAATTTCTGAGCTATTATCTCTTTGGATATTGTTTGTCTTTTATTCTTGTCACTACTAATTTCTAGAATTCTTAGGAGATGTATTTTGGACTACCTCATGTGTCTTTTTGCTAAGCCTTCATACATATTTTTTTAAAACTTTTGTGTCTCTGTTTATCCCTCAATAATCTACCTAACTTTATATGCCAATTAGTTTCATTTTCACTTATTGCCTAACATGCTGTTTGACTTCGTAACTGCTTAATTTCAATATCTTGCACCTTTCTTGAGTTTTCCATTGTCTATTTAATTTCTATATACACAATAAGTATCCTTAATACTTCTTCTACATTTGATAATTTCATTTGATGATATAGTCATTTATCTGGTTCTGTTTTTTCTTAAATTTCCTTCATTTGTTTACTTCAGCATTTTGTGTTTTTTTTTTTTTTAATTATTACTACAACTTCCATTTCCTGGAATTCTATTTATGGAAATGTTTGAGAGTCATGCTGAGGAAGCATTTACTTTAGAGGGATTCATGTTTGTTTATATTAATTACCTAAGAATATTATAGTCCTATTTATTTTAAGTTTCAAAAAGCATGTAGCTTTTGAGGTTCCTTGAGAGTCCATAATCAAATTATATGAGAACTAGCTAGCATTAACAAATTTTCAAGGGAGCCCTTTCTTTCTTTGTTTGCTTCAACCTATACTCAGAGCCAGCGATGAAACAGAAAACTTCTCTTGCTCTTCTGTCTCTGTGCTGGGAAATTTTTTTTAATTCACTTGTTTCTTGAGAGATAAACTTTCTTTGGAACTTGACATACACAAGGTGGTCTTGGATCCAAATTCCCACTCTACTCAGGACAAGGTAGTAAATTTCTTGGCCACTACCATTGGTTTATATGTCCCTTGGTATCTGGAAGCTTCAGCATCTGTGTCACTTCCGGGACCTGGGAACATTGTTCCCATCCATAATGGATTTCCCTATTGTCTTTCACAGACTCTAATAATACAAACAAGCATAATTATTATTTCATTTAATATTCTTGTATACAAAATAGCAGATGATTGCCAAGATGTCTCTCATCTTACTAAAGGCAAAGGTCAATGCAATTCAATTAACATTTATTGAAATATATTATGTATTATATGTTATTGTGACTATCACTAATTCAATAATCTGTAAAAAGCTGAATTCTATCTTTTGCATTGTTATTCAAACAGCAAATCACACTACTGAATCAAATTTAGAAAATAACATAGCTCTATGGCACATCATTAGAAATATATTTTGATTTGGCCAGTTGACCAAAAATGGTTCCTGTAAGACATGTTTGTGTGTGAGTCTCATATTCACTGTGTGATGATTACTCTTTCTGTAAATAGCTATTTGATGTATGGCTAATATAAATCTCTTTGAAACACTTACTGCTAGTGTAACTGCCACAGGATTTGCATATTGTTCCTAAATAGGTCAACTGTCAATATAGAAATATGCAATACAATTCTGTGATTCCACATGTCTTTAAAGCACAGGTAATTCCTAAAATTTATTGTTCTGCATTTTGTTAAAGGTATTATCTTCTTCTTTCATACTAGAACTTCAGTAAGCATCTGTCTCAAAATGTGAACAATATTATGACATTGTCTATTGTCATCCTATTATTTCTGAAGAAATTAAATTACCGGTAAGTTTATATTTGAAACAATCAATTTAAATTTAGAACAGGTAAGATACCATTTAGAAGCTAACAAAAAGTGTTGGTATATTACAAAAATGCATATAATTAAATGATTTTTGAAAAGCTAAAGTAGTTCTTTTCTTCTCTAAATAATCTCATAATGATTTGTTAAATTTTTTTAAATGTATTTTGCATTTGTTTTCTTAATTATTTTGTACTTGGAAATTATCTATAGTATCTATTTAACAATTGGATAATAATGACCATTTTCATCTGGAGACTCTAATTTTGAGAAGCAGTTTCTATTTTTAAACAGGCAAATATATTCATTTTTCTACCACTTTTTCTCTGAATTGCAACTTTATTTTGTACTTTTTTCCTGTTATTTCAGGTAATGCCAGATGATATCTCCTCAAAATGTTATTACTAAAATAACTTCTCTACCCCCTTTTAATATTACTTAATAAAGAGATTTTTACTTTAGATGTAACAAGTTATGGACAGTTTTTTTTTTTTAATGACCAGTGAAGCTTACAAAAATGGTTTAATATACCCAGGGGTATGATCTCACTTCATGTTTGTTGCAAAAGATATAGCAATAGTTACTACTCCAGGCTTTTCATGGCATATTATACATTTAAGGCATTAGAAGATCATCACAACTCTAAGCCTGAGTTTATTCACTCAGCATACTTTTATTGACTGACCACGTGCCGGGCACTGTTAAAGGCCCTGAGATTATGATGAAGAATAACGCAGATGTGAGCTTGAGCAGCGACATCCTGGGGACACAGTTGCTGGGGTATCAAAAATAAAAATCAAATGGTTAAGAAGTACAGATACAAATCCAAGAAACTTTATTAATTAATAAACTTATTTCCCTTCGGTTATGGTTGCTAGTTATTTTACTCTAGCAGCCAATTCTTCTCCAACGAAAATGACACGAATTCAATAAACTGATACAGAAGAAGTTTAAGTAATCTGATTAGGTTGATTGAAATGCCAAAAGCATGGTTCCTTAGTTTTGATAATTTATAAAAGCCATTTGCAATGTTTCTTACATCATTCCATAAAATTGTGACTAACATTTTAGGAATTCAGTAAGACTATCATCTCTATCTTTAAGCATCCAGTCCTCCTTCATGGCTTCGAAAAGATGAGATAATTGTTCTGTATGGTTGAAGAGTGAAAATTTAGGCACCATTTGCTGCCAAGCACACCAGAGATATCAGACTCATGAAAGTTTTCCAATTTGATACCCATGGAAAAACTAGCACTAGAATGTAGAAAGAGGAGAAATTTCATTTTGAAATTACCAAGAAGCTTCGTATATAAAAACCAATGGGCAATGTTTACAAAGGTGTATAAAATGTTCTTTATTTTAATTAGTAGTCATCTGCAGATCAATAATAGTATTTTAAATATATCAGTATGAATGTTCCATTATAGTTTTATTCAGACTAGAATTAAGTAATGTTCCATAGGGTAATGTATTTATAATCTCAATAGTTTTTGTTTGTCAAATATTTAGGATTAAATAGAGTAATAAAAAAACAAAAAAAGTAATTTATAAGTCAATAGATTTATGCCTACATCTATTTATCTAGATGAACAATGATTAGAGATTTTCATTGCAGTAGTTTTGATATAAAATTACCTAAATGATCAATATTAACAACATATAGTTACTTTAACGGTATTTAAATAACCAATCAATAACCACTAGATTATTCTGAAATTTCAAACCCTATTTACAACCCTATATAGTATGAATAACATGCAATTTGTGCAATACAATTGAAATAACCATTTTGGGGACTTTAAAATTTTATGACTCGGAGAACTGTTTCAATAAATATTTAATTTTCCAATGAATTTCTTTGATATCATGTAGGTATAGATTAAAGATGTTCCTATTCTTATTTAATCTAAATTTAATAGTACTTTAAATTTATCTACACTGTGTTATCAGTGATTACCAAACTGTATAAAACCAACTGTACTTCAGTATCACTAATGTATCTTTCCATGTGAATCTTTTGAAGCATATAGCAGGTAACTATAATTTAATGGCTCTTTTTGTTGTTTATTTGTTTTTAAAGATTTATTTATTTCAGAGAGAGAGCACAAGAGGGAGGGGCAGAGGAAGAGGGAGAGAGAATCACAGATAGACTCCACGATGAGTGTGGAGCCATATGCAGGTCTTGATCCCACAACCATGAGATCACAACCGAAGCCAAAACCAAGAACTGGACAATTAACCAACTGTGCTATCCATGTGCCCCTGCTGTACATTTAAATAAAGTTTAGAATATAAGAAAATAACAGCTTCTCTTTTTTTAAATTCAAATCATAATCTAAAACAATTTGCATAATATATTCATTCAGCCAGAAGATACACTTTAAAAAGCAGAGAGAATGGGTCATCTTTTCGTCTGTTAAAATATCTGTAGAAATTTTACAAAGGTCTAGGCCATTCTATACGTTGATCCCTAACACAAAATAAATTCTAATTGGTTCCTCTAATAGTCTATCTACTGAGGATACTTTCTTCTTTAAAATATTGTTACTTCTTGATGCAAAATAGTAACAACTAGCAACACTTTAAGAAGTTTTATAATGATTTATATGTATTCTGGGTCTAGCAAAATACATATTTCAATCTGAATGTCCAGCTACAGTGGTGATGAGAAAGAATCATGGATCCTCGTTTCCTCTACACTCAGCTTCAGGAAACGCTAACCACAATATATGCAATGCAATTATGTCATATATCATATTATATATCATACCATATGTATTAGTTTTCCAGAGCTGCCATAAGTGTATCACAAACTGGGTAGTTTAACACAACAGAAATTTATTCTCTCAAAGTTCTGGATGCTAGGATTCTGATATCAAGATATCGGCAGGGTTATCTTTCTTCCAAAGTCTATTCCTAGCCTGTGGTGGTCACCAACAAACATTGGTGTTTCTGCCTTGCATCTGCATCACTCCACTTTCTTCCTCTGTCATCACATGGCCTTCTTCCATCTGTGTTATGTCTCTGCTCTGTGTCTCTCTCTCCAAATAACTCTCTTTAAAAGGATACCAGTCATTGAATTTAGGACTCACACTAATCTGGCATGACCTCATTTTAACCTGATTACATTCACAAAGACTCTATTTCCAAATAGAGTTTCTAGTGGATATGAACTTTGGGGGAACATTATTCAACCCAGCACATCATATCATATTATATCATATCACATATTATATCGTACAGTATGAAGAGATTTTTAACAATTCTGGGATTATTGAGATAACTGGGTACAAGTTAAACCTAAAGTAGGTGCAGGCTTACCCATAATAGCAGAGTTTCTTCATCTTATCATTATTGGCATTTTGGATTAGATAATTTTTGTTTTCAGTGGCTGTCTTATTCATTATAGGATGTTTTGAAGCATCCCTGGCCTCTACACACCAGATACCAGTACCCCCCTCCCTCTTTTAATAATAATAATAATAATAATAATAATAATAATAATTTTCATAATAAAAAAATGTCCTCTGACATTGTCAAATGTACCCTGAGGATAAAATTACTTCTAGTTGAGAACCAGGGTTGAGAAACTTTGGACAGTTTTATTTTTCTCACTGGAATATACTATAACATTAAGTCTTCTTTTTGTTTTTTCCTCTTAAAGATTTATTTCTTTCTTTAAGGGGGAAGGGGTGGAGGGAGAGAGAGAATCTCAAGCAGACTCCCCGCTGAGCAGAGAGCCAGATGTGGGGCTCCATCTCAGGACCCTAAAATCATGACCCGAGCTGAAATCAAGAGTCGGACACTTAACCAACTGAGCCACCCAGGTGCCTGTCCTTCCCCGTTAGACCTACACCAGCTTCAATCTTCTTCCTTCTGTTCCTCCCAAGCCTCATGATATACTTGAAGTTATCCTTGATTCCTTTTTTTTCTGCACCCCATATTCTGTTCATCAGCAAATCGTGCTAGTTATGTCTCAAGAGCACATGCATTCTAATCACTTCTCACCACTTATACTGATAACACCCTGGTCTGAATCATCATCACCTTCTCATTCATCTGTGAAATGACCTCCTATTTAGTGTTTCTATCATTACATCTATAATCCACTCTTGAGATTTAATCCAAATGAATTTAGAGTGAATTATATCTCAGAATGTGTTAGTCTTCTGTACTAAACCCTGAAATGGCTTCTCTATGTGGCCCTACATGGAACTAACACTTCCAACTTTTTGGGAACGAGATGCATCTTAATATTGCCTTTGTTTGGATGGACTGAAGTTGGTATCTTCAAGACATGATTTGAGTTTGTTTCTGCATAACATCAAGTAGCACCACCACCATGAGAACACTTAAATTATATTCTCTTTGTGAGGTTTTGGGGGACACCATATTTGTTGTGTAAATTTAAAATTTAAATGTGAATCAGTGCTACCCTACAGTTCAAATATTCAATGGAGTTTTTACCCCCTTGTTCCATTCTTTGTCATGATAGAGACAGCTAAGCCTCCTTGCTAC
The DNA here is from genome assembly GCF_017311325.1 of Ursus maritimus. Lineage (NCBI taxonomy): Eukaryota > Metazoa > Chordata > Mammalia > Carnivora > Ursidae > Ursus > Ursus maritimus. Next base: position 59,107,480 of record NW_024423344.1, on the reverse strand, counting down.
CATTTTCTATTTTTCACCTTTACAGTGTGTGAAATTATACCTAGTATCAGACTCTTAGCTGAGATTTTGTTTTTTAATGTTAAATGATGGTAAATGTTGGATTTGGGGAATTTAACATGAGATGCACATACATATTCTAATCTCTGCTCAGAAAACTTTATAAAACCTTTTGTGCATTCTTATTTCTTTCATCTTCCAGAAGTCAAGGCACATATAACATTCTGTGTTGGATTAACATTCTGCTTATAGAGGAGCCTCATTATATAAGAAGTGAAGTGGATTTAGTTTTAGGATTATATTTCACTACATATTAGGAGAGTTTGGCAATTTTTCAGTTTTATTTTTAACCAAAAAATAGTTCAATTAGATAATTATAAAAATGACTTTTAAAAAATTAGTATCTGTTGTTTCCAAGTAGGCTGCTCACAAGACTCAAGTCAGCTAGCTAATTATAAATAATATTATCCTATGCTCTTGGGCTAGTGAACAAATCCAGTCAGGAAGTTTCCTGAACCAGGAGGAAACCTATATTAGAAAGTATTGACCCTCGTTACAATATTATGAAGAAGAACATTCAGTTGTGTTAAAGGACTGAATTTTTGGTGCCAAAGAGAACAATTACCTACGTGGTGTCTACATTTGCCATTTTTCATCCAGTTACCACTCAAAATAACAAGATAATGTGTTTTTATCTACCTTCTTTAGATCCTCATTTCATTTTAATAAGTATTTCTAGAGATGAATAAGACTTAATGAAGGACAGGTACTTTGTAAACATTCCACTGAGTACTGAGGGGGAGACAGAAGTAAATCACTAACAGGTGCATTTAGGGAACCAGGTCTCAATAGTGTTAACTATGTCAGGGAGTTGTCAAGGACTGATAGACCTAGAGGCATAAAATTTAAGTTGTATTGATTCAAAATCTAGTCTGCAGTGGTTGACACCTTCATTAACTCTTTTGGAAGCAAAGAGGCCTCAATAAGCCAGTTGCATTCCTGTGATTAGAAAGCACAATCTGTTTGTCTCCGTGTGAATTAAAAATAAATCAACATGTTTCAGGTCACTCTTTCCTTTTAGGAGTATCCTGGTTTCCAGTAATAATTTTTGACATTTGTTTTTTAAATATAAGCTTGAAGAATCCCTAAGAAAGGCAATGAAAAAAGCATACAAACTTTCTTTCTTGTATAAGGTTTCAAAGGATTAAAAAACAATCTGAAGTCTTCTCATGGCCTCCTAAGTCCATAGGTCTAGGTTAAGAATGTCTGCCTGAAGGATACCATGCCAATGAACACCCTGAAGTGCTGGGCTCTTTTCCAGTGGGAATCTTGCTAGGATATTCCTTATATACATAAAGAACACTAGAATAGAGACTACAAATAGTATTTTTTTCTTAATTCATTTGTGGATATTGAGTTTGTAAGACCTAATTAGAATATAAAAGATCAAATTACAGTAGCAATGTAACATTTTCAATGGTAGAAATCAACTTAATGCTGTATATTAAGAACAGTGCTGGGAAATATGTATATACATAAATACACTATACATAATACACATTTGTTGTGTGTACCTTATCACATACAGCAATGAGATTCTGAATTTTCATCATTTTTATATCTCATCTTTCCTGGATATATCTTTTTTTCTTATCATATCACCCTCTACTGCCTCATCTATCTCACAAGACTTACTAATTTTTTTTGTTTTTGTTTTAATGGTTAGTGGATAACCACTTGTAAAAGCAGGCAGGGAGCAGATAAGACTTTTATTAGGAGGTTTTTGGAGTTAAGAAGAGTGGTATAGTTAGGGAGAAGATGTAAAGAAATGCTATCAAAAGAATGAGCCACTGGTAACTGGAAAGTCAAGCTTTCCAAGATAAATATAAATCTATGACCTAACATTCAGGATAATAAAATTTACATCTGAAGGATTACTACTTACAATGACTCTTTTTATTATTATTTGATTCAAAATGTCTTAAATTTTCATTTAAGGTATTTTATGATATCTTGCCAACCTATCACCTTAGATCCATCGTCCTGTTTTTTTGTAAATCTGGCTTTCTATCATGGCCAGGTTAAACTAATACTTCTTACCTGTGTACCTTTGGGAAGTTACTTAACTTCTCTCTGCCAATATCATCATCTGCCAAAAGAGGACCAAAGTACATGAGTGCGCATGTGCACGTGTGCATGCACGCACGCGCACGCACACACACACACACACACACAGATTGTAGGGAAGATTAAATGAGTTAAAACATGTAAAACTGCTTATATCCTGGGATTGAGCTCTGCATCAGGCTCCCTGCTCAGTGGGGAGTCTGCTTCTGCCTCTCCCTCAGCTCATGCCCTCTCTCTCTCTCTAATACATAAAATGTTTAAGAAAAATAAAAAAAAATAAATGAACTGTGTTCTATAACCTATTACCCTCTCTTCTACCCTTTTAATCAGCCATAATACATATGGGTTGCTTTTTAAGGGGTCTTCCAAAACTACTATTAAGTAACATAATGTTAGAAACTATCTACTGGTCAAACATTTTCTGGTTTAGTCATAAACAAACACTTAAAGTTTATATTGTGCAAAACTTTTCAACCAGCAGATTGAGCAAAGCAGATAGCAATCCCTAAAGTGAGTGGCCCTCATCAAATTACCTGAAGGACTGAATGGGGGTGGGGAAGGCTGGCCCTCCCAATATGTTCTAAGGAACTCCTCCCTGCTTGGACACTGGCTTTTCCCAGCTTCATTCTTAAAATGAAACAGCTCTATTTAAATTTCAAACATTCTGGCTTTTTGACTGAAGCTACTACACCATTGGCTCTCCTGGGTCTCTGGCTTTCTGACTGCATATTTTGGGATTTGTCAGCTTCCCAAATCACAGCACAATTCCCCTATAATGAATTTCTTTCTCTACTTCCCTCCCTCCCTCCCTCTCGATAGATAGATAGATAGATAGATAGATATCTTTATCTGTATCTATATCCCTTGATAGTGCTCCCCTGGAGAACCTGACTAATACAGATCTCTTGCCTGCTTGCTTCCATTTGGGTTTGGCCAGTGAGAGGCATCAGAGAAAATGGGAAGGTTTGAGGAATTTTCTCTTTTAGGTCTAGTGGTTGTAAGAAATTCCCTAATGTCCCCACGCCCTTATTTTTAATATTATATTCTAACATTTGTGAAGTAGAATGTTATCTTTTTGTTCTACAAATAAAAATAGTAGAACGTTATTCATTTAGAAGACATATGAATCCTTGCTTGACTTAAGGAGCTATTTATTTCTATTCTAAACATTGAAAATATCCTTTCAAATACAATGAAGAAAAATTTTGCAATGTTACCTAGTCTGTTTCATTTCTGTCATGATTTTGTGACTGACCATGTTGAATTATACTTTTCCCTTTGCACTATTTCTTCCCCCAAGGTTGAAACAATAGGCTATTGTAGTTATTAAGTTTATAACAGATATAGCATTTATTGCATTGCATATTATTTTTCTCTTAGATCAAGTTCTTATGTATCCTTTCACCAACTAACCTGAGTCATGAAGGTTATTACCACAAGCTACATTGTTTGTAGGCAGCTGGTATAGGAGGAAAATGGGATATTTGAACTACCCTTAGCAGGCCTAAAACTAAAGGAAAGACATATATTAAGTAGTTTGAGAAAATGAAGAAAAATAGCATTGGGTCGCTGTGTTTAGAGACAAGGGAAAAGCTCAAATAAGTATTTCTAAACTTTCCTTGGCACTGATGTAGCACTAAAGGGACTAAAAGTTTCCAAATACTCTAAAACAAGACACTGAATACAGGCAGGGTACTAATTCGACTGATTCCATAAGTGGTCTCTGGCAGAGGCAGCAATCATGTACTTGAGGGTTGTGTGGCAATCAGCTCTGACAAATAAATAACTTGTGTTCGAGATTTCAAACCATACCAACAAGAAACAAAGTGTGGCAAGTTGTAGTAGAGGACCATAATGTCACAATCATCTGTGAAAGAGACCCCATGTTCCCCTATTTCTAAAATCAATAACAGATACTAAGAACAGAATACTTAAAAATAAAGGTACCAAAAAAGTACAAAACGTATACTCTGAAAACTACAAAACCTCACTGAAAGTAATTAAGAACTAAATAAATAAAAGAGCATACCATGAATAGTTGAACACTACATCAAAAACTAAAGATGTACTATATGTTGGCTAATTGAACATAATAAAAAAATAAATTAAAAAAGCATACCATGTTCATTGATTTGCAGACCTCACATTGCTAAGATGATATTCTCCCCAAATTTATATTCAAACTGAAGACATTTCTATCAGAATTCAAGCTTGCTTTTTTTATAGAAATCCATAAGCTGATTCTAAAATTCATATAGAATTGCAAAGGATCTCAACTAGCCATAACAATTATGAAAAAAAAGAACAAAGGTGGAAGACCGATACTTCCTGACTTGAAAACTTACTTAAATCTAGTATGGTGGCATAAGAATAAACTATAGATCATTGGAATAGAATTGAGAATGCTGAAATGAACCCATGTGTTTGTAGTCAACAGATTTTTGACAAGGGACAGGACCATTCAAGGGGAATAAACTGTCTCTTAAGTAATGCTAGGGCCCTTGGGTAGCCATATGAAAAAGAATGAAGTTGGACCCTTACCTCATAGCATATATAAAAATTAACTCAAAGTGGATCAAAAGCACTATAATACTCTTAGAGAAAAACACAGAGGTAAATTCTCATCACTTTGGATTTGGCAATGGATCATTTGATATAACACTGAAAGCATAACCAACAAAAGAAAAAAACAGAGTAAACTTCATCAAAATTAAGGACTTTAGTGCTTCAAAGGATACCGTCAATAAAATGAAAAGACGATCCAAAGAATGGGAGAAAATATTTGCAAATTACATATTTGGAAAGAGATTTAGATCTAGAATATATGTTTATAACTCCATAATATTAATAATATATATTATCTATAACTTACATCTCAATAATAAAAAGACAAACGACCCAACTGAAAAAACTACATAGTATCTGAATAGACATTTCTCCAAATATATACAAGTGGCCAACTAGCCATGAAGAGATGCTCAGCATCACTATTTATTAGAAAAATGTAAATCAAAACCATGAGATAGCATTCACACACACTAAAATTACTCTAATAAAACTTTAGATAATAACAAATGTTAATGGGGTTGTGGAGAAATTAGACCACTTTCACACTCCTGTTGAAAGAGCAAAACGGTGTAGCCATTTTGGAAAATAATCTGGAAGTTCTGAAAAACATGGCTAAATATATTAAATGCTGAGTTAACATACGATTCAGCTATTCCACTCATAGGTGTACACATTGAGGAAATAAAAATATATATTCTCACAAAAACCTGTACATGGATATGTACAGGATCATTCATAATAGCCAAAAGGTCTGAAAACATTTCAAATATCCATCAACTGATGAATTAACAAAATGTGTATATTGACACAATGAAATATTATTTGACAACACAGAAACGTTAAGAAATGATACATACTATAATATGGATGATCATTGAAAACATTATGCTAAGGGAAGGATGCCAGTCACAAAAGACCATGTGTGATATGATTCCATTTATATTAAGTGTCCAGAAAAGACAAATGTATAGAAATAGAAAGTAGATGAGAGGTTACTGAGGGCTGGACAGATTGCGGAATAGTGGAGTGATGGCTAAAAGTTACCCAAGGTGGTCAAAATGTTCTGAAATTGACAGTGGTGATGTTGCATATTCTTGTAAATAAGCTAAACCCCACTGAATTGTACAGATTAAACACTTGAATTGTGTGGTATTTTAATTATATCTCAGTAAACATACTATAAAAAACATATTAGCATAAGTGTAAAAATGAGTTTGTAGAGTTAGTCTCAAGTGAAACTTAGTGCTTAAAATTTCAGATATATGCACACGCATACAGATATATACAAACTTAGTGCTGAGAACCCAAGGTTATAATATTATGCCCAGTGATACACATATATATTTATACATATGTATATGTTTGTGCATCAATGATATATTCAAGAATGGCAACAGAAGCAATTTTCCAAAGGAATAGTAGTAGAAGTTCCATGCCTACAGGGAAAAATCAGAAAGCATTACAAATATATACTGCAAAATAGTCCAAATAAAAATAAAATGTAATGTTAAATTTTTTGTTTCCTTTTCACATTTTCTTAATTTGCTTTATAGCGGACAGCCCTGATACTTTTCATCAAAACTTCATCATATTTTCAAAGGCATTAAAATTTACATAGTTTATCAGTTGAAAATTAATATTTTCTTTGGCAAATGACTGTTATATTAGAATGCTGGGAAAATTAATAGTAAGTTTGAGTTTATAATATAAAATGTTATTTTAATTTTAACCATAAAAACAGGCATGAAAAAGTCACAATGTACTGAGAAAGAAAAGATCCTGATGTGAGTGTTGGCAGGGGGGCTGTTGCCACCTGGCTTTGTAACTACTATTTACATCCGTTTCTCTTATCTAGTACTCTCTGTTATATATCATTTTTGAAAAACCTTATTTATATGTTGAATCTTGAGACGACACATTGTTATCTATTTCCTTAGTAAGAATCAAATTGGTTTTTTTTTCAGCAAATAATTTTGACTGAGTTCTCCCTCTACTATGTAATGTACTAATTGATTACATTAGAGAACGTAATAAAACAAAACAACGCATCTTTGGTTTATGCACAACACATTAGGAAAAATAGAAAAGTTTGCTTTTTGGAATGATTTTCAGAAATGAAAATAATTCTGTATTTTCAGAACCTGACAAAATTGTAGAATAGTGAGGTACTTAATTATACTTAGAGCTAAACTGTATAGGAGTTTTTCCTATTGATTTCACCTTGTGTTGTCATTTGCATTGGTACATACTGCCAATAGATTTTATGCCTTTTCAAAATAGAAAATAGGAAATACATGGTGAAATATATGTTGAAATTTATGTTGATAAAATCCGGACTCAATTGCTAATGATGAACTGATAACTATTCTTTGGGTTTTTAAAATTCCTTTGTAATGACCAATTTTCCCCCCTTTTTATAGACATTACTCTCATTTTATACAGATAAGCAGGAATCTAGGTAGAGTGCTTGCACCAATACATTACTAAAAATGACAGAGTGCTTGATGTTTTCTGGGGTAGGTCATGTTTGCTTACGTAGGAGAATGAGATTTTGAACTTTCTTCCATAGGACTATCCCTTTAGGAGATATAGATACGTATTGGTGAAGAATATGGAAAAAGTTTCCCTTCTTTATTGTTTTAGAAAATACACACGCATTTCAAAAAAATCATTTTCAACATGGATCTGATAAAAATATTATATTTAATAATTGCAGCTTCACTTACTTTAGACATTTTTCCTGTCAAAAAATAAATGATTGATAGGGATAAAGCATGCGTGTAATGGGTATTAGCCACTATAACTTATTCTTTAATCTCATCTTTCTAGTTACATTAGCTAAAAGCAGTTATGAGCAGATTAGCACAGTGAGGTAAATAGCACTGGATACTGCTAAACACATGAGAGGGCCAAAGGCTCTCAAGTGGAGAGGGAGGTGAGGCCAAAAGCGAGATCACATCAAAAACAAACGTTTCTGATCTAATTATGTTACTCTGGGTCAGTCTTCATTATCCATTACTGGAAAACCATAAAGCCTAAGACATTTATCATTTCCCTATCTTGTCTTCCTTTTAGAACATACCAATTATTTTATTTAGTTTAAAATGCTACAGATATTCTTAGAATCGTGAGTGATTATTCTTTAAAATGGAGAAGAGATAAGTTTATCACAAAAGCATAATTTATCAACAAAGGTTGAGAGAATAGAAGGAGGAATTTCAATCCTATTCCCTTGGAAAATGACGGATCTTCAACATGGAAAATGTTTTAAGAAAAAGCTAGATGAAACTAAATAGATGGAAGAATGTAGTGCAGAATACAGAAAATGTCAAGCACCCTAAACATCACAATCAGTATATATGTAAGAAACAAAACAGGAAAACAAAAAACCAAAAACACCACATAATGCTCGGAATAGAACAGGAATGGAAATTATCTGGTAACCTGACTGTGGCTTCTGGTACTTTTAGCATATAACTAAATAGAAATGTAGGGAGAAGGTAATAGAATAAGATTACAAAACTATGTATCTTTGTATTGTATTTCAATTCTCTCAGGTTTATGAACAATGAATTCAATAGCAAGCTATTAAAAAGGTGTTGGTGAATTTACATGGGTCAGTAAGGGGGAACGTGAGTGTCCTGTTAATAATCATTTTCCATCTTGCTGTGTATGTAATGACCTTACTTGCACATTCTTTAGGTCTACACAGGAGGGGAATTTGCTGGATTAGGAGCTGATGCATAAGAAGTTATGTTGACAACTGTCAAAGTCAGCAGCCATACAAGCAAGGAGTTTTTAGTTGAGGTGTTTATTTGTTGGAGTGTGGTAAAGTAGATCCCAGAGAATATTATGAAGTATAAAGTTTTCTATTCCTAATATGCAGAAAATTACTCCCTAGATAGTTGATGGTAAATTCACTATTACTTCACTCTAATTTTTTAAAAGATAAAGAAAAGCATATAATTCATTTGGATAGCTCTGAAATAATAAACGATCGTTCAGTGTTGAAAAAGTTAGATTTTTCACAAATCATAAATTCAAACAGAATTTGACTTTTATTTCCAATGTCAATATTTAAAAGCATCAACAAGAGGGAAATCAGAAAATCTATATATGACACGTGTGTGTGTTTGTGTGTGTGTATAGTGTATAATGAGTGTAGTGGAAGACACACAATTATGGAATAATTATCAAATAAATAAAATAACTACCCTTGATCGTAATGAAGAAAACACCTATATCATACTGTACTACATTCATTTATTGAACCCACACAATTTCTCTGGTTGAATTCACTTTAAAAAATTATGTACTAGCAAATCTTATGTTTGAGTGTAAATTAAAGAAATGAAATTTAGTATTCAGGATAACACTATTGTAAAGATGACAGAAGAATATTTGTTACTCATAGTCAACAAGTATATAAAGTAGGGAATCCAGGCCTCCACTCCGCCAGATGTTGACATGGATAAATTACTTCCCATCAGGTACTATACCTTCCCTGGTTTATATTCCAAGGTCACCACAGTACAGGATAATGGCTAAAGATTTATCTGTTATGCTTGAATTTCAGGCAGCAAGAGGGAAGAATAGGAAAGAGATACAGTTCCTTCCCTTTAAGAATAATCCACCAGAGCTATTTTTATATGCCACCAGTAAGAATTAAATCACATGATCAAAACAGTAAACAAGGGTCTCTAGGATATCCAGTCTGATCTTCATACCTATGCATCCAACTAAGAATCATATTTTCATCATTGAAAAACAAAGAGCACATATATTTGAGATAAGCAATCATTTCTAAAAATTTTGATAATAGTATCTAATACTGTAGTTTTCTGTTATTTATATGAGATTATATAAGAAATAACATCTTAAAATATATATCACTTTATAAAACTTCAATGGTACCTGATTGTCTAAAGGTTATCTGAATGCTATCTTTCCAAGAACATCTCCTCTTTCTTCAGAACATTCTTTTTTCTTCATCAGTAATAATTATGTTGATACTAGGGATGCTGTCTCCCCTGTCTTTGTCCTTAGAAAGTTTTACTTACTTAAAGCTAAGTGAAATAAATGATTGGAGATAAAGGCAGGCGCGCGCACACACACATACACCCCCCACACAATTCTAAAGTTTTAAATCAAGGGATACTATTCTAAAAATTTAGAAAACTGGGCATAAATGGATTTGAAAAAAATACATATACAAATATATAAAGAGGAATCTGGATCACTCACAAAAGATTAGGGTTCTGAATTGGTCACTTAAAAGGTTTAAGAATCTGAATGGCATAAAATTTATCCATAGTCTAAAGGATAATGTGCAAATTATCTTCAAAAATCTGAGAAAAAAATGATTACCAACCTAAAATTCCATATCCAGAAAAACTATAAATCAACTATTGTAAAATAAAGACATATTCAGGCATGCACCACTTAAAAATTTTTGCCTAACGCACAGAAACATCTCAGAAACATATAGAGAGACTCATGCTAACAAAGTTAGGTTGCAAATCAGTGTAACTTTAACAGTAACATATCAATATTGGTTCATTAATTGTGACCAACGCACCATACTAACATAGGATGTTGATAACATAGCATTTCACACGGATCCAGGCGGAGCAGTGGAGTTGCCGCCTGGCTTCATCTAACTGCCCACAGTAAAATTAAAAAGGAAAAACAGGAGTTTAAAATAAAGAATCTTTCAGTATTCAAACAAAAGTTAAGAAAATAGAAAGGCAGAAGAGATTTCTGGGTTTGAAATTTAAATTATTTCTCATTCCCACCTACTCAAAATTTTCAAATAAAGAAAGAGCTTCAGAGCAAAAATGAAACTCAGCATGTAAATATGAGATCATTGGTAAAGACCCGGGAAGTATTTGAAGAATTACCTGAGAAAAGTATTCAATTAGGTGAAAGACCCACCAGTGGTCTTGTAGATGTGCCTTATAGTTTTCATTTTATGTTAGAGCTTCAGAAAAATCTTAAGAAAGCATTCTTCAGCAGCTTTGCTGGAAGCCCATGGCAGAAAAGCTCCTATGTTGGGAGAAAATTTTTAATATGGATTTTATCTAATTGACCAGATTACCAATTGATTCATAAGAATCCACAAAATTTTTATAAAGAGCTATTTCAGCTTGAACTAAAAGGGACAGAGGCAGTGCAAAATGAAAAGGGAACTTTGGATCCTCACAGTTTTGAAGGGCAGCAGTAGGCCCCCAAAACGTAACTGGCAACTTCTGCCCAGCTACGTTTTAGAATCACTATCAATCCGTGCGCCTCCGAGATGCCTCTCGAATTCCCCCTTTCTGAATGGAATGGCTATAGTGATTATTCTATTCCTGTGTGAATGTTGTATTTGAGTTATGAGTGTCAGAGAACTTGTTTTAGTTTTGGGTCTCAAGATTGAGAAAACCTAAATTCACAGAATTTTATAAAAGGAACCACATATAAGGACCTGATTCGGAGTAGCAGATCCTAGACTTCAAGCATAAGCATTATGTAGTATAGATCACAGGTCAATAAACTATGGGCAGGAGGGCAATTCTTGTCCACATGTTTTTATAAATAAAGTATTATTAGAACACAAGCATATATGCTCATTTACAGTCTATGTATGTTTTCAAGCTCTAATGGCAGAACTAAGTAGTCTTGATAGAGACCATACATACTGCATTAAACGTTACAGTATTTACTACAACATAAATGATTCTTCAGAGATGGTTCTTAGGAAGTGATAAATGCATTTTTCATATGAAAATAATACATATAAATTTAAAAAGTAATGTAAATTTATGTAACCAATGGTCTCAGAGTGATGGTTTTAAAACATGTCTGCACATTTATCAATTCTCCCACAAATATGAGTATAATTTCTCTCTCCTCAGAGTCCAGACTTAGTTTCTGATTTCAAAAGAAGAGACTGTAAGTACCAGCATCCAAAGCAAGGTCCCCCAAAATACTACAGCTCTTGCTTGGCTTAATCTTTCTCAGGATACACACTCTTGGCACCCAACTAATGTGCTCTGAGGAAGCCCAGATTTATTTACAGGGAGAGAAACATGGAGAAGCCTAAGTGGAGAGAAACTGTGAGCCAACTTCAAAGCCAGCAACAACCACCAGACACCAGTGGGAAAAAGATGTAGATGGTTTCAGTTCCCTCACAGAGAAAGTATGAACATGGATACGTTATCTTAGGACTTACTGGTTTTAATATATATATATCTCACCATTCAAAACAACCTAATAGAATGGTAGAATGTCCTTATAAAGACTGAGTTAATTTGCCAGCTTAGGAAAACACCCTTTGGGTTGGGGTATTTTTCTCTGGGATGTAGTGTATAAGCTTATACATAGCATTGTGCCCCAAATAGCTAAAATATGTGAGTCCAGGAAATAAGGAGTGGAAGTGATATTGGCTCCCTCTCTTAATCACCCCCTGTGATCACCTATAACTTCTGGCTTTGCAAGTTTGAAATACTACTTTTTGTTTTGTTTTATTTTTATTAGGGATGGCGAATTCACATCTATTAAATAGAAATGTAAGGGTTATAATAGACTTGAAGCTATAAATAACCACTTGGTCATCTGGGCTTCTCAGAAAAGAGGATTAGCAGGGGGAAAAGTGCTCCTTTATTGTAAAGTCCATCCAGATCCAGATCCTTAAAACCATGAAGGACTAAAGTACTTGTATACAACTGTAGCAGGAACAGTATGTTTGGAAGCTAAGAAATTCATCAGGTTGCCTCTACATTCATCCAGATGTGTGACAATAGTGAATGACCAGTATCCATGATTATGGTGCACCATGAGTAATTGGACACTTTATGGACAAAGATGCAAGTGACTCTATCAGCCAAGAAGATAGATATGCCAGATTCATGAAGGAAATCAAAATGTTCACTTAAGCAGGAAGAGGACATGTATCAGTTACAGCCTCAGAAACAGTTGCAGTAATAGAAATTGTTGCATATATTATTAGGCCTTTTGTATTAGAACCTTAAAGAAATTGCTATTAAGAATTAACTAGAAAGGACTCTGTGAAGAATTCAGCTTAATGGTGGGCAAGAGTTGATTTATGTTGTCCACCGAGGGGATTGTATTGATTCTCCTTATCTAACAATTTAAAATCCTCTTGGGGTGCCTGGGTGACACAGTCTGTTAAGCATCTTCAGCTCAGGTCATGATACCAGAGTCCTGGGAACCGCCCATGTTGGGGTCCCTGCTCAACAGGATATCTGTTTGTCCCTCTGCCCCCCCCCATGTGTGTGCGCTCTCTCTGTCGTGTTCTCTCGAGAGTGCTCTCTCTCCCCAATAAATGAAAAATCTTTAAGAAAATTTTAAAAAATACTCTTGTTTCCTCCTCTTCTTCCAGCTTAGTCATTATATCATGCAAGGTTGTACTGGTTCCATGTGAGTGGAAACTGGCCATATTTTACTTGAAATCATTGCTGTGTACCTCATACTTTTTGTTCTGGAGATTTTTTAACATCATAATGTAGGATGCCAGTAGGAAAGACTCCACCTGTGCATGGTCAGCTCCAGAGTGCAGAAGTTTACCAGCCATAGAATTTATGATATACAAATACTGCTTTCTTAATGATCCAGGCTAAGAACTCTGACGTGCATTTCAAAACACTCTGTACGCTGTTCTTGATCCAGGTGGGATCCAGTACCAGTCACCTGAGCAGTGGCTAAATCCATAACGCATCCTTCTTTTGGCTCTTCTCCCTTCATGTTTCACTCCCTTGCACTTTATATCCACTTCCTTGGATCATATCCCTAAACAAACTAAATGCATGCAAGCTTTTGTCTCAGACTCTGCTTTATGGAGAACCAAGGATAACCTTGGTTTTCTCATTTTCCAATGTTTTATTGACAACTCTTCCTTGTGATTATCTGCTTCTTTTAGTTTTGTAGATTATGATTTTTATTCTGTTACTAATATCCCAAAGCCACGCTGGAAGAAACAGTGATAGGTAGATAGGCAGGTAGGCAGAGATAGACAAGATAGGTAGATGTAGAAATGCATATAGAGATATTATGTGTGGGAATATGTTCAATTGTATTTACACAGATGCTTAAAATTCGGTGTTTATGTTACTTAATGTTAAATACACTCTGCATGAACTCCTTGTAGGCAAGGAGAGTTTCTAATTTATCTTTGTATAATTTTTGAATTTACTCTTGCTCAAAAGTGATCTCTCTCCTACCCCCACCCCAGAAAAAAGGAAAATTGAGCAAAAATAAAAAGCTAATGCACATAATTTAATATTAAGTCTGATAATTCATATTTTACTGAGACTACTTATTTAAAAAGAATAAAATTAAGCATTCCAAAGGTACAGTATTTTTTGTTGTGCTTTAGTTCTTTTTCAGATATGTGAACAGGAACACTAACATTTTAGATGTTTTACATTTATGAAAAAAAAAACTTTGGCAGACTTAGATTTTATTCTTTTATAAAATACTGAAATACACTTAGGTAGAAAAACGGGTGTTATAAAGAGAAAGTCTATAGGTTGTGAAAAGATCAAGTGTAACTGGTTCCTTCAATTAACTTTATTCTAAGTCCTTCACCTACCTTTGTCATAGAAGTAATGTGAGCAGAAAGAAAGACTCTAAGCCAGACCATACATATAGGAATCATACATGTTGATGAACTATACATGAAGTTATATTCCTAAGTAGATGATGGATTACTCAGATCCAATGCCTACAGGATCTTAACTCTTTCTAAAAGCTAATACATTTATATAGCGGTAAATCATTTAAATATTTGTATTATGAAACATTTGGAATAGTTAAGATAAATATGGAAACAGGTAAAACATAAAGAATACTTTCAGTTTTATTTTTTATATTCTTCTCTTGTGATTTTATACTTTGATGTTAACAAACATTTCAGCCTTTTAAATATATGTAAGTTTAGAAAATGTTTTTTATCAGGAAAAACTATGAAAACCATTATTTTAACATCATTAAATTATTAAGTTTAACTCTCATGTAGGTTTAAACTATTCACTGGACACCATTATGTTTTCAAAACCTAAAGGCAAATTGGTGAATTAATAAACAGTCATTAATGTATAAAAATGTGTGTGCATATATGGCAGAAAGAATCACTATGTGGCAGGTGCACGTCCAGACCTTCAGTCAGATTTGTACATATTCTTTTCTACTCTGTCCATTGTATATGTCACCATCATAAGTCACAAACTCAAATATAACAGCCCAAAACAAAAAGCATTAAATATAAGAGGCATACTATCATTTTAAAGTACTGAAATTAAAAAAATACTTGAAATCTATAAAATCAGCATTTAACAATATTCTCACAATTGAGGTAAAGTGGAAATGTTGTTTGGAATGACTGGACTATATTCTCCCTTTCCTATGTTTTCTTCACACATTGATAGAAACATCAAATCTTTATTTGTCCTATCACACATTTTCTCTTTACTCTATTTTTGTGCTGCATACCCCTCTCCTGTGCCAAGAAGATTCTTTACATTAAACAAGGCACATCTGTCCAGAGCAAGTATGTAAAAAGGTTAAAAAAAGAAAAAGAGTATTCTCAATACTCTTCTTTCCAAATTTCAGGAAGCAAATTTAAAGCATAGGCTGAAAACCATATCTGATAGCACACATACATTGTTCTTGTTGATTTGAAATTACACTTTCTATCCAGGATGAGTTTGATTCACCTTGGATTTGAGATTAATCCTCTAGACAATGTTTTAAAATAATCATTTACCTTGGTATCAGTCTTTATTTCCCTGTCACTGCAATTCCACTGCACAAAATTAATCCCTATCCTCTTTGGATTACCTCACCAGCTGATAATAAAGCGCTGATTTTTCATCAGAATAATATTTGCTATATTAACTGATGATTTTCCTTTGAGTATCCTTTTCATTTCCTCCTTCTTATTCAGTTAGCTTGTATTTTTTTTTCTCATTTGATCACTGAATGGATAGCATGATGAAATACAAAAGGGTTCATTCGTGATTTTTTTTTACTAAGAGAATAGTTTGGTAAAAAAGTTTCTTCAATATGAAAACCAAAATACTGAACTAAAAGTAAATAATTTTCTTGCCACACATCATAGACTGGAGGAAAATGAAAGAAGTATCTTGGTAGGAAACTGATGTATGTTCCTGATAAAGAGAGCAGAAACTTCTCCCTTCATCCCTCCCTCCTCCACTTGCTCCAAAGGTAATGGCTATAGCGTGCAAAAAGTTGTTTAAGAAAGCATGTATCAGAACAAAACAAAACAAGAAGTTTGGGGGTGAGGAAAGTATATTTGAATAGAGCAGTGCTGCCCCCGTGGGTAGATTTTGGAGAAGCAGCAAGGCTATGCAATCATAAATTATGACTAGAAAAGCAAAAGAGCATTGAAATGGGAGAGATGTCCTCATATGAGAGTGGGTATTTTCCACATATCTCTGGGAGAAGGGTGAACGCCTTCAGGAGGACATGTGGTGAGGAGGATGTACAGCCGTTTGCAAAGGCAATAAAGACTATCTAGAAAAAGGATTTGCTACCAGTATTATTGGATGACAAACAAGGACAAAGATCTGTGCCCCCCCCCCAAAATAAAACCCAAGAAGAAATTATCAAACAAACCAAAAAAACTTATATCTTGATTCTTCTTAAGGAACCCATAGATTATTAAACCATATCAAGAATGAGATGAGGAGAGACCTTGAATTCCTTGAGACTAAATTTCTAAGATCTAGGAAGAGGAGATTCTAAGTAGAATTCAAATTCACTTATTAAAACACAAAATAATATTCCTTCCATATTCATATTTATGACTTCTAACCTCTATATGTGCAAATTTAGGCATGTGAACACTAAATACTATAATGAAAAAACTTAAGTGTTGCAAAATATACTTTGATAATACATTTGACTATTGCAGGAGTATGGCATTAGGTGTGGGACACAAAACTAAGTGTTTATAGATGTATTATTTAAAAAAATAATAATAACAAGTCTTTGTTAGAGTTCTCAAAATGTTCTCCTATAAGTTATTGGTTCTTCAAGATACACAAGTGATATCACAAAATATAAATCAAAATTAAAATCAGCTCAAATTTACTGAATTAGTCAGTCTGGGCTGCCATGACAAAATACCACAGACTGGGTGTCTTAAACAATAGAAATTTATTTTCTCACAGCTCTGGAGGTAAAAGACTTAGATCAGGGACACATTTGTCAGTGTTATTTCTGATGAGGAAGCTTTCTGGCTTGCAGACACACCTCTCTTGCTATACCCTCAAGTGGTCTTTCCTAGGTGAGTGCACACAGGGTGAGGCTCGAGTCAGGGGTTCTCTGGTGACTTTCTTCCAAGGACACCAACCCTATCAGATCAGGTTTCCCCCTTATGACCTCTTTTAACCTTAATTATTTCCCTACTTCAAATACAGCCACACTGGAGGTTAGAGCTTCAACAAATGAATTTGGAGGGATGGGAAGGAATACAAATATTCAGTCCTTAATGCTTACCATCTTGAGATTAAAACACTAAATTTATTTTTGTCATAAATTCCGTAGTTTGTATATTAAACATGAAGATGTTTTGTTTTATCTTGAACACATATATTTACTAAGAATATCTAAGAGCAGTTTTGGTGTTAAACACATATGTTAGTACTGGGAATATATAAGATCATTTTTGATTGCCACCATATTAGTTGGCCCTCCTTGCATTTAATTATCAGAGACAAATGATTCTAAGTGTTCTACACAATGCTAGATAGTCCTGCTTAACAAATTTTGCCATGGCCAAAATATAAGTAATGATTCAATTTAGTGACAGCATTTCAGTCTTTTTTTTTTTTTTTTAATTCACTTGTCATCTGAAGTTATCCCCTATGCTAGCCATGACCTTTCCCTCAGGTATTCGATGATAGCAACATAGCAACATGGTACCTATACTTGCATATTTTTCCATCCCATATGTTTATAACACACTATATTGCTTACCTATTGCCACAATGATGCTGTGTAACAAAACACACCAAAATTCAGTGTAAAAAAATCAAGTAATTATTGAGTGCCCAAGTGTACAGCTCAAGCAAGGATTTTCTTGCTGGCTTGGTTTGGCTCACTTGAGTATCTGCACGAGAACTACAGGTTGGCTGGGCAGTGCTGGGGATCTTGGCTGGGCTCTCTCACATATCTCAGGCCCAGGTGGCTGTCCATGGTCTATTATGGCCTGGGCTGGGATGGGACATGGAGGTGAAACAACTCTAGTTCATGTGTCTCTTCCTCCAGCAGGCTTGCTCAGGAATACTCTCATGGCAAAGAACAATAGCAAGAGACTAAACTGAAATGTACAAGTGTTTGCTCAGTCCTTTGCAATTACTGGCTACACTGAATCATGTGGATGTGTAGAGAATCAAGGAGGGCTTATGTTCCTCCTGTTGACTGGAGGAGCTGCAAAACTCCATTGCAAAGGAAGTAGACATCAGAACTGGCAAATAATTTGGACCATTAAAGCAATATATGAATCATATATGCATGCATGCACACATACTTACCTATGGAATTCATCATTATTTTTTCTGTATTAATCGGATCCTATTATCCTATATACTATTTTGCATTTCTTACAGTAGACTGGTAGAAATTTTTGACTGCTACTATTTAAGCCTTTCTTTTAGCTGCCTATGTAATAGTTGCATATACTTATTCTCTTCTAAATAAATAACCAAATGTACTATCTATCACTATTTATCAAGTACATCTTTTATTTCTCAAGACATATATTTAAAGTCCACATATACTCATATATACGTCCATATATACTTGACTATTTTTCTAGTCTTTCCATTAATCAGAAAATAATAGTAATATGAATAATTATTATTTTATTATTGTATTAAATAATCATAATCATAATGCTTGATTCAAAGTGCTGTGATGATAAAGTCCTAGAACAGTTCTTTGTATAAAAGTATTCTATGTTGGCTTTAATATTATCACTAAATTTATTATTATAAGTAATAGAACTTCGAGAAAGTACTTAAGTGCTATAGACTTCCATCACTATTTAAAAGTGGAATAATAATTTTGCAAGTTAATTTATTTTTTAAAGATTTTATTTATTTGAGAGAGAGAGAGAGCACGCACAAGCAGGGAGAGGGGCAGAGGGAGAGGGATAAGCAGACTCTCCACTGAGCAAGGAGTCTGACGTGGGCTTTGATCCCAGGACCTTGGGATCGTGACCTGAGCTAAAGCCAACTGCTTAACAAACTGAGCCACCCAGGGACGCTTTGCAAGTTAATTTAAAAAATAAGTGATAAAATGTAAGTGTAGATATTACAAACCTACATATTTTTTCCTATCGTATTAATATTCTAATTTTAAAAAGTGAAGACCAAAATAATTGCAAGCTCATGCTTTTTTGTTTAACTTTAGAATGAAACATTTTAAACTATAAATTCACATTTTTACTTATTTCCATTTGTAGTTTTGCTCTTCTCAAGGAAATAGATCCAAGTAACTGTGACTATGTATACTATGGAATGTGTTAAAAAACAACTCATGCCCACCGAATCCACTGAAATTCAAAGAAAACATAAATAAAATGATGTGTTAATAACCCACCCAAGCAATATATTTGCTTATTGTATTTCACTGTCATGTCAGTACATGTATGTTGGTATAATTTTCACATACACATACTCACTTGCCTTATATATTATGCAGCTTCTAGGCCTGGTATAATCTATTTTAATTAGATGAATCACCTTAATATATTTTTACCAAAATTATCCTTCGGAGATTTTTAGTTTTGAAATAATTTCTAGTATGTTATCTGGTTCCAGTATGTTACCTGGTATGTTGTCTTTGACCTTAGAACTGTGGCAGGAAACAGCAGTGCAGCTGATTTCCCAAAACTGTCAGTAAATATGTTGATACTTGTAGTCAACAAAATTCTACCTATAAGATACAGGTCTTTTGAAAAGAAGCATATTTTGGTGTTGTGACATACATCTGTATTCTAAGATTTGTATATAATGCATGAGTTAGTTAAAATTTAAAATTTTATAGACTTATTTCCTTTACTTTATTGAATGGAATATTACCACTGATAGGGTGTCAGCCTTTACCCCTAAGCTTAAAACCTTGAACTAAATACATCTTTTATAGACTCATGCATAATTTGCATCCACGGATAATCTTAGACAACATTCTTGAAATATTCATTAAGGTTATTATCTAAGAATTGTCATGTCTCAATATTCATTTTGTCCTAAAAATAATATGGGTAGTTGTTTTTTGTTTGCTTTTAAAATCTTTATATCGTTTTGCCCGGTCTCCAAAATTTTAGTAGTCCTAAGGTTTTAAGAGTAAACATTACAATTTTTTTAAGTCATTAAAATGATTCTGTAGTTTGTGAATGTCAGTTTCCCTTTCAACCAAAATGTCCTCATGTTATTTTGGGAAGGCAGCTAAGCATATGTATTAACAGTATCACCTATGCATTCGAAATACCTAAAGATGGATCCTTAGCCTCTACCCTCCAGAGAGCTACTGAACATCTGAATGCCTTAGTTATCCCCTCCCCAAGCTGGGAACATAATACTACCTTACTCCATAACACTACTGTAAGGACTGAATGAGTGCTGTTGTTTATGTTATGCTAGAATACTGCCCGGCAGACAATAAGAAATAAAAATATAAGTCAGCTGCTATTGTTTTTGTTGTGTTTACATTATTAAATGAAATTACTGCCAAATGCATGGACTCTTCTACAAATTTGTCTCTACTTTGAAGTATATCTGAAAGCTATCCACACTGAGTAAATATGACCTCTTATAGCCATATATATATGGCATATATATATATGTGTGTATATATATATGAGAAAGAAGATAAAATATGTGATATATATTTTATATATATATTATATATTATATATATAATATATATATATGAGAAAGAAGATAAAATACATCATCTAATTACCTCAGTGTGATGACTATTTATGTATATGGTGTGTCTGAATTTAAAAAAATGTAAGTTCTCCTCTCAAGGTATAAATCAGTTATGTTTGGAAGCTAATTTAACACTCGGTTACTTTCAAAATTTACAATTTCAGTAAACTGTGTACTTTTGTGTATACATGGAATTTAAATTTACTGGCATAAAGTGTACTTTGTATTAGTAAACACATTAGTACTGGAAAAATTATTTTCATTTATTCAGGTCAATATTTCTATACTCACAAACTGAAAACACTGAATTAGCTAATAATTAATTTGTATCATATTCTTTACTTCTCTAATGAAAGAACAGTATTTGAGGCATTTTTTTCATATCTGACATTGTTTTGATGATAATCATTCATCATTTTAAAGCCATTTTCACATTTTCTCAAAATCCATCCAAAGGTGATCTTTTTAGTAGAGTTACCAGCTCCTTCATTTTCTCACCTTTGTATATAGATTAACAGAAACTACCACATCTTCAGCATGCAGTCTGCACAACACAGAATCTTTAATTAATACAACAATCTGTCAGTAATATTGTGCAGATTCTATCTACAATGCTATGAGTAATACAATGCTTTTGGCTGCCAACAATTTAAAAGAAAAGAACTAAGGCTCATTGGTTTAAGTACATGATCTGTCAAAAATGAATCATAGGCAATTAAATTTGACACTTATAGAAATGTTTTTCTGAAGTTTCTCAAAAGGCAGAATGATTCCAAGTTTTTTTTTTTTAAAGACAATAATTCAGATTCTCAGTACTAACAGGGGTTATAAATATGTGTGGTATAACCATGTATTTCTCTGTGGTGTATTTAAGAATGTACATAATACAACACTCAAATATGAAATGCATTTGTCATGAGTTACCACAAATCATACTCATATTTACCATAAGGCATTGATGAAATACTGATCCATAAGGAAACTTTCTGTATTGTGTATGTGTGTGCATGCAAATATCCTTCTTTTAAAAGGATGATGACAGGACTACACCAAAGTCACCTATTTTCAATTTGCTGCACCACCACTCAAAGGGACTAAGTGATCTTTTTTTTTTTTTAAAGAATTTATAGAATTATAAGGGATCAAAGTTGGGTTAGCAGCTTTTGTTTTGTTTTTTAAAGATTTTATTTTTTTATTTGACAGAGAGATAGCCAGCTAGAGAGGGAACACAAGCAGAGGGAGTGAGAGAGGGAGAAGCAGGAGGACCCTGGGATCAGGCCCAGAGCCTAAGGCAGATGCTTAACGACTGAGCCACCCAGGTTCCCCAGCAGCTGTTTTTTATATAACCTTCTTATTTCACAATTGAACCCAATATACCTAACAGATTAGGCAGATGAAAAATGTTTGTTGAATGAAGTGGGTTATATTTCTCAGTAATACAAAAAAAGATACTAATGGGAGATACAAAAAAGAGTCTCTGGAATCCCAATCATTTACAAAAGGGCTATAACCTAACTGCCTTTGATAAGAGTTCATTTTAATGTGCTTACTAGTACTATATTTAAATACATACATACATGTATAAATATATACCTAATTCCACATCTACTTGGAGATGAAGGACATTTTATTTATTTACTTGAGAGAGAGAGAGAGAGAGAGAGAGTGCGTAAGAGCAGGGGGAGGAGCAGAGGGAGGGGGAAAGAATGTTAAGCTGACTCACTGACCACAGTCCATCACGGGGCTCGTGGTTGCTGGATCTCATGACTCGGGGATCATGACCTGAGTCAAATCCAAGAGTCAGACTGAGCCACCCAGAAGCCCCAAGAAAGGAAAGACATTTTGAAAAGTACATCTTTTCCGATCCGTGTTTCACCTCAAGCAATATGCTAGACTTATTACTATTTTAGCCAACTTCTAACTGTACTTACTCACTGCTTTTGAAAGATGACAGTGATGAGAAGATAACACTTTTTTTCAGAGCTCTGCAACTCACATAATTTTAATTATTTGGTTATTTATTTCATCTCTAAGATATCTCTTTTTCACTATTTCAACTACACAATTTAATGATTACAAATCCATATTCCATCATGCATGTGCCTCTATCTACAGATAACATTTATTTCCACAGGCATTATTCATGTTATTTTCTGAAGAGGAGAATATTGTAAATAAGTTATATCTCTATGGGGAATTTCTACTCAATGATCCCAAAGTTCAAGAATGACAGTTGGGGAAATTATACCTTCTAATTATTTTTAAATTATTAATATTGTTCCTTAATAATTATTTTGCTCTGTTGACATTAAAGTTTTCATATGTTGAAGTTGTAAATAATTTCTAAGATCCCTTTCAAAAACAGTAGATAAATACTAAGAGATGAACTGGTATCTTGTCTCTTTTAATACAGATCTATGTATTGATTAATTAGTACCATATATAGTCAATTCTTCATTCTCAGCTATAGAAGAAAAAATGCATTAAAAAAAAAAAACAGAAGAACCTCAACAAAAGAAGGCATGTGGTGGGGTTGGGGGGCAACAGAGAGAGAGATTGATTTTCTTAAATTCCATTTCTGAATGATACAATCACATCCCCTTTAAAAATGGAGTGTTACGGGTTGGTATCTTAGTGGCTGATAACAGAGTATAGGTGAAACAAGATTAGCTATGAGCTGATAGTTTTTGAAGCCAGGGAATTCAAATATGAGGTTTTAGTATATCCTTCTACATACTGTTAGATACATTGGAACTTTTCATAATAAAAAGTTAAAAAAATAAAAATATTACCAGAGTAAAAATTCAGCAAACTTTATCATTTTTTTTTTTTAAATCAAGGCTCTTTTGAAGCATTTAAGTAGATGACAACCTAATCTTGACATTTTTTATGTTGGGAATTTATGTTACTAATTGCCTGGATTTATGCATGCCTAACAGAACTGATCTTCCATTAAGGTTGTCAATCTATTGTGATGTAACTGGGCCACAAGGCTCTTACAGGAGAAGAGGCAAAAATCATTCCATAAACAGGTTTAAGGAACTGTAGGAAGCCAGAATACAAACCTGTTCCTAACAGGAATCAAGTATATCTGGGCCTGAATGATAGAAGGCAGATTCATCCCGTAAGTGGTACATTTTCAAATGCTGACTTGAATGTACTGTATTAGTCAGCTTGGGCTCCCATAACAAAATACTGTAGACTCGGTGGCTTAAACAACAGAATTGTATTTCCTCACAGCTCTGAGGGCTGACGTCTGAGACAGAGTTGGGTTCTGGTTAAAGAACTGTCTGGCTCACAGGTGACAGCCTTCTCTCTGCATCCTTAGAAGGTAGATAGAGTGATCTTCCTCTTCCTCTTCTTACAAAAGCTACTAATCCCATCATGAAGGCCCCACACCCAAAATCTCATCTAACCCTAATTAACCCCCAAAGTCTCTATCTCCAAACTTCCTGGCATTGGGGCTTAGACTAAGCTTCAACATATGAATCTGGGGGAGAACATATTCAGTCCAAACAGCTGTTTTTGCTTTTATTTGTTTATTTATTTATTTATTTTCTGTAGTAGGGTTTTCTATATAGCTAAATTTTATTTTTTTATGGTTTTTAAATTTTTTTAAAAAATTATGTTCAACTATATGTTTTTGCTTTTAAAAAGAGGAAGAATTTGGAAAATGTCTTCTGAAAGGAACACAATATGGAGGCATATGGCAGGAGTGTTTTCAGAATCTGATTTCTTGACTAAAATCAGAGCTTGGCATTTGTTGACCTAAGTTTAAGGTGCTTGAAACTCAGCACAGTGGTTAAAATGAGGGCTCCATCACAATTTGGACTACTAGATAATCCAATTTGTAACCTTGACACAGACATATCTATCCTCAACTTTATAGGCAGGGTTTGCTTAATGGCTGCAAGGGAACTATTAAGTTAGGCACTCGAAATCTGTACATGAGAGATCCACAGGGTAAAGAAAGACTTTTTGTGAGGTCTTATTAGATGAATACACCCCAACAACTGAATAAACTTTTGAGCATGGCTACAACTCCTGAATCACACAGTTGGAAACATGGTCCCAGGGATTTCAGTTACTTCTGTTGAATGTGATCACATTAGTAAAATTGATCAACTTTGGGTGAATTCTGTTACATGCAAAAAATAAAGTGCAAAAACATCCCAAGTCTGCTATGCTAACACAGATCAAACCTATAAAGAACATTTTTTTTTTTTTAAGGGATAATAGAGGTGGTTGGGTGGCTCAGTAGGTTAAGCCTCTGCCTTCTGCCTTCTGCTCAAGTCATGATCCCAGGGTCCTGGGACCAATTCCTGCATTGGGCTCCTTGCTCAGTGGAGAACCACCCTCTGCGCTTCTCCCCCTGCTTGTGCACGCTTTCTCTCTCCTCTCTCTGTCAAATAAATAAAATATTTAAAAAAAAAGATGATAGTTAATAGTTAAGGGGAAAGAAAAAAACACAGATATTTTCTATTTTAAATATTGCACATCATTGGTATATTCCCACAATCACAGGGAATCTAATAAAAGTATATATGTTTAAATAAAGTGGTGATAACATACAACATATTCAACATCTAGGTTATACTCCTCTTATCTGTTCAACCCCAGCATCCCGTCTCCATCGCCTACAGTCTCAAAAGACTGTTTCATCAGTCTCTCCTAGGGACAAGGGCTGAGCTTTGTCCCGGTCACCATCACACCAATAAGGCAGTAGCTGCAGAGATTCTAGAACCTAGGTCTAATTCAGTTAGAACCATGCAGGCTCCAGGTTCCCGAGGGTCTGCTGGGAGAGCCAATAATGCAGTACAGAAAGGTGGGAATTTAAACCCCAAGGGGCCAGCTCTAAACCATTCAAGAGAGCTGATGTGAAGTAGCGGTCATACAAAGAGATCGATCCTCCTTCTCTCCCATCCTAAAGAACAATTCCAGACACAGTAATTCCACATCACCAGAGATGTTCTGTGTGCCTGTTACTTCCTTGTGAATTTGTGGCTGGCATGGTTATTCACAAACTTTTATTTCTCTCCTTCCCTAGAGTATCCCTCACATTTGTTCTCTGTCTTGTTGCCCTGGTAATGTAGTGATCTCCCACCAACTAGCCACACAAGCCCCCAAAACAACAACAACAACAACAACAACAACAACAACAACAACAACAACAACGTGTAAGCTATACCTCTGCCTGGATTTTCAAAAAATATCTGGGCTAAGACAATAAGTTGCAACAGTGACCCTACAAATAAACCCTCAGAATGAGATGTCAGGCTTGCATTCTCACTGATCTGAAGTCAACAGAAATACATTTGTGTGTGCATGTGGATAATTAGGTTGAGTAATAATCCCTGGCATTCACTGGAATCATATTTACTCAGGCTTTTAGCAGTGTTTAATTAGGAAGAAGCTCAGATGCAAGGTAAGGAGTTGGAATGGGACTAAACTTGATTAGTGTAGAGGCAATGATAATTATAAGAAATGTTATGCGAGGTGTCTGCTTTTGCCAGACTTGGAGACCTTGCAAGTGTGCATGCGCAAACAGAAGCATGCACACGGGCATGCACACGTACACAGGCCCAAAGGAGATTGTCCCTAAGCTTAAGCATGTTATGAAAAAGCTCAATAATTCTTTGGCAATATTAGAAGAAATTCTTAACTATTTTAGCTACAAGGAAGATTGTGCCAGCAATCAGGCCAGTGAATGGTTATAAGGTCGTGAATGTTGCATAGACTATATAAGCAGACTTAATATGTCTTGACTATTATAATGAAGAACAGGAACTTAAGTCCTATCAGGATATTTGTGTGAATACGATTAAAAGTATTGAACACACATATTTTCTTGAATCCTGCTGCACTGGAGAAGCAGTGTTCTCTTCTTTTACAAAGAACAGCCTCATGCAACTGCCTGGTGTATAGCAAGTTCCTTATAGGCTTCTGGTTTTGTGCCATATTTTCTGCAACTGTAGGCTTGAAAGGGTCAGTCTCAGTACAGACTGAGGGAGGAAATGCAAGACCTGATCCCCCACCCCCCCCCAAAAAAAAAGCCCACAGACCAAGAAATTTCAGGCTAGTTAATAAATAGTGGCAAGCAAAAAGGGACCTGGAGAGTTCAGCCTGGGGGAATGGGAGGGGAAATGCGAGGAGGGCTGAGGTTCCAGCTGCCATACTACTTGGGTCATAGGACAGTACTGATGGGACTCTAGGAATCCATGGAAGATCTCCATGCAGCATGTCTTAAGGTTCTGAAACAAAGCCAAGCAGCACAATGTTTGTTCTCTAGGGAACTGAGCTGAAAACAGAGTTTACATGTGACTTTTTGGTTTCCTGTGGAGTGCATTAGCCATTCTTGGATTGCCTTTCACAACTACCCAGCTTATTCAGACTTTTGCAGCCAATCCTTTTCTTCAGTAAAATTTGAGGAAGCTTTTTAACTTGAGTCTCAATTATTTTACAGTAGAGATATTGCTAATAACATGTAAGCCTGAACCAAATAAATCATTAAGTCTATAGGTGAATGTGATAAATCAATGAACACTTAGGTTAAATCAGAATATTACTTCATGACTTTCAACCTAGAGCGTGTAAGGCTACCCTAATTGTCACTCTTTAGAAATTCTCCTATTCATTCATTTGCATTAGTGAACATCTGCCCTACCACATACCAGCGTGAGTACCAGCGTGATCCAAGGGCTTGGTATGATAGTGGAGTACAAGGTAGACTTCCATTTTAGAAGTCACAGGCACACTGCCAAGCCACACAATTCACATATAAATAACATGGAAATCTTTCATGCAGACCTATGCAACAACTCCTTCATCTTGGATATTAAACCTTGTAGGTTGTGAAACATACAACAAATAAATGATTTTAGAGAATGATCATTTGGATGAAACAAAAAATTAAAAAGACAGTGGACTGACTAGTGAGTATATGGAAAGAGGTGTGCTTTATCTAGAGAGAACAGCTGAGAGTCAGTTCAGCTCATTTGAGAAGACCTAGCAATAGGGAGATCTAGGGGAGAACATTCTGAGCATAATTTATTGCCAGTGCAAAAGTCAGGATATGTTTGGACTGTTTGAGGATCAAGCAAAAAAGTAATGCTGTTGCAGATTGGGAACCAGGTGACAGCACTGCTATCTTTTCCTAAGATATATATGCGTTATGAAGGTAGTAGAGGGACCTAAGGCCTCATACGTCACAGAAAGAGACTGGCATTTTATTCCAATTGCAATGGAAAGCCACTGGTATATTTTAAGCATGTAAGCAACATGATCTTGATTTGTACTGTAAAATTGTTATGAGGAGAGGAAGCTGTGGAGGGGGTGGGTATGAGCAGAAGAAGACTGGTTAGGAAAGCTGACTCACAGTTCTCAGTCCTCAGCAACTGACTGATGAAACCATTAATTGAGATGGAGAAGGCAAAAGGAAGATGGAAAGGGCAAGGAAATGGATTCTTTCTTGAGCACTCACCAAGTAATGCAGCCCTGACAACACCGTGATTTTAGCCCAGCGAGACATAAGACTTCTGATGTGAAGAACTATAAGATAATAAATTTGTGTCACTAAGTTCTTTTTTTATTGTTTTTTGAGATATAATTGATATATAACATTACATTAGTTTCAGGTATACAACATGGTTCAATTTTAAGTCACTAAGTTTTAGTAGTTTGTTAGAGGAACAATAGAAAACTATTACAGTCATGATATCTGAAAGTACAGCCCTTAAAACCTCGTTTTTTTCTGCTTTTTCTCATAGCCCTTATACTTTTCTGACACTACTTTTACTTATTCATTTATTAGCTTTACCACTAGATTATATGTTAAATAAGGCAGGAATCCCTGTGCTGTTTTTCTTTGTTTGTTTGAATTTTTAGCTCTACCCCAATAATCTTGAAGAGTGCTTAGTGGACAGGAGCTCCTGAATTAATATTGTTTGCAATAACTAACAAATTAGTAAATCCAATTAAGTTTTCATTGACTTAAGTAAAACTATTCTAGCTCTGGTATCCCCATGGTGGAAATTCAATGGACATTTTTATATCCTTATCTTTCTTGACTACCTAGAAGTCAAAATTCACACTAGAGAACCACTTTTAAGTTACCAAAACATTGTTTCATCATCCGTCAAGACACCACATATTCCTGGAATTCTTGGCTTTCTTTACTAAAAACCTTCAGGCAAAATGTCCTTAAGGCCCCAATGTAGGCCCTCACCTCTTTGTACACATGCTCATTTTAGCTAATCTCACTGATCCTTATTTTAATAGCACCTATGTGCTAACCACCAAATGTACACCTGCAGTCTAGACCTGCTTTCTGGGCTCCAGATATCTATGTCCAAATGTTTACTAAAGATTCCCGGGGTGCCTGGGTGGCACAGCGGTTAAGCGTCTGCCTTCGGCTCAGGGCGTGATCCCAGCGTTCTGGGATCGAGCCCCACATCAGGCTCCTCCGCTGTGAGCCTGCTTCTTCCTCTCCCACTCCCCCTGCTTGTGTTCCCTCTCTCGCTGGCTGTCTCTATCTCTGTCGGATAAATAAATAAAATCTTAAAAAAAAAAAAAAAAAAGATCCCTTTGGTCCCACAAAGGCATGTCAAAGGATCCTATCCAATCCGAAATCTGATATCTTCCTGATTGGATGAAGTGAGTAATTTTACATATTTAGTCCAAAGTTTATAAACCACTAAAAGTCTTGGGATCCCAGTGGGCATTTTAAACCATAGTAACAAAATTTTCAATGGAAAATAAAAAACTCGTATGGTGCTAGAGTCAAGTGGGTTTGACATCATTCTGATAAAGGAATAAAAAAGCACCCCTTCCTTCAAACACATAGTTTTCTATTGTGTAGAATAAAGGACATTTCACCACTTGACTCTTGGAATACTCACTGTTAGTAGACATTGAGAGAAAGGAAGGGAGGTTAGGCTCAATTAATCTATTCTCTGTGAGGCATACACTTTTATCGAAACTGCCAGTTAAGGCAATTTTCCTTTTTGGTTTCCAGGTCTTCTATTTTGGCTTACCTTCCTGGGTTAAATGATTATCAGTTCTTTGGAAACAGCCTGTCACTGGTGTCAGGTTATGCAATGAACTACTAACTGAGGCAGCTTGCTGGTGGACTGCTCCTATTACTAGACTCGTTTAGAGGGAAAATTGTATTCTTTAATGTGAAGAATTAGTAAAATGAAGAAAATACTGATATACAATAAAATAATTTACCAATCAGAAAATGCCCTATCACAGCTTATCTCCCACCT
This sequence comes from Ursus maritimus, assembly GCF_017311325.1. Classification (NCBI taxonomy): domain Eukaryota; kingdom Metazoa; phylum Chordata; class Mammalia; order Carnivora; family Ursidae; genus Ursus; species Ursus maritimus. The sequence goes on along the minus strand of NW_024423344.1, from coordinate 59,077,560 downwards.
CTCAGTTTCAGATGAGATAAATGAAACCTAAACTGATAAATTACTTTCTGCAGGTCACATTGTTAGACAAGTAGAATTTCAACTAAATTTTCCTGACTTTTTATAAAGTGATTTTACCAGAAAACTATTATTTTGTTCTTTTGGAGTTCTGGGGAAAGAACTCAGCTCTATGTAAGCACAGAGGCTGGGATTATAATAACAACAATCTTAGGGTTTATTAAACACTATGGGCCAGGCTTTGTGCTCCACACTCCATGTTTAATATTATCTCTTTAATAAAACATATTAGGGGCACTTGGCTGGCTCAGTCGGAGGAGCATGCGACTTGATCTTGGGGGCATGATTTTGAGCCCCACAATGGGTGGAGAGATTAAATAAATACAACTTAAAAAAAACATTAAATATTCTAATATTTTTGTTTCAGAGATGAGAAAAAAAAGGCACTAAGAGATGAAATAACTTTTCAACAATCATACATAATAGTAAATGGCTGAGACATATCCTAGCAGTAGGGAGACATTCTCAAAATGGGCACGTCCTTTGAGCAATGTGATCAGTGGGGCTGCTGGTGACTAGGATTCCAAATTGAGATGCAGGGAATTCAAGGTCCCCATCCTCTAAAGAGAATCATAAACACTTGCAATTCAGGCATTTACTTTAGAGATAATTAAGGGTTTTCTCAACCTTTACTATATATCCCAGATCATATAAGCAATACCTATAGAGGGGACATGAAGTATTTAGGAGAGAGAGAGATGGAGATGGACCTAGTAAGAAGCAGCTTAGCTTTTCCCTCCCATCCCATGTGGGTTTTTTTTTTCCTAAGATACGTATGCTCCTCAAGATTGAAGTACCTGCTGTGTTTTCTCTTTACCCTTCTTGACCAAACACATTAAACAATGTAGAGCCTATAAGACAGAATGAGTCTCCTATTCCAAGATGAAACAGGAAGAGTCATTAAAAAAAAAATATATATATATATATGTATACACACTTTGATCTGGAACTATCTCCCCAAGAGAAAGTTTGTGGAAGTAGAAGTAAAAATCTAAATATGAGTGACATTTTGAACCAGATACTAGATGATACAAAGATACAATAATCAAATGTAATCAGAACCTTGTCAAATCTGTTCAAGATGATAGTGAAACAGTGTTTATCATATTATGATCTACAAAATGTTACTGGGTGGTGAAGGGATGAGGAACTTATACCAGAATGTAAATAAGCATACTATTTGTTTAATATGTTGGTCAAAGTAGTATATTAAAACAAACAAAAAAAATAATATAGCAGGGCTTCAATAGTAAGAAAAAATAGTTATGCCCATAACTTTCCATATGCAGGATTATCCAGAGGCAACTGGGTACATTGATTTATCTCCTGCAATGCTGGTGGTTACTTTAACGTTTTCACATATATTGTATGCATCTGCATGTGTATGGTGTGTGTGTGTGTGTATGTGTATACACATATCTGTGTGTTCGTAATATGCCAGAACGTTTAATGAAAACACATATATTTGAATGGGAACTACGAATTAAGTACTTGAAGTACTTGAAAATATTAAAATACTATTTACATGTTTTATTTTTATTTCAGGTTTCCTGGATTCCCTGTATCTCTTACTTTTTATACATATTTTAAGTGATTTTATCTTTTTTTTTTTGATGTATCTAACCTGTGGGGGTTTCTTTTGTTTGTTTGTTTGTTTTTTAATAGCAGGGAGATCATTAGGAGAAGGAAGGGAAAAATGAAGGAGGGGACAACAGAGGGGGAGATGAACCATGAGAGACTATGGACTCTGGGAAAGAAACTGAGGGTTTTAGAGGGGAGAGGGGTGGGGGGATGGGCTAGCTGGGTGAAGGGTATTAGAGGAGGGCATATATTGCATGGAGCACTGGGTGCTTTATGCAAACAATGAATCATTATTTTATCATTTTTTAAAAAGATTTATTTATTTATTTACTTATTTGAGAGAGAGTGGGCATGAGTGGGAGAAGCAGAGAGGCAGGGAGAATCTCAAGCAGACTCTGCACTGAGCCTAGAGCCCCATGGGGGCTAGATCCCACCAGCCTGAGATCAGAATCTGAGCTGGAACCAAGAGTCAGGTACTTAACTGACTGCGCCACCCAGGCATCCCATGATTTTATCATTTTTAAATATTTCAGCATATTATAACCAATTATATTTCTGCAACAAATCTACTACTATATTTTAATTTTGGAAATCATGTTTTAATATTCTCAAAGATATCTTTTCTTACCTTATTCCATTTTCATATAATTCTTTTCATTATGAACCCAAGATCTTTGTAAATTTTTCTAATATTTGGAGTTCTTAAATTAAAAAAAAAAACTGCCTTCTTACTCATCACATACCTATTTTTTAAGTCAACTTTCCTGCATTTTTAATATTTGTATTTTACCTTTGATTTTAGGCCTTTTCAAATACTTCATAAATGTTTCGTGTTTCTGTGGCTCTTACTTTAGAGAAGTACTGGTACGTGGCAAGCAGTAAGCACATCCTTTAAAATTATTATTTTCTTTGTAACAATAAGAAAAGCCCGGCTACACAGATATTATCCTTTACAGTAAGTATAAGAGGAACTGACCCATATATTAAGGGCTATCCAAGTGTCAGAATAAGAAAGGCTATTCTTAAATCAACTCCGCCCATACTAACTGTTCACTCTTTCTTCTGAGAGATTATATAATACATCAGAAAAGAATCCTACTTTTTTTCTTGTGGTAGGCAAATTCCTGGCTGCCCTGCAATCTCTAAATAAAGGCAGGGGTGGGAAGTGTGAATGCATAATATACTGTTATATAAATGACATTCAAGTCTTCAGTTAGTACTGCTGATTCCTGCCTCCACCTCTCACTCGTTCCCCCAGAAATACCTGCTGTCTCCAAGTCCAAAGTCCCCTTGGTTCCCAAAGCAGCTCAGTTTCTTTGTTCTCAGCACTCTCCATATGTATATAAGCTGTGTCTTTCTCTACTTTGCTTCATCAATAAATAATCTACTATCCATTTTTCAAATTGCAGAAATTGGTTAAAAGTTCATATGTTTAGATACTCCTTTAAATGATATGAAATCACACTTATTAATTACTGTTACATTGATTTGATAAGATGGGGAAATAAGAGGGGCGCCTGGGTGGCACAGCGGTTAAGTGTCTGCCTTCGGCTCAGGGCGTGATCCTGGTGTTATGGGATCGAGCCCCACATCAGGCTCCTCCGCTATGAGCCTGCTTCTTCCTCTCCCACTCCCCCTGCTTGTGTTCCCTCTCTCTCTGGCTGTCTCTATCTCTGTCGAATAAATAAATAAAATCTAAAAAAAAAAAAAAAAAAGATGGGGAAATAAGAATGTTATGAAAGCATGGACTTAGACTTTCATTTTATTCTGGAAGTCACTCTAAGGATATTTATGCCTTTAAAATGTCTATCATTCTTGCAGCTTCTAACCCAATTTTAACCTAGGTCATGGAGTCCTAGGAGGAGAACCTCTGCAAATCTTACAGGGGAAATAATTAATTAATTAATTAATTAACTAATATGAACTAATTTGAAAATTACACATTTTTGAACCTACTGAAGGAAAGAAATCACAGAGCAACCAACTAGTATAAAATCTTTAAAAGATGATGCATACAGAGAAGGAAGAAATGTTTAAGGACTCATTCACCTGGGGCAGATGCAAAGGTGAGTTTAGTTAGAATTGTAAATTGATGAAAGCTGTGTGGGGGCTGGAACGACCATGTGAAACTTTTGGGAGCCAAGGACACTGGAAGTTTACATCCTCTTGCATAATTTCACCATGAACCCCAGCCGGTGTTCGCTGAAAATATTGGGAAAACACCTAAGAAGCACCCACAAGGTGCAGACCTGCGCTAGGAGAAAGTGGCTGTGCAGGAGTAGTAGGAAGCTCCACTCAGACCCTCTTCCCTACCCACCGCTGTGCAAAACCCACACTCTTTGGGAATGAATGGCAACCAAAAACCGCAATCCTCAGGCACTGGTGAAAACTTATCACATGCGGGGCTAAAAACAAAAGAAAAAACAAAACAAAACAAAACAAAACAAAACAAAAAAACAGACTCTGACCTAAAGAGAACAGGGGCGCCTGGGTGGCACAGTCAGTTAAGCGCCCAACTCTTGGTTTCTGCTCAGGTCATGATCTCAGGTTGTGAGATTGAGCCCCAGGTGGGGCTCCATGCTGAATGGGGAGTCTGCCTGAGATTCTCTCTCCTTGTTCCTCTGCCCCTTCCACTCATGCTCTCTCTCCTCCTTTCTCTCTTTAAAATAAATAAATCTTTAAAAAAAAAAAAAAAAAACTACAGAGAACAAGCTGACGGTTGCCAGAGGTGAGCTGAGTGGCGGGATGGGTGAAATAAAGGGGATTAAGAGTACCCTTATCTTGATGAGCACTGAGAGATGTATATAATTGTTGAATCATTGTATCGTACACCAAAAACTAATATAACGCTGTATGTTAATTACACTTCAATAAAAACAAGCAGACAGTCTTTGGAAAGATTATGCATAGGCCCACAACTACAGTCAGGGAAGGGACAACAAGACCAAAGAGGCTATAACCTCACATCCAGGGACATTACTCAGGGTTAACAGTGAGCCTTAATTAGAACATTAGAGAATGCACCTCTACAACCACACCACACTAGTAAGTGAAGAAGCTTCAATTAACACATAACTGCTGAATACTGTTTGAAGAGGGGTAAGAGAAGAAAAAGAACATGCAGAGACTCTGAGGCAGGCCACAAGGGGTAGAACCCTACACTGCTTTAGAAAACCAGCCCCATTCTAAATACAAAGCATTTCTATAGGAATTTGAAGGCTGTAGTACACCAAGGATAACCACAGCAAAAACTCTACAAGTCCAGCCCAGCTCTTAACTATATATGACCCAGTTTTTGCATTAAAGGCCTAGTGGAGAGGTGTGCCCATTTCCAAGCATACATAGTATTCACTTCGGTTTATCTCACCTATATATGATGTCAGCATAAACATGAAATATGATATATATATGCATATATATGCATATATATATGCATATATATATATATATATATATATATATGCAAGAATAAACTCACTAAGAATAGGCAAATCAATATCTGAACCAGACTCAGATATGACACAGATGTTGGAAATATCTGACTGGGAATTTTAAATCACTATAATAAATGTTAACTAATATGCCAGGTGGGAGGGGAGAATTGGCCAGCAGAAACTATATAGCAAAACCAGAAATGAAGCATTCTTTCCCTGAGGTGTCATGATCTAGGGAATAAGAAGGAATTTGACCCTGGATTGGTTCAATCCTTAAATTTTCCTTCCTCCAAGTTCTTCTAAGGGAGGACCAGCTGCCCATTTTGAGCTCAGGGTAGCCTCTTCAATCATTATTAGCCTCACCTCGCTTGTCAGGAAACCAATCCTGTCCCTTCAGAGTGGGCCTGGCTGCTCTATTTTGTACCTAGTACTATAGAATAGTGCCAAGTTCTTAGTAGTCCTTAGTAGCTTCTACACGAGGTTCCCATCCTCTCCCCGTGAAAGCCAAACCAACTCTTTATGTAGTCATACACACATTTACAGTGGCATAGCAAGATGTAATAAAGAGCTTTGAACCTGGCTGGCCCAGGAAAGAAGTAGGGATGGACAGAGCTGTCTTTCCTTCCCGGCCGTCTCCATCTATATCCCTACCCTTCCATGCCCCATCCTGCTCCCACCAAAAAGTAAAACAAACAAAACACAGGATGCTTTTTACTGCCCATTGCTTTGTCTTTTAATAAACACTCAGTAAAAATAAAATAAAATAAAATAAAATAAAATAAAATAAAATAAAAATTCTAATTAAAAAGGTGAGCAACATGTAAGATCAAATACATAATTTCAGCAGAGGGATAGAAAATATATGAAAGAATCAAACAGAAATGGTAGAAATAAGAAAAGAGCAATGGAAAAAAAAAGAAAGAAAGAAAAGAGCAATGGAAATGAAGAATACCTTTGATAGGCTCATCAAAAATTTGATGCAGCCGAGGAAAGAATCAGTGAATTTAAAGAGAGGTAGAAATTATATAAATTGAAACACAAAGAGAAAAAAAAATCCAAGAGCTGTGGAACAATATTAAGTGTTCTAACTTAAGTGTGATTGATATCCCAAAAGGAGAAAAGAGACTAGACAAAGAATATTTTAAAAAATAATTGCAGAGAATGTTCCAGAATCAATGACAGACAACATAGCACATATCTAAGAAGCCCAGAGAGCATTAAGCAGGGACAAACAGATATATTAAGCATATCATATTCAAACGGATTTGAATTTCATTTTGCATTTCACTTTGTTCTTAAGGTCCATCCATGCTGCAGCATCTTGCAGAATCTCCTTCATTAAGGCTGAGTATATACACTGCCCTTTCCTTGTCCATTCATGGACCGATGAACATTGAGGTTGTTTGCACTTCTTAACTATCATGAATAATGCTGCAGTGAATATGGGAGTACAGACATCTCTTTGAGATCCTCATTCCAATTATATGAAGTATCTAAAATAGTCATATCCACAGAATCAAATAGTGAAATGGTGGTTTGCCAGGGTCTGGAGGGAGAAGGTAGTGATGAGTAGCTAATCATCAGGCATAAAGTTTCAGTTACATGAGATGAATGAGCTCTGGAGATTTATAACATTGCATCTATAGTCAATAATAATGTACACTTAATATTTTATTAAGGGAGTAGATCTCGTGTTAAGTATTCCTACCACAAAACTAAATGTAAAAAAGCAAATGAGACTAATACTTCATGTAAAAGACAGATTTTCAGATTTGATTAACAAAAAAAGAGCCAACTGTATGCTGTTTAAAAGAAACTCACTTTAAATGTAATGTTTAAAAGATAGGGA